>NW_027187341.1:12367358-12648179 GCF_028583685.1 Petaurus breviceps papuanus | reverse complement strand
GAGAGAGAGAGAGAGAGAGAGAGAGAGAGAGAGAGACAGAGAGAGAGAGAGAGATACTGCTGGACAAAGGGATAAAGGGAGAGAAATACAGACGGAGACAAAGGCACACAGAGAAATAGAGACACACAGCAAGAAACAGAGACAGAGACAAACAGACACACAAAGAGAAAGAAACAGACAGATGGACAGAGACAGAGAAAGGGAGAGACAGAAACAGAGAGGCAGACAGAGAAAGAGACAAAGTCCTGATGAGTATAGATTCTGAGGGACATTCCCAGATTGTCAACTCAGTGGCACTCAAGCATCAGAATGGGAATGTATAGGCTTTCTTTTCTCTGAAGAAGTGAAAGACAATGAGTATGGAACATTATACTATGAACTATGTAGTCCTCAAACAAGGGACAGATTAGGGAATCCATGGAGTCAAGTTGAGAGAAGCCAGTCCATCAGCTGAGCGACAAATTCTGCCAGGGAAAAATGTAGCTAAGTACTTTAAGGTGAAGCAGCTAGGTGGTGCAATGGATATAGTCCTAGGCCTAGAGTCAAGAAGACCTGAGTTCAAATGTTGCCTCAGACACTTACTAGCTGGGTGACCTTGGTAAAGTCACTTACCCCTGTTCACCTCAATTTTTTCATCTATGAAATGAACTCGAGAAGGAAATGGCAAACCACCCCAGTATCTTTCCCAAGAAAAACCACAGTCCACAGAGTCATGAAGAGTCAAACACAACTGAATAACAATGTCCCTAGTGCAAAGTGTCTTAATCATTTCTGCTTAATCACACCTTTGGCGATCTGGTGAAGCCTATTGTTTCTTCATGGTGGAAAAAGCATATATTAAGCACCTACTGCATGCCAGGCAGTGCTAAGCTCTTTACAAATATTATATCGTACAGTCCTCACAACAACACTGGGAAGGAGATGTTATTATGATCACCTTTTTACAGTTGAGCAAACTGAGACAGGCAGAAGTTAAGTGATTTGGTCAGGATCACACAGCTAGTTAATGTCTGAATGTTTCAGCTCAGGTCTTCCTTATCTGCTTTGCTACCTAACTGCACTTCTCACAGTGATTTTAAATGCATAAAATAAAATACATAGAATTGCAAAAGAAACTAATTGTACTGAAATCAGTTTATTAAAATATATTTTTAAAAAGTGAATTCACAGGCCCTTTCTCCAGTGCATCATCCTGTGTATGCCACAAAGCTCGAGTATTAAATTACATTGAGTAACCTCACTGTTGGATAGTGAGGCTAAGGGACCAAAACTGTTTTTATTTCTGATTTTTAAAATTATGCTCCTATTTTGCTTGTGTATACTCTTTGGTTTACAACTCAACAGAGGCATTCAGTCATTTTTTTAACCCATATTTGTATAAATCTGTGGTAAGAAACCATTTTCTTTTGGTCTTGTTTTGACTTCCTACACTGGTGTCCCAAACAGAGCAGCTGCTCCAAAGAGGACCACAATGCATCTGTTGTATTTCTAGAGCAGAGTCTGCAACACTCCCAAGTGTGGCCCAAAATAGATTAACATTAAATTGGAAAACATTTAACAAAATAAGTAAAAATGTGATAAAATATAGATAATGTTAATATTTGGTTTTCTGAGTTAATATGCACCTCCAGGGATCCTTACATATATATGGTTCACTGACCCTAGAGTCTATCTGAGTTTGACATATTGTCCTAGAGAATCTTAGTCCTTGACCATTCTGCACTCAATGACTTAGGAAGATATTTCAGTCACCGCTTTGGTTCATCTTTGTAAGAATGTTATGGTATCAAATGCTACTGCCCTCATGGCTCCACATTGCTCTCAGTATGTTACATGCAATATGTCATACTTCTCCCAATTGCATTACAAGCCTCTCAAGAAAGCATGTCTTTTGTACCTTTCATAGTAACTGATGTTTACATAGAGGAACTCAATAAATACTAAGTAATTGATGTTTTTATTGATAGACAATAAATGAATAATTAGGAATCTCTGAAATTTTCAGATAAAAGAGAGGAGGAGTACCAATCTCATTCTCTTCTTAGCCCTACCTAATGCTCAGCCCCAGGAGAAAATTGCTATGCCATACTCAAGAATCTACATGATTCTGACCCTGGTATTTTTATCATCTCTGAATGGAACATAAAAATAGCTGGAGAGAAGGCAGAGAATTGTTCTCTGGCATCCAAAGAATGAATACCTCACTGGTTCTTCACCTTGATGGGGGTCATAAGCTGGAGAGCTAGGGAACAAAACAAATTTGGGTTGTGTTTCATTTACAAGAGACAGTTTCTCCTGCACAAATTCTCCTTCTACAATGTTTTATGTTGGTTTACAGAAACCTCCTCTTCAAACTGAAGACCAAAGAAATCGAGCTTTTTATGTCAAAAGGTAACTGAGGAAATAAGAAAATAATGTACACAAAATAAAGGGAAAGATCAGCAACAAAATTAAACTGAACACTTTATCAATTATAACATGGCCTTAGAGATGAATTGAGAAAATGTACTTTCCTCCCTTCTTTTTCAAAGCTGGAAGACTGTTGGGGGGGGGGGGGGGGGCGGTGAGGGATGTTGTGTATATTGTCACAATCAAGTTGATTTGGTGGTTGGTTTGTTTGGTTGAACTTCTCCCACACCCACACTTATTTTTGTCACAAGGGGATGGACAGAGGAGAGTTATGTTGAGCAATGAAGGGGATATAAACATGAAAAGATATCAATAAAAAATTCAAATGAAATTGAAGCCTATGGGAAACATAGTTGTGTTTTAGCAGAAAGAGAATTTGAATGATGTTAAACATAACCAAGGTTCAAGTACTGGGTCTGCCATTTACTCCTTGTGAGACATTGGGTGACCAATAACTCCCTGTGCTTTAGTGTCCTTAAACTGTAAAGGGGATTGTTCAAGGGTGGGGAACCTGAGACCTCAAGGCACAATTTTATGTCTTTGGGAGCAGTCCTTAGACTGAGTCCAAGTTTTACAGAACAAATCCTTTTATTAAGGGGATTTGTTCTGTGAAGTATAGATTCAGTCAAAGGGCTGCACTTGAGGACCTAGAGGGCCACATGTCACCTCAAGGTCACATGGTTCCCCACCCTTTGACTAGATGATCTCTGAGACTTCTTCCAACTCCAAATTCCTCCAACTTCTAAATTTATTCAAAGTATAGAATTCTGATTAGGTGAATATAAATGTGAATATGGGACCAACTTTCCAGGATCCTATTACATTGTCTTTTCAAATTCCATCTTTAAAGGCTAACTTTTCTCTCCTTCACAAGCTTTTAAATGATGACTTGGTGACAGCGACCAAATGCCTTCATTTGCTCATCATTAAACATCTCCCACTGCCTTCTCAAGAAAACCATGTGCTGCCCTATTTTGCTCTGCAGCAGCTGACTCTTCCCACAGCTCTATTATGGGCAGCAAGGGAGAAGTAACTCTATGTTATTCAGGGCACAAAAAAGAACTCACCTCCAGGAATAATAACAGTGCTCATGCATTGCCCTGGTCACATCATCCAGAGCCCAGAGCCACCGGCTCTGATGAAGCATTATGGAAAAGTCTAAGTAATACCACTGTTCTCCTGCTGACTGAATTACAATAGTTTCCATTATATGTGCATAGGTTGAATTGATTGATTCAGTTCCAGAGAGTGTACTCCCCAAGCTGACCTAAGGTTGATAAATGACCTTCCCTACAATCACTTGACTTTTTCATTTGGGTAATTATGCATTTATAAAGTACTTACTATGTGCTGTGCTAAACACAAGCTACAAAGAAAGGCAAAAGCATGGTCCTTGCCATCAAGGAGTTTACATACTAATGAGAGAGATTTAAAAGATTTAAAAAGTCCCAAACAGGGGATTTTATAATAGAAGCTAAAGATAAATAGGTGCTACTGGAGTTTATAGAGTAAGGGTTGACTTCAGACCCCTTTAGGAAGATCACTTTGGCAGCTGAATGGAGAATGGATTAGAATGGAAAGAGATTTGAGGCAAAAGGATATCCATTAGGAGGCTATGATCACATTCAGGCAAAGTAGTTCTGTATCATTCAATTTTAGTAATTCCTGAATCTTCCAAAAGTATGTTTTATTCAGTGCACAAAAAAAGACTTCCAAAAACATGCTTCATTCTTAAGGTCTGACCGTGGAAAAACTCTTAGAGATTCTGCCATCACTCACTTAGGAGTCTTTTTTTTTCCTTTTTCTTTTCTTATCATTTATTTTATTTCTTATTACTTTATATTATTTTTACCAATTACAGGTAAAGACAATTTTTAACATTCCTTTTTAAATAAAATTTTGAGTTTCAGATATTTTTTCTCCCTCCTCCCTAAGACAGTAAGCAATTTGATATATGTTAGATATGTGCAATCATGCAAACCATATTTCCATATCAGTCATGTTGTGAAAGAAGAAACAGAATAAAAGAAAACTATGAATAAACAGAATAAATAAAAATGTGAACAAATAAAGTGAGTGAAAATAGTATACTCCAATGTGCTTTCAGATTTGACCCATCAGTTCTTTCTCTGGATGCTTCATACATATCAGAGCATGGGGGATAGTCCATAGGTATTGCACATCTGAAGGACTGATATTTTGGAGAATTATTTTTCATTTCATGTGTTTGAGAGAATTAATTTTTGAACCTGTATTTTATATTTGATTTTACTCTTCACTTGATATTATTCTGTAACTGGATTCCTTTTCTCTGGGTGAGGAAGCTTATGTATGAATAAGTTCAGCCTCCCCCTCTCTAAAGAGAGATACCGAGGATATATTTGCTGTTAGTTAAAGAAAAACTCTGTTCTCAGCACTCTCATAAAATGTTATCTCAGCATTTCCGGCAAGGTTTGTGGGTATCCTTGAGAAGCTAGGACTACCTGACCTCGTCCCATCTTTAACAATTAAGGTGGGCTTATTTAATCCCAGTTGTCAGTGTTTGCCCTTATCAAACCCAGAATATTCACAAAAGCATTTCTTAAAAATAGAGAGAGGGGCTAATCATCTCACATGGAGTCTGTCTGATTTCTTTAATGTAACCAACTACATGATTTTTTTTCTGTTCTTTGTTCTATGCTTATAAAAATGTATTGCACCCTCAATTCAGGATCTTTTGGCCAGAGGCAGTCCCAATTTAACCCATCCGTTATTATCAGGTTGTGTGCCTCTGTTAATATCTTAGTCTTAGAATTGTCTTAGTTTGCCCTTTTATTCAATTTCATACATGACTTTTTGCAGACAACATGTGAAATTCATCTTAATTTCTCTGATGTCACCACAGACCACAATTCATATCATTCATGAACCAAGAAGTAACCACCAGAGGACTCCCCACATTTATTCTGGTGTTAATCTGAATTCACTGGTCCTTCCATGTGTCTAGAAGTCTTGAATGGCCCATCAAATAAAGTAGGCTCCCTTTACTTTTCTGCTTCAGGTCACACCTTCAAGTCATAGAACATCAGAAACAAAGGGAGCCTTAGAGACTGTCTAGTCCACTGTCCCTTGTTTTAATAAAAATAATAGAAAACATTTACAAAGTATTTTAGGGTTGACAGATATCACCAGATCATCACAAAACTCTGAGATAGATGGTGAAACTAATATTATTGCCATTGTACACATGAGGTAACTGAGATTCAAACAGAAAAATGACCTCAGCATCATAGTAGTAATACGTAATAGATCTGAAATTCAAACTCATGTCTTTGAATTTAAAATCCAATATTCCTTACACTTATAACAGGGGAGCTAAAAATTCAAAAACATGCTTCATGCTCAGAAAAACCGCCTAAAAACATCTTATTGCTACCAAAACAAAGGATGTAGCAAGGCTCTACATACTTCACTGACTTCCACCATTGATGCATCTTGTCCTCATCTTGGCATGTATTCCTGAGCCCCTGAAGTTTCTTTGGGGTCTTTTGTCACATCTTACAGTTCCACCAGTCCTTCCGACTCTTTCTGTCAATGTGTTGTGCCACCCCATCCCAGAAGCAAGGTGCTAACCCTATTCAGCTTGCATAACATTTAAACCACAGTTACCTCTCTGTACCAGGAAACTGAGTCTCTAAGACCATAAATGACTTCAAGAGAATGACGGAGCCTTGACTAGAACCCAGGTCTCCTGACCCACTCACAAAACTACCTCTGTCTGTTTACATCACTTCAATAATCTCAAAATCTCAGACATTTTCCTCCTTGTTATGTTATTTCTGAGACAGCTATAAACACATGTAAGCAGGGACTTTTTCTTGATTTGGCACAGTGGAGATTTCTTTTCTGGTACTATACACATTTTCATCACTGTGTAAATGTTTATTAACTATTATAATCATCTCTCCATTGACTCATAATAAATCCCTTTGTGAAGGAATGATTGCCAAATTGATAAGTCATTGATTCGGAAAACCCCAGCAACCTTTGAGTTCACAGACTGAATATGGGTGGCATCATGCTGAAGAAGAGAATCTTTAAGGATTTTGCTTTATGGAGTCAAATGTTTTTTTTCTTCTTTTTATAATCAATTACCAATGGACAGAGTGGTATATTGTATTCTATACTCCTTTCAGTCAATAGTGTCACTGTGAAAATATTGTCTTATGATAAAAAAAATCATCTACAAATTTCTGTTCCCTTATCAAAGTGTATCAAAATGAAAGAGGTGGAGTTCTAGTCATTCATGGGAAAAAGTTCTGTAGAATGAGTAGTAGAAGAACTTATGCTGAAGGAGAATAGAAAAGTGAAGGAGTAGGCATTGTGAAGGTAGTTTGAAGGCTGTCTGAATAGTATAGAAGACCAAAGGTTGAATTTTAGGCAAGCAATATTTGGCAAAGGGAAGGATTAGGTCTGAAGCAGGACTTATGTGGAAGGAGGAGTCTTGTAAATGGTGACTTTAAACTGAAAAGGAAAGGGGTGAGAGGACAAAACTGCCTACAACTGTCCACCAAGTTACATGTAAGAGAGAGACAAAGAGACAGAGACAGAGACATAGACAGAGAGAGTAGTTACCACGTAGAAAGAAAAATAGAAATAGAGATGCCCAGAAAGCCACAGGAAACAAAAGCAAAGGAGATATCAATAAAATGGATAGTCTCAGATGGACAAATGCATGAAGTATGGATGATAAGCAATGGTAACAAGAAATGCTAAGGTAAACATGACCTCATGGGCGGGTATCACTTAGACTTGGGGGAATGAGACATATTCCTGGGATGGCATGCCTATTTAAAAGAAACAACATAGAGAAAGTGGGGTGGAAAGTAAGGTGTAGCGAAGCACTGTATACTGAGAAAGTATACCCGTGGGAGGAAATCTAGGACCCAGAAGAGGGAAATATGGCAGAGGGCATTTGGGTAAAGATGAATAGAGACAAACAGAAGATGAAAAGTTTGGGAAATAAATCAAAAGCCTAGTATGGATATCTACTGAGTTTCTCTCTCATTCTCTCTCTTTCTCTCTCTTTATAGCTTCTGATTATTATTTACTCTCTTGTCTTAAATCATGGAGTCCTGAAGCTAAATTCTTTTCCCTCTCCAAATGAGATAATGCTAATAAAGCACTTAGTACATTGCCTAGCACGGTAGGCACTCAATAAATATTTGTTCCCTTCCCTTCACTTTCCATTCTCCTCTTGAGGCTGTCTCTCCAAGAGCAAAGAAACAGAAATCTGGGGCACCTGGGAAATGTATTCTGCACATTTCTTCGTTCATGCAAGACTCTGTAATCTCTTTCGCTGTTGTCTTCCCAAGAGGTCTTCTTAAAAACTGTCTTTAAAAGTTGTGTTAAAGAATGAAAATGGACCTAGGAATCTCACCTAAAATTTAGTAAAATGGTGAATCAAGTCCTGCCTGTGAGCAGCCTTCTGTAAGACCATTATTAACTTGCATCTCCTACCAAGGTCTAAAAACCAAAATAAGTGGGATTCCTTGGTCACAACCCTGGGTCTCCTAGCTTCCCTGTTTTTCTGCCCTTCTTTGGAGGTAGCTATCTCTCCCTGTTCCCCTCTGGTTCTCTGACAGGCTACCCCAATTTTGAAGGTATTAACTGCTTCCCAAGCCTGGGGGTGGTGGTGAATGTTACCATAGTAACCTTCCCTTGTTACATCTCATTCCTTCTTACGCTCTCTTGGGTGTCTCCAGTAAAATCATGTGTCCCTTCTTTAAACTATAGAAATAAAAAAAGCCTTCTGCTTTCAGCTTGGCCTGGCTCCTATAATTCCTCTGCAAAGCTCCTTTAGTCACCACAGACAATTGTAAGCCAAGGTACAGAGGTAGAAATGAGCATGAAGTGTTTGTTAGGGAGTAATTGGGGTTAAGGATAAGAAAGCAGAGCCAAATAGATTGCAGTAGGCCTTCAACGCCAGAATGAGTACTTGGGACAATGAGAATCCATTAGAAAGGATTCTAGGCAGAGGAATGAATTGGAAATGGTATTTCAGGAAAATTAATCTGGCAGTGGTGTGTGGGATGAGTAGGAGGAGAGAATGCCTAAAGTTAGAATGACAGGTTAATAAGCTATTTCAGTGTTCCAAGTGTAGGGGTCTGAACTAAGGTTGTAGCAATGGGAATATAAAGGAAAAAAAGGTATGAGAGATGTTTCAAAGGGAGAAACAATGGACTTAGGTGAATTGCTGAATGGGAATTGAGTGGGAAATACAAGAAAGAACCAAAAACCTTTGAGTCCTAAGGTTTCAAGCTGGGTTGACTACAGGAATGGTGATATTATTGATACTGATAGAGAGGCCAGGAAAAGGAACAGGTTTGGGGGAATAGAAGAATTTCATCTTGGACATGTTGAATTTGAGGTGATGGTGGGGAATCCAGTTCAATAGACATCAAAGACCTACACAGTGCAAAGCACAAGACCAGATACTGGGATTTTGACATGATCACTACCACCAAAGAGGGAGGTCTAGCACCTCTGGTGTGAAGGTTGTATAACCCTTTTCAGGACTGCTTATCCACCTTTGTGTGGCCACCTGATTTACCCAACTCTCACCAGTTGTTCCAAGAATCTGTAACATGTGCAGTAGCCATATCCCATTAAACCATCTCAGCAGAAGGGCTAAACCAAGTTAAGGGTAATTGACAGGTCTCAAACTTGTCAGTGAGTTAGGCAGATGTCTATCCCAAGTACATGAAGACTTCCCTCAGCGGAATGGGAAGATGAGAACAATTTGCTCCGATGTCCATGAAGGTGATTGAAACAAGCACTAAGGAGCCCAAAGACTCCAAGGCCATCCACTGCATCCTGGGCCATTGCCATTCATCTTGATTTGTCCAACCACTGGACTTGAATGACTCAGAAAGAGAGAGTGGGGCTGAAAACTTTGTGCAACTCTACCTCACTTTAACCCATTTCACATGCAAATTAAGATATTACCTATGATGTCATCAGTCTTCTTAGAAAATGAAGGGCAAACAACAGATACCATCAAAGAGTTTATATTCTATTGGTAGGAGGTGAAGGAGGAATAATATAATATGGATATGAGTAAGTATAATACCAGCTAGGAAAAGTCAGGGCAGAGAGGAAAGACTCAGGAAAAAAGTGATCTAAAAATACTAGGGATGGGAAGGAACATTCAATCCAAGTTTAAATATCCTATAAGTAGCTGGACATAGGGAATTAGAGTTTGGGTGAGAGGTCAAGACTAAAGATATAGATGAAACAATGATTCCAGAAGAGTTAATCATTAAAATTATGACAATGTATGAGTTCACTAAGGTAAAATGTTTAAAGATAAAGGAGAGGGTTGGAAATTGAGCCTTGGAAAATGTCCACAGTTGCTGTAAAAGGGAATGGGAAAAGAAATCCATAACAGAAAACACAGAAAAATCAGTCTGAGAACTAGGGTAAGAACCAAAATAAAGGTTCTTGGAAGCCAAGGATGGAAAGTATCAAGGAGAATGTGGTCAGCATCAAATATCATAAAGAGGTTAGGGACAATGAAGACTAAGTATTGGATTTGGCAAAAAGGAGGTCACTGCTGACTGGTGAGAATAGCTTCAGTAGCAGTTCAAATTATAGCAGATTGCTTCTGCAATTATCTGATAGCAAATAAACCTAGATTACCCACAAAGTCACTTATTTGTTTAATTTTTAAAATAAGATGTATTGTTACCTTTTACTTCTACATGATAATTCTTTTTTGGATATTCCTCACAGGAGTTGAATCTTTCCTTGTAATGAAGAAAATAATTCAGTAGAAATATATGCTACAAAACCAACATTTTCAAATCCTTCATGTCAAAATCTAATGGCACGGGGGAATTTGCCTACTTTTCCTGGAGATGGAAGCAGAGGTAAGAGTACAGCTATCAAGGTCAGTTTCTGATCAGTCTTGCCCTTCTTTTCACCTCAAAGATGTCAGTCACATGGGATTTTCCAAATCCAGAGGAAGCTCTGCACTTAAAAGGTTTGTCTGGTATCTAAATATCACTGTGAAAATTTGTTTATTCTTCTGCGTTAGTGGAGACAGTCCAGCACTGATGAGGAAGTGTGGTGGGGTATAAAGAGTATTGGATTGAGGGGGTGGCTAGGTGATGCAATGAATAGAGCACCAGCCCTGGAGTCAGGAGGACCTGAGTTCAAATCCAGCCTCAGAAACTTAACACTTACTAGCTGTGTGACCTTGGGCAAGTCACTTAACCCCAAATGCCCTGCCCTTCCCCCCTCCAAAAAGAAAAAAAAAAGAGTATTGGATCGGAAGTCACAATATTTAGGTTCTTGTCCCTGCTTTGTCATTAACTGGTTGTAAGTCATTAGGCAAACTACTTAACCTGTCTGAGCCTCAGTATCTTCGATTTCAAAATAAAGGCATTGGACCAAATTATCTCTGAGGTCCCTTCCAGCTCCATAGTTGTATGAATCTATGATCTTATTAAAGGAAGAACTTTGTTGGAGGACATGTGAGGTTACCCTGGAGCATGAAGACAGTAGAATGCTGTCATGACAGGGGGGAGGACACAGATATGAGTGACTCCTGGGATAGCATAAGAAGAATTTGAGAAGGTCTAGAGCATGAAAGAACTGTTGAACAGCTCATGCAATCCATGGGATGATTATTGGGCAAAATGGAGTAGAAAGAGTCCCAGTTTAGGAGTAAGAGGAACTACCTAGCCCTTAATCTTGGCTCTACCAGTTACTCTGTGACCTTAGGCAAGTCACTTAAACTCTCCTAGATGCAGTTACTTTATCTGCGAAATTAGGGGTTGGAGTCCAACCCCTTATTTTCTACAGCTCAGAATCATAGGATTTCAGAATTGTAATTGTGGCTACCTAGTCCCACCCATGCTGTGACACCCCTACCTCCCCACCCAAGAATCCTCTCTACAATATACCCAACAAGTGATCATTTTGTTTCTATTTGAAAACCTCTAATGGGGAGGAAATCACCATCTCTCCAGGCAACCCAGTTCATTTTAGGACAGCTCTAACATTTAGAAAGGTTTCCTGATAGCATGCCTAAATTTGTTTCTTTGTATCTTTCACCCTTTGCTTCTAATTCTTCCCTCTTGGGTGTCTCCACAATTAAATAGTACCTAAAATGACTCAAGGCAGCTACTGACCCCCAAGTCTTCTCTCCTCCTGGCTAAATTTCTTCTGTTCCATCAACCAGTCCTAATGTGGCATGGGCTCAAAACCTTTCACCATTCTGGTTTCTATTGTGATAACTAAATAAGATGATATTTTTAAGTACTTTGCAAACCTTAAAGTACTAGATTGGCTAATTTATTTTTGCTATTATTATTTCGGGTTCCAACTCTATCATCTAGTGTATTGTTATCTATTCCCCACTACTACCACCAGCAATTTTGTATTATCTGTAAATTTAGCAAGAATTTTGTTGTTGTTTAATAGATCAGTTGTACCTGGCTCTTTATGACCCCACTTGGGGTTTTCTTGGCAAAGATACTGAAGGGGGGTTGCCATTTCCTTTACCAGCTCATTTTACAGATGAGGAAACTGAGATAAATAGGGTTAAGTGACTTGTTCAGAGTCACACAGCTAGTGAATGTCTGAGGCTAGATTTGAACTCAGTTCCTCCTCACTTCAGGGACAGTGCTTTAATTACTTTGCCACCTAGCTGTCCCTAGTCTTCTCTTTCAAGCTAAATATATCCAGTTCCTGCAAATAAGGCTCATGTGCCACGATCTCAAGGCCCCTTTACCTCTAAGCCACTTTGCCTCTACACTGTCCAAACCATCAATATCCCTCCCAAAATGCACAGAACTAAATACTATATGGCAGACTTAGTCCAGCCTGAACAGAATATATTGAAGCCATCATCACCTCTGCCAATGCAACTCAAACTCCCATCAGCTTCACCAGCTGCTATACTACACTGCTAACTCACAAGGAACCTACAGTCTACCAGAACCACCAGGCTCCTCCCTGAAGAAATGCCATCTAGGGATGTTGCCATCATCCTGAACCCATAAATTTACTATCCCAAAGCCAATGATAATGTCCCTTTCAGTTCTAAATTTGAAGGCTTGATCAACTAAACCTCTGGGCAGCACACAGCTGTAACTTAAGTCCCTGGATGATAGAAACCCTGTGAAGTTATTCTAAGTTCTATGTATGTTTTCTAAACAGGGCACCAGAAGATACTTCTCAGGCAGGCGTGTTAGTCACCATAGGACACATACCAGAGTGTTTTCAGTACTTTTCAGTACTGTAATGGCACTTTACCAGTCAAATGAGACTCTAATTACCCAAGTTCCACCTACAGCCCTTGAGGTGTACAAAAACACCCATGAAAGTCAGTTTCATAGCATGCATCCAGGCAGGCTCAGAGAAGACAGACTAGCCAACTGTCACTTTCAGTCTAGTAGAATGAGTCAAAGACATTGATCTTTGTTCAAAATTTCTAAGAGCATCATAAAAAAAATAGCACCAACTGTTCTCAAAAAATTCCAAAGGATCATTATTCCTTAAAAATCCACGGAGATCTGGGGAATTGTAATAACTACACACAAGAAACTTAAGAATGGAAAGGTACCCTGTATTTCATCAGATTCAAGTATTTGATGGCAACATTATGAGTGATGGGAACATGAATTGTAGATTCCTCTCTGAATGCTAGCTTCGTCATTTATAAGTCCATGTAATTTTTGCCGTGCACAAAATATTGCAGCTAAGCCTGGGGAAAATCATAGCTCTCTGCCGGAAATTCACTTTGGTGTGTAAATAAGTAGCTACGAACGTGATTCACCCAATTATTTCTCCTCTCCCCTGGGCACACAATCAATTTGGAACTTTTAAGTGCCATTTATTCTAAATGTAATATCACACACAACTGTACACTTTGCATCTATCTGAAGCATGGCTTCTTCAAAACGATAGGTCAGAATCTCAGAATTAATTTGTCCCCACATTGTATATGAGTGAGTTGGACTTTGGCCCTTGCAATTGCAGAAATTGATCTTTAAAAAACAAACACAAAAAGAAGACCCAGGTTCAAGAATAGTATTTCATGAACTATCATTTTGTCTTGTAGGAAGTTAACCCAAGCCTGCAGTTATATGATAACAGAGTTCCAATTCCAACCGGATCCAAAGCAAGACATTTTAATATCTGGAATAGCATGTCAGTTAGTGACCCTTGACAAACTACACAAGGTGAATGTTTCCCAAAGTACTCTTCCTATTTAATTCTACTTCAGCTGGTGGGTGATTTAAATAGTATCATTTCCTTCTTTAAAAAAAAAAGTTAAATGTCATTCTTATTTATTATACACAGAAAGGATCGTGCAATTTGGTTTAAGAAATACATGGGAAACAATAAACAAAATTTTATGCATGAGTGAATTTTAACTACAGTGTGAAATTGTATGCTTTTCATTGTACTTTCACATTACAACTTATGTTATTATTATTTGTGGACATGTCTTATTTTTCTTCCTAGGCTGTAAATTCCTTGAGAGCAAGAACTTGTCTTATTCTTCTTCATATAAATATAAAGGAACCATGTCCAAATAGAGAGTGACTCCTTATTACCTCTGAATATTCAAACTGAATGACCTGCAGACACCTCCAATGCAATTATATCCAAATGGGGACTCATATCTTTTTTCCCAAAAATCTATTTATCATCCCTTCTCAGTCCTATTCCTGGCTGCCAGATTTTCAAACCCTGTTGTCTTTTCCTAGAACTCCCTTCAGTGCCTATTCTCTCCTCTCCCTGGAACATCCAACTACCCCTGCAGCCTTCTCAACTGAGAATATCTCTGTAAGACCCACCTCCTTTATTTATTTATTTTTGAAAATTTTATTTATTTTATTCTGAACTGATTAAAATAAATCAAGCATTTCCATTACATTGTAAAATAGAAAAAAAAGACAATTGCATATGAAACTGCACATCTATGTACATCTTGTTTTTCCTTTTAAATATATAATAAAGTTATAAAACTTTCATTTTTTCCCCTTTTTTTCTTCTCTCCATCATGCCCCCCCTCCCCAGCCTCCTTTTTCCTGTTGGTCCCAGAGCAGCTTTTATTACTCTTCTAGTTCTATTCCTGGCTTCTGGACTTGAAAATCATGCCCCAGAGCCAGTAACTTGTCCCTGTCCCCTTCCTTAGGTCTTATGTTGTCTTCCCACATTAGGATGTAAGCTTCTTAAGTACATGGACTGTCTTTTTGCTTTCATCTGTTTCCCTAGGGTTTAGCACAGTGCCTGGCACATAGTAAACACTTAATAAATATCTTTCTTTCCTTTTTTTCTTTTTTCTCCTTCTTTCCTTCTACTTTTTATTCCATTCTTTTTTTCTTCTCATTTTTTCCTTCCTTTCTTCTTTTTTCTTCCCCCTTTCCTTCCTTCCTTCCTTCCCACTTTTCTTTCTTCTTTCTGCCTTTCTTGTTTCCTTCTTTCATTCCTTCCTTTCCTTTCCTTCATAACTGATCTCCCTGCCTGAAGTATCTCCTCACTCCAATACATCCTCCAGTCAGCTGCCAAAATGATTTTTCTTAAACACAGATTTGACCATTTCATTCTCATACTCAAACTCCAAGGGCTCTCTCTTGCCTCCAGAATAAAATACAAATTCCTTTATTGAACTTTTAAGGCTCTTTCCAATTTTTGCAACTTTGTTCCAGCTCATTTTTTCAGCCTCCTACATAAGTCCCCTTCTGGTATTCTATGGTCCTGTCAAACTGACCTCATTTGTGGCACGCCTTCTTCCATTCTGTTCCTTTTTACTAGCCGTCCCAATTCCTGGAATATACCCCCTCCTCACCTTCCACTCACAGAATCTCTCACTTCCTCCAAGACACAGCTCAAGCACCACCTTGTACCAGAAACTTTCATCAAGAAAACCCCCTAAGTACTACACCTTCCTCCCTAACAACTTTGTATATATAAATGCAAAACATATACAAGGAAGTTAGATCCGAGGTTGTTAGGGAAGGAGGGTGTAGAATTTGGGAGATTTTCCTATTGAAGGACTTTATCTTTCTCCTGATTGAATGCAAACTCCTTGAGAGTAAAGGTTGTTTCTTTTCTTGTCTTTGTATGTGGTGCCTAGCACATAGTAGGTGTTTAATAAATAAAGTTGATTGTCTGATTGTGTCTCTCACAAGACTTTGGAGCAAAGAGCTTTGTTCACTGGGGAATGTCTCAAAATTACTTTTTTTCCCTAGAAAGATAAAGGGAATGAAGAAAATAGAAAAAAAAAACAGCTTATGGGGACAAGAGCCATGGGATTCCTTCTGTAATTATCCCACTGCAGCTTATGGACATTGAGTCTTCCCCTCTCCCCCAACCATGATGGCAGATACTCAAGTACAAATGGAGCAACCCAGTTGCAGCTGACTAGGCTATTCTCCTTGCTTGCTGCAGACTTCAGTCTTGAAGGGATCATACCCCATCAGTCTATTGATACTTAGCTTCTGCTTTTCTGAAAAGGATACTTCAGAATCTCAAAGAATTGCTGATCTAATAGGAAGGAGAAGGAGAAGAATGACATTTAATGTGAATTTGGTGAGTGTGTTTTAACCCACCATTCCCTAAATGGGGGACCGGGTTAATAGTCACAACGTAGGACCAGGGCCAAACTGGACTCTCATTCTTTTGACCTTGAGAGGTGGGAGGCATCTTGATTTGGGAAATAGGTATTGGGAATGTGTGTTTTTAGTATATTTTTTCTGGCATTTACCTTGAATTTCTATTTTGAGTAAATTTTCCATTATTCTGTTATTATATGTTCCACTAACATCCCAGCAATGCAAAGGGAGAACAAGAAAGACATTGGGTGGACCCTCTGTCTGCTTATACAGGAGTCATATAGGATAAGCAGACATGGAAGGGTTGTCTGCATCATTGTAGGGGACACATAGGAGAACACAAGTCCATGTGAGCACTAGAATATTTTGATACCTTTATTATGTCATGTAATGAATACCATAGAAGCCAAGGGAATTGAGAAGAGGAAAAGTAGGGGCTTCTGGTAAGACTTAATGTAGATATGAAGCCAAAGCTGGTACAAACACCTAGACTTGAAATAAAGATGTTGCACTTGTTGCATCTACCAGAATGCTTTGTGCA
This sequence comes from Petaurus breviceps papuanus, assembly GCF_028583685.1. NCBI lineage: Eukaryota > Metazoa > Chordata > Mammalia > Diprotodontia > Petauridae > Petaurus > Petaurus breviceps. The sequence continues at coordinate 12,631,616 of NW_027187341.1, read as the reverse complement.
TAGTAGGTCTACATAATCTGGCTGTTTTGAAAAGTATAAGAGTCAGCTCAGTTTCTCCCTTATTGAGTAGTAATATTAGCATCATAAAAATGCAATGTAACTATAGGATTTGAAGCATAAGAGGTCTAGATCTGGAGGGGGCCTTAGACATCCATCATCTTTCCAACTCTCATTTTTACAGATAAGGAACATGAAGCCCATAGAAGTTTATTGAGTTGTCCAAGGTCATAAAGAATCAGGAGATTCAGAATTGGGGCTCAAACTCAGCTCCATGATCCATTGTGTCATATTCATCACAGTATGTCTATTTATATTGCTAAGAAGTATAAGTATGGGGGGAGGTGGAAGGCAGTACCTTACTGCAGATGACATGGGAAATAGAAGACAAAAAGGGAAAAGGAAATTTCATTTTAGAATACCTTGAGATGAAATGATTAGGAAAACTGAAGGAAACAGGAAAGGATTTGTAAGGAACTCATATAAAAAGAATATTATTTAACCTTACGCAACCACAACATGCAAGGCACTCTGGAAAGCCTGGCTAGGTTGGAGGAAGTTTGTGGTGAAAGGGGGAAAATGGTTAAGAGGGAAATTAGGAATGTTTAAGTGGGAGGATGTAAGAAAAAATTGCTTAGTACATGACACAAGTCCATTTGGCCAACTGAAAAAATTCAGGAAACTTACCCAAAAGAGAGAAGAGGTATATAACACAATGCTCCCATACATCTCCCATACATTCATTTATTTTCTTTTGTAGTATAACTACTGGTGTGTATGTCCTCCCTCCTTCATCTGTAAGCTCCATAACAAAAGGCAGAGTGCCTTGGAAAGTTTGTAGGAACCTGATGCAGAGTGAAACCAGCAGAATCAGGAGATTAAGTTATACGATAAAAATAATACCATAAAAACAAATAACTTTGAAAGAATTGAGAGGACCTGTGAGGACGCATGTTACCTACCTCCTGAAAGAGGAATGATAGTCTCAGAATTAGAAATGATACATATAAATATACATATGTATATGACCATGCATGTGTACATATGCATATATAAGCATAATTGCATACAAATATGGTTTTAGGCATGCCAATGCCAGAATTTTGCTTATCATTAGAATGTAAGTTCCTTAAGGTCAGGGACTGTCTTTTGCCTCTTTTTGTACCCCCAGTGCTTGGCATAGTACCTGACACATGGTAGGCATTTAATGAATGTTTATTGATTATTTACAAGGCTTCATGTTTGTCTTTTTTTTTTTCTTTTTTCACTGGGAGGAAGAGAAAATCAAATTTTGTTAATTGGAAAAAAATAAAATTTCATTTTTAACAAAGACACAGCTTTCTAGCTTTACATTCCCCCAGGGCTGGCAAAATGTTCTGCATTTTATAGATGTTTAATAAAGATTTGTTGAAATGAATTATATTGCATGTGATTTATATCCAGCAGGGAAAGAGACATTTTCTCTTGCTGTCCCTTTCCCTCCCTTTTATCAACTCCTCTGTGCAATAACAGGGAAATCTCTACACCTTCCTGTTGTTTTAATGCCAATCGCTTCTCCCTAGCAGAACCCTAGCGACATCCACATCATGATTTCCCTTGCTCACCATACACTGGTTAGCAAACAATGGACTAGCACTGCTCTCTGCTGTACACACGATGTGCTCTGGCTACTGGAGGACGCAGGTCGTTCCGAGGGAGGTAGAATAAAGGGAAACTAGTCACTGTGTTTCCTCAGTTCCCAAGGGCTCTGTTCTTGTAATTAAATTGAAAAATTAGAGAAGTCAGCTTTCTGATTCCAATGCAAAACCAGCTCCATAATGTACAGATCACAAACATCATTCATTATGGTATCTTCATTCAACCGAATGAACATATGAAGCACTTTGTAAACCTTGAAGTACAGCTAGGTTCTGATTACTGCAAGTATGAATCCTGAGCATTGGTTCCATGTATTCAGATCCACAGCATTCAACATTATAATTAGGTAAAATGAAATCATTGGTTCCAGCCCAATGGAAAGGGCAATATGAATTCGTATGCATGTGACCACTTCACGTGACTCATTATTCACACTAATGAGGACAGAGAGAAATGTTCGCTAGGAGTGTGACAAGGAGTAGTTCTGCTTTTTCCCTGTCACGAGGGAAAAATAGGCAACAACCAAAGGAACATTAAAAAGAGAAAGAAAAATGTTTCTGAGGTGGGCAGTTTACTTGAATTCTTGTTGGTGCTGGAAGAAAATTTGATGCTCTGTTTATGACATACTAACAAAGTTTATACAAATTAATTTTTGAGTTGTGTTTATTTCCACAAGATTAAAAATTTATAGCCATCAGGCTCTGGCTGGGAGAGAGAGGGATGGTTCAGTCATACTAATGTTTCACCTGGTGACAGTGCTGTCCATATTACAGGAGCTACAAACCATGGCAGGGAAGGCCAAGACAGGAATGAAAACACTTCCTCATTTCTGCAGTTTCTAATTTGCATCCAGCTTTAACTGTGACCTAAGGGAACTTACCCACGTGAGAACATCTGCTTTGAACAGGTTAATCTTTAGTTCTCTTTCCCTAACCCCTTGTTCAGCTCCACAAATATCCATGTGCTGGAAATTTGCATTTCTATTTGAAATCAGGTACAACTTGCTTATTTTTGAAGACCCTGTAGCATGGACCAAAATGAAGGTGTAATCATAAGCTGTCAAGATAAAGACTATTTATTCCACCAGGAAGTATTAGGTGATTGCTTCCCATTCTTCCCCTGTCTGCATCATCCTGAAAGACAAAACATGATCCCTAAAACTCACTCTGAAACCTCTGTTCCAAAGCAAAAATATAGTGAGAAAGGTAAATTCAATTCTGGGGAATTCAATTAGAACTTCACAAAAGTTTGAGAAAAAATAAATGTGTGGAAAATTATAATAATAATATTCAGTCATTCCGTCTTGCCCGACTCTTCCTGACCCAGTGGACTATCACACGTCAGTGCTGTCTATGGGGTTTTCTTAGCAAAGACGCCAGAGTGGTTTGCCATTTTCTTCTCCAGTAGATTAAGGTAAACAGAAGTTAAGTGACTTGCCCAGGATCACAGGGGTCAGATTTGAACTCAGGTCTTCCTGACTCCAGGCCCAGTTTTCTATCTACTACACCCCCTAGCTGCCTCTAATAATGATAATAGCTACCATCTACATAGTACTTTAAGAATTGCAAACCACTTTACAAATATTATTATTAATTATCTTTATCATTGCTGTTATACTAATTATTATTACTACTAATAATACCTAACATTTATATAGTGTTTTTAGTATCTTATTTGAACCTGATAACAATCATGGGAGGTAGGTACTATTATTATCCTCATTTTACAGATGAGGAAACTGAGGCAAGCGGGTTAAGTGATTTGTCCAATTAGCAAGCACGTGAGGTAGATTTGAACTCAGATCTTCCCAACTCTAGGTCCAGTGCTTTGTGCACAGTGAAATCACCTAGCTACCTCAGAGAGGGAAGAGATTTGCCTCAATTTCACTGGCCTAATACATTTTATACGTAAACCTCACAGCCAAAAGAAAATACAGATTTATTTCAACAAAGCAAAGGAGTAAAGAAGAAGCAAAACGTGAAATTTACCAATACTCTAAGAAGAAGGACCCTCGACTGCGGAACTCTTTGGTGGGTAATTAAATCTGTTCACTGGGATAGAGTAGGAAGTTGTCCGTATGGTATGACTGAAAGATCCAGGAGAAGGTCCCTTCACCTGCCCTCCAAATCCTCTTCAGCCTTTTTTGAGGCCTAAAATTCCACTACTTTCTAGATGAGGAAACTGACAAATTCCCAAAGACTAGAAAACTGTCCTAGAGACATTAAGTGGCTTGGCCCAGACAGCCTTGTAGCATTAATTATATGGGTTATTAAGCAATGACATTTTGTACTTGTGTTTACAAACATTTACTTCATTGGAACAGTCTACTTTATTCCTTTAGCTAAGTTAGGGCTTCACACCTTATTAACGTAATGGGGCTCAGACGTATGTGTGGACCCAATCAGCTTGCTCTACGCTCCACAGGGAAGATGCTGGGGACCTTATTTCTGGGGAAACAGTGATGACCTATAAGAGAAGAATGAAGAGAATATGGAGCGTGTGTGGACATTCTGTAACAGGTTTCAGTTAGCTAAACACATGGCCAGGTCTGAGTCAGCTCTGGCCACCTCTTGGCTTCATGCACTATTAGAAGAGCTTGACACTTCCTCCTATAGCAACAGGTGAGAGAAAATGCTCTAAGGGAAGAAGGCGTTAGGACCTTTCCCTTTGGGACCATATGTTCCCTGAGAAATGGACCTGGATCTTAGGATGTGGGGTTTGTTCTTTTCTGTTCTGTTCTGTGCATGGGCTGGAGTCTCCAACCACAGTAATCCAGGAGTTGGAATCTAGCCCAGGCCTTGTAGACAGCCCCTCAATAATGTCCCAAGAAACAAGGAACAGTTCAGGATCAGCCTTCTAAAGCTATGCCACTGAAAGCTAAAACCAGAACTCACATGGCAGCAATGCTGATTTTAGCTGTGAAGTTGGTGGGATCAATATTATATAGGAACTAACCAAAGTTTTGAGTCTATTCCCCCAGAATCTGAGTTGGTATGGGGGAGTATACCTGGAGGTATTGGATAGAAGTGCATATATGCTTGTTCTTGTTATATCTTTGAAGTAAATATTCTTTTGCAAAAGCTACTCGTTAAAAGATTAAATGAAACGGTGCTAGTGAATGATCCCTAACAAATGGAAGGGAACACAGCCATAGTGGGCTCAAGCTGATGGCAAGAGAGAGATGCCACACAAACTCTTCAGGGTACCCAAGCTCCTTAAAGAGGAGACTGTCTGTATGGCTCTGGGAGAGGAGGGCAGAGTGAAATTCTTTCTGTTAGGCTGTGAATATTCCCAGAGGAAAAATACATTATGTTATCAGCAGCCATTTGCCTCTTACCCCAAATGTGTTTTATCAAAGACTCCATTTGGACAACTTTGGAATGAGCACAAGGTGGTATCAAAGAGGGGCCTGTAGCCAGGGGAATCCTGTTAAATATTTTCTCTTCTCTAGGTTTTTATAATACTGGCTCTGAACACTGGTATGAGCTCTTGGTTTTCCTCCTCTGTATTTGACAATTTCTTCTCAGTATCCTTTGCTGGTTCATCATTCATGACACACCTGCTAACTGTGGGTTTACTCCAAGACTTGGTCTTAAGTCTCCTTCAGTTCTATCATTATACTCTCTTTTTCTCTGTAAACTTATTAGTTCATGTGAGCTTAATTATCAGCTACTCTCTGGCAATAACTCCTGAATCTTTATGTCCAACCCTGCTCTCTCTCTTGAGTTTCACTCACGTATCTCCAACTGACTTGAATACTTGACAGGCCCCAGAGACATTTCAAAAGCATCACGTTCAAAACAAAACTTATCTTTCCCTAAAACTTTTATGGATGGTACTTCCAGTCACCCAGTTTTGCAACTTTGTCATTGGCCTAGACTCCTTACTCCCCCTCACATACAAATCACAGCTGCCAAATCTTGTCATTTCTCCCTGCACAGTAGCTCTTACATCCATTCCCTTCTGTCTACTCATACAAACATTGTTCTAATTCAAGCCTGCATCTCTTCTTATAATAGACTCCTGTCTCCAGTTTCTCTTCCTTTCAATCTATCCTCCACTCAGCTGCCAAAGTACTTTTCCTAAAGTACAGCTCTGACCACATCACTTCCCTAATCGATTGAGCACCAATGGCCAATAGTAGAAATACTGCCTCTAGGATAAATTATCAACTCCTTGGTTTCACTCTCTAGATTCCTGCACAGTTTGGCCCTAACCTACCCTTCCAATCTCATTATACTTTACTTCCCTTCCCGCACTCTTTGGTCCAGCCATTTTGCCCACTAGTGTTTACTTACACACAATTCTCATCTCCACCTCCAGCATGATCTCTTAGCATATTCTTTTCCCTATGCCCAAAATGCATTTTCTCATCTTCTTCACTTAGAATTTTTGTCTTTCTTCAGATATGCACTCAAGTCCCACCTTTTACACAAAGACTTTTCTTATCCCCTGAGCTACTAGGGCTCCCTCCTCATTAACTTTGTTTAAGGTCTTATGAGGAGATGTCAAGATAATGGAGACACATTATAAAGAATTCCTAGGGCAGCTAGGTGACAAAGTGAATAGAACACCAGCCCTGGAGTCAGGAGGACCTTGACCCTTGACACTTACTAGCTATGTGACCTTGGGCAAGTCACTTAACCCCAATTGTCTTACCTTCCCCACTCCAAAAATAAAGCATTACTAATTGGAGCTGTCTGAAACTGAAATGGGCTGCTTCATTAGGTGATTGAGCTCTCTGTCACCAGAAGGATTACCTTCTGACCTCCTGTAATAGTAATGGAATTTAAAGATCCCCCTGTATTGGCTTGGTTTTCAGATTGATTGTGTTAAAACCCAGAGCTTGTGAATCCCACTTGTGGGATGGACTTGTTGATGTGAAAAGAGAGTGCTGAACTGGTAGGAGCTGGTGATGTAAATTTAGAGAGACACAAGAAAAGAGAGAGGCAGAAGAATTTTTTGGAAGCAGCATCTTGAAGGCAGAGAGAGATGGAGAGGATTGCTGAGGGCCAGTTTGAATTGCCCAGGACTTTTGAGAGCTGCCACCCAGAGCTGCCAAGGACTGAGGAGACATGGCTATTATGCTGGTACTTTGTCTGCCTGTTTTGATGTTGTTTTGCCAGATTTGTCCAGTGGTGAAAGACAGTCCTGTTGTTGCAGAGGTTCTGGAACCTTGCTGTTGGTTCAGAAGCCCTGAAGAAGGATTTTCTTGTTGTATGTTTACAAAAATCCTGGAAGAGGATTTTGCTAATGTTTTCAGGGGTCCTAGGACTGTTCTGAAGATAGAGAATGAATTAATGAATACACTGGAAATGTATCTTGTGGCCTTGCTAAGCTTTGTCTCCCCAGGAACAAAGATTGCTGAGAACTTGCCTAGGGTCAAGATGAAGAAAAGACCTCTCTTTGGGTATTAAATGCCGTACTTAAGCTTATTGTAACTCTGGGGTAGATTCAATTGTGATCCAAGGGTGGGGAACTTTTGACTTTTTTGCGCTCTGTGATTGAACAAATGAATTACTTTACTAATGATTGGAAACTAATCTCCATTTGAGAAGAAGGGCTTTGTGATTGACTAAATGATTGTACTGCCTAGGGGTAGAGTAGTATTTAGAAGAGGGACTTTGTGATTGGTTAAATGAATGTAATGTCCAGGGGTGGAGTAGTACTTGATTGAATTACACTTGGTGAATGCTGTATTTTGAATTATGCTGTATTTTGATTTTCTCTGTTCTTAATTTGTCACTGAATAAAATGGAGAGCAGCTATGCTGTATTTTGAACCTTGGGAAGTTGCCTTTGCTTGGAATTACAGCTCCTATTGAGAATACTGTACAGAAAATTCTGGATCCAAAGAATAATACATCACTTTGGACTAGAATGGCCTCCAAGTTCCTTCTAACTTCAGGATTCTGTGATCACTCACTCTGGAATTTTCATCAATCCCTGCAACCTTCTCACTCCAGAACATCCTTCTACCATGTTTTGCTCTTCTCATTTCGGTGAGTTCCACTTGGGGCCTCCATTTTAGGGAGTCAGACAGGAAAGTTGGGGACTTTGGGGAGTTCCCATGCCAGTCAACCTTCATTCCTCTCCTGGTTATACTTCTGACTTTGTGAACTTGAGTACAAAGTTCCTAATAAGCCATTGAATACATTTTTGTCTCTCTTTTGTACATTGACTTCTTCAATATGGCACCAGCCTACCTTTCTCTTATTGCTTCCTTCCATGTACCCCGTGCTATAGCCAACCTGGACCACTTTCTGCCTTCCTTTGCCCTCATGAAAAAATGGTATTTTCTTACTTCTGTGCCTTCCCTTCACCTATAGTCATTCTTTAAAGCCTATCTCAAATGTTTCCTTCTATATGAAACTTTCCTGATTCCTCTTAATCACACACTTATCATATAATATTGTGCATTATGGTTTGTCTTACCTGTTTTGTTCCTGTGCTAGACTGCAAGCTATGTGAAGGGCGGGATCACATCTTCTCTAAACTTCATAACTCCCCTTGTACCTGGCATAGTAGTTGACATACAAGAGGTCTCAAGTTAAATAAATGTTTATTAAATTGGATTGACCATAGGCTTAGATAAAATAGTAATATACCTCATATGGAAGAACAAATATCTTGTATATAAAACATTTTCATTCCTCCTCCATGTCATTGGATATGTGGTCCACCATATCTGGAATGTGCTTCCCTCCTTATCTCCACCTTGTGAAATCCTTAGTTTCCTTCAAAGGACAGTTCAGGTGCCTTTCCTGATTCCTCCAGGTATTAGAAATATTTCTCTTTTGGAATTATTTTACATACACTTTACAATTACTTATTCGTATACATGAATTATTTCCCCAGCAGAATGGAAGCTCTGTGAGGGCAGGGACTGGATTCCCTTTGTCTTTGTCACTCCAGGGCATAGAACTGCACCTTATACAACAATTTGTTGGATTGGATTGGACTCAACTTAACTGAAGGGAGAAGGTGGGTTATGAATTGGATGCTGAAAGCTTGCTCTCAGTAAGGTCCCACAAAGGAAGCACAATATTCCAGCTGTTATCTCTCTAAGTACTAGTTGGAGGGAATCATGAAAATATTCATCCCTAAGAATCATTCCCAGTATCTTCAGTTACACTATGCAAATTTTCCATCATTCACTTCTCAGTTATCATGGACATGCCCACTCCTTTAGGTCCACATGGTGCTTTCTGCTCGTGGCAAACATGGTTGGGAAAGAAACCTAAGGATCGTCGAGTGGAAAGTGCATTCAATAGCACTTTGGTTAAGATAATTGCTGTGTTTTTGAAATTATAGGCTTATGAGGTGGCCACAAACAAAATTCATGACAGACATTTGACACTGAGAAACTTTGTTGTCCAGGGGTGAAAATTTCACATCCCCCCTTCCCCCCCCCCAAAAAAAGATTGGCTTTCACTAACAAAGGAAAAATTACCTAAAACCACTATTGTGTGCTGTCCAGATTCTCCTCTTGTTGCTAAGTTCTCCTGACAGATATCAGGCTTGTGACAGGCACAGTCTTCTCTAGATTGGCTTACTCTTTATTATGCTGTTTCCAAACAATTTATCCTGCATCTCTCAACAGCTTTTGGAGCTCACAGTATGCCACATTCTTCCTGTCCTTAACAAGTGTTTCAGCATTCACTTCTCAGTTAACATAGCCATGCACACTCATTTTACTCCATGGGAGCTTTCTGCCATCTTCTACTAACTTGGACTTTCTTCCTCAATGATTTAAACACCAGATTCAGAGTTCTCATCATCCCCTGCTGTCATCCTCAGAGACTTCTGTGTCTATCATGATGCCCTGTCAAGCTTGGGAATTTCCAAATTCACAGTGATGCCTTGGCATCTTTGGCAATATCTATATCCACAGTGATGCCCTGTGGATATGATAATAAGGCAGGATGATGTCCTGCCTTGACAGTTCTTTGATCTCAATTTCAATGACCTCCTTCTCCATTTCATTCAGCTGCTCAAAAGCATCCTGGAACCTCCTCATCACTAGGAACCAACCCCCTCCCAAAGCTCAAATTCTGAAATTCCCCTTTCTTAACACAATGTATTTAGTGGAAAGCATGCTTACTTAGAGGTAGTGGAATTGGGTTCATATCTTGACTCTGACAGTTAATACCTCTGTGCTTTTGAAATGACTTAACCTCTCTGGCTTCAATTTCTTCATCTGTAAAGTGAGGTAGTTGGACCTAAATGTTCTCAGAGATTCCTTCAACCCCTAAATTTATGATCCTATGATCCTGTGAGCTTTCTAGATTTCAGTTTCCTCATTTGCAAAACGGGTGGGGGAGGGAGATAGATAACCTCTAAGGCACTTTTAATCTTTAAATCTAGAATTTTATGATTCCATTTCTCTTATACCCTCAATTCCACTGAACCTATTCATTGCCTTCATCATGTCTTATAGGTCTTTTACTTTTTACTATTCTTGGAGTTCACCAGTTCACATTTGCTTTCATTTGACTCACTACTCAGCCTAGAAGGGTCAGACAAGACTGAACAATAACAACAAAAACTCAGTTTAGATCCATTGGTCAGCCATCACATCTAACACCTTAGATTCTTATTCTCCTTATCTTTATGCCATACTTAATACCCAACCATATAAAATTTCATACTCACTCCCTACTATGCACACCGACACTGACAGGAGTGGTTTCAGGACTTAATAGTTATTTTGCTGATGCTGAGGTCCCAAAACTTCAAGATGTGGTAGCTCTTTAGTCCAAGCGTGACCTCTATGCTGCCACAGTGACCACATCCAAAACTATCTGACCTGCTAAGTCAATGGGATTTTTTTTTCTTGCTATATCAACCCCACCACATGCAAAGGCAAAGAGGCATGATATACTTTAAACAATGCTATGTATTGTTTAAAGCAAATAGGACAATTTTCTGGGAATATAGAGTATGTGAGAGGAGAGGGAGTTGTGTGAAATTTGTCAAGAAAGAGAAATTGGAGTCAGATGTAAAGGATTTTATACACCAAACAGGTGTTCATATTTTATCCATTAAGGTAATAGAGAGTTACCGAGGGTTCTTGAGCAGCATGGTCAGACTTGTGCTTTAGGATATATAAACAAATTTCCTAGCACAAAACACTCCCTCTATTGATGAGGAGTATTTTCACTCGTTGTCCCTCATTAATGCTTCTCTCCATTCTCAACCTCCTAGTTAGGACAACCATATATATAGAAGAATAGCAAGAAGGCCAGTGTCATTAGATCACAGAGTATATAGAGGACAGTCAGGTGTAAGAAGACTAGAAAGATAGGAAGGTATTAGGCAATAAAGTCAAAATAACTTTATTCAGATTTTATTTAAACTTAAAAGTCAAACAATGGGTTTTATATTTCATCCTGGAACTACAAGAGTTTCTTGAATAGGGAGATGATATGACTAGACCTGTACATTAGGAAGATCAGTTTGACAATTGAGTAGAGGATGAATTTGGAGTCAGGAGAGAACTTGAGGCTGGAAAACCAACCAAGAGTCTATTGAAATAGATTAAATGTGAAATGATGAAGGCCTCCACAAAGATGGTGGCAGTATCAGAGGAATGAGGGGGCATATACAAGAGAAGAAGGAATGCAATGAAATCACTTGTATATGGAGAAGGATTTGCCTTGGCAAGAAGGGCCCCCTCTTCATGTGTAGAGGGCTGAAAGAGAATATAGTTATAGAAAGCATCAGAATGATGTGAAAGGAGAAATAGAGAAGATGGAGCTCTTAAGAAATGGCCTCATCTTTGTTCGGTTTTTTCCCCAATGAAATATGAATCAAGTTTCTCAGCTGAGAAAGTGAGGGAAGAAGATCTATGGAAGTTTTGAGAAGGGATAAAAAGGTTTGGATAAGCGCTTGTGATGAGTGGAATAGTGAATCAATTAGAGAAATGTAAAAGGAATCGCTCAACACAATGAAGGCCCAAATGAGTTGATGTACATTAATTTGGAGCATGCCTAATCAAACCAGTTTTGTGATTTTTCTACATCTAAGTTCAATGGCATGTGAGAAGGAGCAAAGGTAGTGGATATTGTCATTCATCTAAGACTGGGGTTGGCAGAACAAGATCTTCAGTAGATCAGTAAGGAAGAAAGTTGAGGGAAGAGAACAGTGAACAGCTGAACTGGTTTATCAAGGCATCAAGAGAGGAAAGAGAAGTAAGAGTAACCAGTGCAGGAAAAAGAACTGAGGGGCATAGAGTTTAGACAAAGGACAAGGAATAGGTTTAGGGGATGCAAGGCAAAAGGAGAAGTGGGATGCTAATAGAATCTCTAGGTGTACCTGTGATTGGGGTGAAGGAGTAGGTCATGGGAAATGAGTAAATTGAGGAATTAGGAAGTTAGGGTGTTTGAGGAACTATTAATATGTATGTTGAAGTCCCCTAGTATGAGGGCAGGAGTTTGGAAAAAGAGAAAGGCTGAGTGAGGCACTGAACTCACTAGGGAAGTGTCATAGAAGTCTAGACAACTACCACAATCTTGAATGGGTGATCAACAGGTACTGAATGAACTCAAAAGAAGGAAAGGTTACTGAGTTATGGTGGTAAAGGAAAGCCTAGAAATGGTGATGGGGAGCAAAGATTATTCCAATTTACCCACCTGTCTAATTAGTTAAGGGGTATGAGTGAAAGTACAATCAGTAGTAGAAAGGGTAACTAGGGAAAGTATGTCATCAAGAAGGATCCAGGTCTCAGTGAATGCATGAAAATGGAGGGGGCAAGAAAGCAAAAGGTTTAAGATAAAAGTAATTTTTCCCCTAGTGAGTAAGCATCCCAGAGAGCACAGTGAAAGGTTAAAGTAGGACATTGGAATGGGGTGGGAATAAGGGAGTAGTGGGGTGAGGGGATGGAAAACAGGGTTTGACCTATGCCAAACAGGAGTTTGGAATCACTGGGATGGGGTGAGTATGACAGGGAGGCAGAATAAAGATAAATGAGAAATGGGTTTAAGTTGGTTATCATTGTCCATAGTGGTTTAGCCTTGGTTAGAGTTGTCCCAAGGTATCAGGCAACTGTGTGTAGCTGGAAGGGGGAAGGAGAAGAAATGGATAGTGACAAGGTAAGGAAAGGCTACCTTTAGGGAACTCTAATTGGCCAGAAAGGGTGTCTGTAGTGTATGGATGTAATGGTAATGGAATTTAAAGATTGCCTTGTATTAGCTTGATTTTCAGGTTGTGTTAAAACCCAGAGCTTGTGAATCCCACTTGTGGGATGGACTTGTTGACATGAAGAGAGAGGGCTGAACTGGGAGGAGCTGGTGCCATGGATTTAGAGAGAGACCCGAAGAACTTTTGGGAGCAGCATAGTGGAGGCAGAGAGAACTGCCAGCCAAAGCCACCCAGATTGCTGAGGGCCAGTTGGAGCTAGCCAGGACTTTTGAGAACTGCCACCTGGAGGTGCTGAAAACTGAGGAGGCATGACTGGTGCCGGTATTTGTTCTGTCTGTTTTGATGTTACCTTGCCAGATTCATCTGCTGGTAAAGGCCAATGCTGTTGTTGCAGAGGTTCTGGAACCTTGCTGTTGGTTCACAAACCCTGAAGGAGGATTTTCTTGTTGTATGTTTACAGAAATACTGGAGGGGGGTCTTGCTGATGTTTTCAGAGATCCTGAGACTGTTCTGCAGGCAGAGAGTGAATTAATTAGGATGCTGGCAATGTATATTGTGGCTTTGTTAAGCTTTGCTTCCCCAGGAACTGAGATTGCTGAGAACTTGCCTCAGGTCAAGATGAAGAAAAGACCTCTCCTTGGGTACTGAATGTGTGGGTAGGTGTCCTTTGTGCTCTCCACTACTCCTTTAAGAGGGTGATTGGTGGTGATGGATGGTTTGATTGTAATTGATTATAATTCAGTTGTGATCCAGGGGTGGAAAATTTTTTACTTTTATACTTTGTGACTGACCAAACGAATGTATTTTGTTTATGATTGGAAACTAATCTCCAGTTGAATAGAAAGAAAACTTTGTGATTGACCAAATGAATGTACTGTCCAGGGGTAGAGTACTTGGACCTTAGTACTTTGTGATTGAATTGAGAACTTACTAAATGACTGAATTACCCTGTATTTTTATATTTTCTCTTTTCTGTGAATGTCTTGTCTTAATCTGTCACCACATAAATGGAGTTGCTACCCTCGTAATCCGAACCTGGAAGTTGCTTGTGCTTGGCATTACATTAAATGTAATGATAATGGAAATCTGAAGATCTTCCCTGCCCCTTTTGCCCCTTGATAGGCTTGAGTGAATCTGAGAACCTTCCCTGATTTGAAAATATACTCTGCCCCCTAATAGGCTGAATGTGGTCACATGGGGCCTGTGGCTGGAGGCTTGTTTTTCAGAAATGCCCTACCTTGTTACTTTGTGATTGGGCAGTGGGTCAAGAGGGTTTTGACATTCTCTGAGCCAGGAGAAGGTTATATATACCCTGAGGTGAGGTTTTGCTTTGGGGCTCACTTTGGGAAGAGTTATGTGATTTGACCAGATGAGACTCTGAGCAGCTGTTGAGCCCCCCAGCTTTGAAAAACCCAGATGCTGGTGCTTCCCTCTCTGGTAACTAACTAGGTATGGTTATAATGGTCAGACAGCTGGAAGCTCTGTCTGCTCAATTGTGTTATTTTCTGTTGCAACTTCTGTTTGTATTCTCTGAAGTTCAGGGTGCTGACTTTTTCCCCTGAACTAGGTAAATGATATATGTTTGACTGATTAAAGTAAGATTGTTAAACCATTTTGAGTTGCTTTCCTTTAGAAAAGCAGATCTAAGAACCTTTGCTAGCTAGAATCCTGGGTATGCTAGGGGGCTTGCTGCTACAATGGAATATGATGGAATGACTTCTCAGAGGACAGGCACATGCAAGACAACTCCTGTGGAGTTATGGGAAGCCCTCAAAGCTCTTTTAGTCTTATTAGGAAGGTAATGTATAAACCCATGAAAAAATAAGTAACCATACAATGGTGAATTTCAGATGTACAGTAAAGACTTTCAGAAAAGTAAAAGATCACTCCCATCTGGAGAGGTCACAGAGTTGAAGAGCTGAGATCTCAGTTGAACTTTGAAGGATGAATGAGGTTTTGATAGCCGAGAAGAAAGGGGAGGGCAGTCAGGCAAGAGAAGCAGCTTCCTGGGGGAAATCCATATAGAGTGTTTAGGTGGTATGAAGTGATTTTTCCATATATAGCCCATCTCCTGATAGCCATCAAGATTCATCATTTGCAGAGTTGAAAAGTAAACCTTTTTGAAAGGAAGTAGAACAATTTGAGACTTTTGAGCCTGCTACACCACAACTCCCAACTCACTCTGTGCACCCCTTTTGTACTAGAAGCCTCATTGGTCCCATACAACTCTAGATGTAGACCAATGACCCTAAAAGTCTGTGCTCATTGGGTTAGCTTTCCCTGGAAGGAATAAGGTAGGAATCATCAGAATGCTTCTAAGATCCCATTTGGGCATTTGGTGGGAAGAAGACTCAGGCCAACATAGAAGAAAATTAGTTGATAGATAATGGATTCTATTTGCATGCTTCCCCTTTTAAAGAAGGTCCTCATTTGCCAAAGAGAAACAGAACACTTCCTCAGAGAATCAGAGCATATCAGCTCGTTGTAAAACATCAAACTCAAGTTTTTAGTGAATTCTAAAACTATGTTAACTACTCCATCCCTAGAATGAAGCCAAAAGCTGCATTATTTTCACGTTATACAAAAACAGTCAAAATTCAGTGCTGGAAAATTGTGTGGGGGCTGATGTTTGGTGGTACACCCAGTTATTATGCAGTGACTCACAATAAGTTTCCAGAGCTACCACACCTTAAAGTTAAACTCATTCAAACCAGACAGTAAATTATTAGCTGAGATATTTTTGTAACCATACTCTGGAGAATTTTATCTAATTTTTTTTAATAGCTGTATAGTCAAATTTTAATAAGACTCCTTGAACACTTTCCAATCCACCTTCTTTTTTCTAGAAGTGGTCCTTCAGTGTGTTCAATTTTACAAGTACAATTTAAAAAAAAACAAAAACAAAAATATCCTCACTCTGTATTTTAAGACATTTGTCAGCTGACCAGTTTGGTCAACCAACATACTCCTAGAGCATCAGCTTTATCATGGCAGCTAGCTGATCTTGTAGCCTAAGCTGGTTCCCTTACCACAGAGAAGATTCAAAACAGGGCTTTTGTGGTTGGCTGGCAGCATCTCCACCAGGTAACCCAAAAGGAAGTCTCCTCAGTGGTGGAGCCCAGCAGCAACTGGTGCTAAATGGAAACCCTGAATGAAAACCACAAGGTTTCTGAGGGAGGCAGAGCTGAAGAGCAGTAGGGAGATGCTGGGTGTAACTGTGCCTCAGAACAAGTCAGCTACTGTGCTATTCTCCCCTTATGCTGTTTCCTGTCCTGGTCACCTGGGCTAAAACACCCTTACCACTTCACACAAGCACCCATCCACTCCCACATAGGGGAATGAAAAGAAGAGCCTGGAGGTGTTTCATAACAAAAACAACATATTCACGTATGAAACACACACACACACACACACACACACACACACACACCTCTGGAGCCAAGTATTCATAGCCAGTAAATCAATTCTGTTTTGTAAAGTTCATTTTTTTAATCCTCCTTGAACCTCAGTTTCCTCTCCTGTAAAATGAGGGTATTGGACTAGATCAATGATTTTCCAACTTTTTGATAGCACACACCATATCAGTAAAAAAAATTTTTTTGACCACACTTTCACAAAATGTGTATATTTACTTATTTATAATTGTGTGTGTGTGTGTGTATGTGTATACTTCAAGACTCAACTTAAATCCAACCTTCTACCAGCTTTTTAGGTCCCCCTCCCTACTTCTGTTAGAGCCATGCCTCTGATACCATTTTCTACTTATCTAGTATATATCTTCTATGTACAATTTATTTTTGCCCTTAATCTTCTCCATTAGAATATGAACTCCTTGAGGAAGGAGGATCATATTTTTTACCTTTAATTGTATCCCCAACATTTAGTACCATGTTTGGCATATTAAGTAAGTGCTTAATAAATGCTTGTTGACTGACTGACTATAAAAAATTAATTCTATGCATTATAAAATTTACACAAAAATATAAACTAACAAGGATAAGATTAAGACAAAATGCTGCTTGGCCTTATAGTCTATAGGAAAGCACTGCAGTTTATTCAGGGTTACATGGTTAGAGGCACACTTTAGGAAAGACACTTTGTCAGTTATGTGGAATCAGGAGAAGCTTTAGGGAGGGAGACTTTAAGTAGCTTGTTGCAATAGTCCAAGTGAGCAGTAATATGGGTCTGAAATAGAGGAGTACCAACCATAAGAGAACAGATATGGAAAGACAATGAGATTTGGCAACACAGTAGATATCTAAGGTGAGGGGAGTGACATCAGAATTGGAAATCTGGGTGACTGGAAGGACATAATACCCTTAACAGTAATAAGAAAATTTGTTTTAATAAAAAGAGGTTTCCTTTGGGGTAGGGAGGGGAAGTAATGTAATGAGATCTGTGATGAATATCACCACCCATCCATGTAGCCTTATCTTGTGAGATTTGCTCTGTCCCACTCAAAACAAAAAGAGGGGAGTTGAATCTCAGTGAAAGCCACCACAGTCATCAAGTTATCTGGTGACTAGGAGCTTCTGTATTGCAGATAGGATAGTATTTTCCCAATAGTACCTGATTAACAACTCCTGCTGTTGTAACTGCCTGGGTAGTGGTTAGGTTAAAACTGCCTTAAGGGACCACTGCACAAAGGGTAGAGAGCATTGAGTGGAAAAATGCTGGAGATTTAGGGTGGGTGTGAGTATAAGGGAAATAAGTCCCTTGGTTGGCTAGAAGTCTCTAATTGGTTGATCTTCCCACCCACTCTCCTAATTAGTTGATCAAATGTTCCTTGAGGGCTATGTTCCCCACTTTGGAAGCCATTGGCCTAGATGATTTCTAATTCAAACCCTTGAATCAGGATCCCATGATCCTAGGAACTAAAGACTGGTGACACAGTGATGAACATTTTTTGCAACAGGAACTCACCATCGTCAACAATACAGACATTTACATAGCACTTCAAGGTTTGCAATGCACTTCATAGCCTCATTTGATCATCACCATGTACCAAGTTGTGGACAGGTGTAGCAGCAACCACATTGGCATACCCAGAATGACTGCTAGCACAGGTTCTTAGGTCTCCCTTACTAGGAAAGATGGCTGTTCAAGGGATCAACAATCTTTTTAATTGCATTCAGTAGTTCAGGGGAAAAGTCAGCAGCCTGAACTTCAGAGAAAATCCAAACAAAGAAAATAGAAAAAATACAAGCAGAGAAATAAAAACCAACACACTGGGCTTCTAACTATCTAAGAAATTAGCATGGATCAACAGACAGATCCAACTGTCTGAGCGAGGTAATACATACATAGTTATCAGAGAGAGAAGCACCAACATCTGAGTTTTTCAAAGTTGGGGGGGCGGGGCTCCTTAATGGCTAGCCAGAGTCTCATCTGGTCATATCACCAATCATCTTCCAATGAATGAGTCCCAAAGCAAAATGCTAATCCCAGAGTATATATTCACTTCTTCAGGGTCAGAAGGCATCACAACCCTCAAGAGCCACTGCCTAATTACAAAGTAACAAAAGGTGTGGGCCTTCCTGAAAAACAAGCCACTCCTAATCAAGCTTCTCTTAATGGGTTCCACTTGAGGCCTATTAATGGGCAGGGAAGATCTTACATCCCATTAACATTACAAGGGGCTAAAGCTACACAGGTGGATGGGGTTGCATACATACACCAAAAAAATCACAGATCTTTTGACAGACTGAACCAAAGGTTGACTGGCCTGGGAATTCCCCAATTTCCTCAATTCCCCTAGTTGACTCTCCAAAATGGAGATCACTAGGGGAACTCACTAATGTTGTAAACTCAATTCCTAAAGTGACTGGGAACAACAGTCACTTTTGAACCAAGTGTTGTGGCATATTTCTTTTTTTGCTCACAATTTAAGTTTAAAAAGAATGAACTAGACATATGTAATTTAGGATGTGTATTTTTTAAAATATAAGTGGACATTTTTAAAGTGTATTTTAAAAAATATAAGTGGACTTTACAAAGTCTCTTTTCTTATACAACGTGTGCATTGTAATAATTTCCTAGAGAGATGTTTCCCCTTCTCTTTTTATAACAAAGTAAGCTAATGAAGTAAATGATATGTTGTTGGCTTTTAAAAGGCCCTAGCCTGCTAGGAAGGGGCCTTTGATGATTTGGAGGCAAGCTGGAGGTTTCCTACTGTCAGAATGCTAAACAAAGTGCATGGAACAAGGGCAAAGCATTGTAATAGGAAATGAAGGATGTTAACCTACCACAGTTAGAGTACTGAGTTTTTTTCATGGTTAGGAATACTTAATGTGTACACCTCAGTCACTAAGAGTTGGAAGGGAAAGCTGGCAAATGACTTGAAATGGCAGTATCTTTGTGATCTCAGAAAACAAGAAACAAAATGGGTGCCTATCTACTGGTAAATGGTTGAACAATAGTTACATAAATATAATGGAAAAATTTGGTGACATAAAAAATGATGAAAAGAAAGGCCACTGATCAGAAGAAAGTCATCATGTGTACAAAATATTTATAGTGAATTTTGGGGAATAACAAAGAATTGGACACAAAGCAGAACCTCCACAACTGGAGAATGGCTAAACCAATTGTAGTAAATAAATTAATGGAATATTATATGCTATAAGAAACTATATGCCATCTCCCCTTATTGAATGTAAGCTCCTTGAGGGCAGGAAATGTTGGCATATTGGTCTTTGTATCCTCACCACCTACCACAATTCCTGGCAGACTACTGGTAATTTAATAAATGGTGTTCATTGAAAAAATAGAAATAAATTTTAAAATTTTTAAAAAGAAATGATGAATATGGAGAAGCATGAAAAGATCTATACGAACTGATGCAAAGTGAAATAAGCAGAGCCAAGAAAACAAAATGCACAATAACTACAACAATTTAAATGGAAAAAAATAACCACAAGAAACAAATGTTGAAAAATTACCTAGAACAAGCATGACTCCAAAAAAATTATTGGAGAAGGCACTCCCTGCCCATTCCTTTCCAGAGGTGAAAGGTCCATAAATATGGCACCTTACACATATTTCCTGACATTATTCAATGTATTGATCAGTTTTGCTGACTTTTTTTTCTTTTTTATCTCTAAAAATATTTTTCATATAGAATAATTCTATGAGAAGTAGAAGTATACTGGGGAAAAATTTTGGTGGTGCAAAAAAATGAGATATTGATAAAAAATAAAAAGGACTATCAATGGCTTACAATGATGATAATAATATTTTTTAAAAGTAGCTTTAAAGTTCAGATGGACTCAAAATTATGAAAAAGACCAGTCTGCTCTTAGAAAACAGATTTCCTTTCTCTTAGTAGAGAGGTAGAGCATGACAGACACACAATGTCACATATACTTTGAAACCTAGTCACTGTGTTGCTGGTTTTTCTTGCCTGTTTTTCTGTGTTACAAGGGAAAGTTCCACTGGGAGGAAGACAGATTGTGGTTTAAAGAAAGAAAAGACATCAAGAAAACTTAAAAAAAATGACTAAAAGATATAGAGAAATGAAGAAAAGGTCATCTTTCATCATAGAAGCTTTTATTGAAAGAAATAACCTGTGAGGAAATACATTATGCAATTTGTGGGGTTTCCCCCCCTACTCTAAGGGTGGTTGCTAAACTCCTTAGAAGGGTGTGTGTGTGTGTGTGTGTGTGTGTGTGTGTGTGTAGTGTTCTTTTCCCAGTTCAAATCTCAAAGGTCTCTGGTATTTACTGGTTCGTTGTGAACTCCTCTGAGATCTATTATCCCAATGTCCCTTAGGAACTTCTTTTAGCACTGTGAATTCCCTGTGCTTTAGATAAACCAGGGCCTGGGGATTGAGACCCTATTAGAATTCCATGTCTGCCCTGTAATTTCAGAGCAGGTAATTGCTTGGTTTCCACTCTAGGAAACATCAATTCTCCCCCAGGATAAGCTGATCACGAAAAGTCTCATCACCATGAATATTGACTCCTCTTCTGACACAACATAGCTCTCTCAGTTGCCACTCCCCTCTGACTGGAGGGCTGGAGGGTGTCCCAATGCCTCCCCTTAGAGAGGGTTCAGAACTTTGCAGGTAACTCACCATTTTCCACCAGTAGCTCTGCTTGGTTTCTACTCCATTGAACAACATGCCCCTGTTAGCCTCCCATTGCACCCCACCAACCCACTGAACTCACACTTTTCAGCTTCCTTTTCTGTTTGTCTTCCTCCATTAGGTTATAAGCTCTTTGAGAATGGAGACTTTCTCTTTTTTTAATCTATATCCCCATCACTTAGCACTGTTCCTGACACATAGTAGGAACTTACTAAATGCTTATTGAGTTGAATTGACTACCAAGGGTGTGCTAGAATCAATTGTTAAATTTGTTAAATTTTCAATATAGGTATTTGCATCTCAGAAACCAACAAATGCTACAAATCAGGGCTTGAATTTTTATTGTTTAAAAGTAAGAAAGGGATAGAGAAAAATGTTAACATTACAACTTAAACCCAGAAGGATGTCGTGAACACAAAAAAAATTTTTTTTGGAGAGCTGATTGTCAAATTTGTTCAGCATATCCCTGACCTGACAACCTTTATTTAACAATAAATAATGGTGACTTTAAAGATTAAATAGTGTTTTATAGATAATCTCCCTCTTCAAGTCTACAACTGTTTCACTTTGCAGAATACTTTCTATTTCCTTTTGTAGTCAGGCAGTCAATAAGTATTTATTAGCCTTCTATGTGCCAGGAACTGTGGTAAAGGGCTGGAGATACAAAGACAAGCAACAACATGGTCCCTGCCCTCAGGAAACTCACAATCTAACAGGGGAAACAAGATGAAACTGATCATATACACACAAAATTCACATACTGTAAATGGAACAAAATCTCAGAGGCAAGGAGGAGAGGGGACTAAGAAAGGTCTCCTGCAGAAAGTGTGATGTGAGTTGCGTCTTGAAGGAAGCCAGGAGACAGGTGAAGAGGGAGAGTAATCACCTACTTTCTCTAGCTCTGTGGCCAGGAGTGTCTAATCATTCTGACGTTTTTGTGAATGCTTTCCTTTTCTAAATTCAATATTACAACCAAGTCACCTTCTTTATCAAGACACCATTAGAATAAGATTGTCTTTTTTGCAGAGGACAGCACAAATATGATTTGTAAAATTTAAAGATTACCTCCCCTTGCTAAGTCTCATGTGCTCATTCTGATCACATATCTTTTTTCATGCCACTTCTTAGATTCAGAGCATCCTTATAGTTTATATATAAGTTGATTTAAGCCACCAATATTTTTGCTTTAATTTCCAGTGGTAGGCAGAAGCTGTAGGGTATTTTATTCCATCCTGATTTCCCCCACCCCCACCCCACCCCAACCTTCTAAAAATCCACCTGTTATACAGAATCTTCCATATATAAAGGCCACACACTTTGATTATTTGATTATCTACATGACCTTTTTCTGATATGTTTTATGGGTTTCTGCCTACTAGTACCTTCAGACTGTCAGTCCTTTAAGACAGGAAGGAAGTGTGGTCTAGTGGATAGAAAATTAGTCTGGAAATTTGGAGACCTGGGCTCTGAATCTGACTCACTGTGTAGCCTTGGGAAAGTACTTGTACTCTCTGGGCCAGCTCACATTTGACCATCTTTGTTGATGGGAGGGGTGGGGGGAGGAAGGAGAAGGTGGTTAGGGACAAACCAGTGTTTGTTAATGTTAAATGTTAAAAGGAAAATCCTATCATCTGGGACTTCCCATAGTCAGGTGGGCAGCCAGGTCTATCAGTGACTTGGCAGGGTATGACATCTACTCTGTTTCAATTTCCAGGTCTACCTCTCTAACCCCAGTTGGATCAAAAGGTCTTAGACTCTGGGGACATTCCAAAACCTAGTGCATGCATTCCAAGCTAGGAGAACAGACAGTCAGAAATGCAGTTCTTTGAAAGCTTAAAGCTGTAACTCTACATGAGAACATAACACAGCCACAGGAGAAGTGGGTAGACACCCACTATGTACGTGCATGTGTATGCATTGCCCATGTAGACTAAGTGTGTCCACATGAATCTGTTTAAATGTGGTTCAAAGAGAGACTTTGATCCCTGCCACAAGGGGAATCAGGAGACTAGTACCACAATGTTAGCTATTCTGCTCTCCTCAGAGAGGGGGTACAAGTGTAGAATTATATCCACTCCCCTCTTGAAATTGTTAGTCTAGGGGAGGTATTTAGGCTTTAATTGCTCTCCTAATCATTAGCCATTTTTAATGGGGAAGGAGGGTTTCACTATATATCCAAAGGTTTGACTCTTACCACCACAGGCTAGTTTCACAAAAACCATCACAGATAGCAAATAGCAAATATACCTATTTCTCTAAACTGATAGCAAAAACAAATGAAATATACAGATGAGAATAAACCAGACAACATAACAGAGCGAATGAGATCTCCCTATGGGATAGAGATTAGATTCTTCTAATATAGATTAGAATATGCCAGACAATATACAAAGTGAATGAGCTCTCCCACTGAGATTGAGATAGCTCAACTCAACCATGAGAGAGATTTCCCAGATGTTACCCAAGGGGAAATTCCCCCAAATCCCTAGTGTGGTAAGTTAGCAATAGGGATGATTGAGACATCAGTTCCTCTACATATTGGCTTCTTCCCAAAGTCTTTCTCTCCCTTTGGGGGCTCCTCCCTGAAGAGAATCTGAAACCATGAAATCCTCTCTCAGAATTGGAAGCCAGAAAACCACAATCTTGCCTCTACCAAACTCTCACCAACTCTGCTTCTCATGCTGGCATGCTGCATCAAATAACAATTCTCCACCAGTGGGGACAGCCTTATACAAATGAGTGTGAGCCCTGGATTGCATGTGTATTTAACTTTGTACAAATAAGAATTGCATGTTTGATGGAACAATTTACGTTTTGTACTCCCAATGTAGACTAAATAATCAACATAACATTTGTGCAGCCCATTGCCTGAGGAGGATTGTCTTCCAGGTAGAGTTTGGAACACAGGTCCTCTGGAACCTTTTCCAAATCTAAGATTCTCTTATCCAGGTGGGGAAAAGAGTCACAGATCCTTGCTGACACAGAAAAGCCTGGTCATGCTACAGCAATGAGAGTGATAATGCATGTCCCAAGCAAGCTAAACTCATAGCCCACTAAACAGAAGCCCTGGAAGGTTCTACTCCTAGGAATGATACTGTGATTATTATAACTCCTAGACCTCTTATGTTGCTACTGAGAGGGAAAGGCTGGCCAAATGATAGATACCAGGTATGCATAACACCTAGATGTTGTATCTTGTACATATTATGCATCTATACACATGTACATACATTTATATACAGAAGACAAATACAAAATTGATATAAAGTAGTTTAAGGAGGAAGGCTACTAGCAGTCTCATCAAGATACACACATTTGTATGTCTGTTGCCTCACCGGATAGAATGTAAGCTCCTACAGGGCAAGGATTGTTTCATTGTTGTTTTCTCCCCGGCACCTATCTCAGTACTATATACTATAGTTAGTACTTAATAAATACTTAATCACTGATTGATTGATCTTAAATTCTCCACAATTTAAAAAGGTCTTCCAGCTGTTGTTTTGGTGGTGTTATAGACAATAGTCATCTGCTTTCGTATACCATTCAGACTTCAAAATGACATAGGAAAATAACAAGAAATATTCACACAATCAACTAATACTAATTAACTTCAAATGTGGTGGCTTGCTAGTGTAGATATCTGTCTGAAGGCATTTTGAAGGGTCTTATTTTGTTGAAACTGTGATGCTAACACATACAGTGGGGCTGAGTTCTTAGTATTCTAGGCAACTCTTTAAGACTAGGAATATCCTGGGGCAGCTAGGTGGCACAGTGAACTGGAATCAGGAGGACCTGAGTTCAAATCCAGCCTCAGACACTTAACACTTACTTAGCCATGTGACCTTGGGCAAGTCACTTAACCCCAATTGTACTGCCTTCCCCCCTCCCAAATGGAAAAAAAAGGACTGGGAATTCCCTATACCAACAAAAATCACAGGTTTAGTCTTCTATATGCCATCCATTTTCACACCAGGATGACTAATCCTCAATACTCAAGACACCATTGGGCTACCTATCAAAACTACCCAGTTAGATTTCTGTCTAGCCTCCTACAGATAAAAATTGCAATGAAAGGAATATCCATGCTTATTTTATAAGACCTAACCCATGAGTCAATCAATTAGCAAGTATATACTATACAAATACAATCCAAATGCAAAAAAAAAAATTAAACAAGAAATTTCCATTTAGGACCCAGACACATAAAAATCAATAAAACACTCTCTTTGGGAAATAAGGAAAGAAGAGGAGATGAAAAGAAAGACACAAAATAAAGGAAGAGACTCCTCCCTCCTGATTTCACACACAACAAAAAGTTTTTTCCTTTGGTGTCAAAAATTTGAATTTGCTCCCAATGTCCATCAGGCTCATTTCTGCTCTTCCCTACAAACAGGGAAATAAGTGAAGACAACATGTTCAGTTGAAACTTTGGATTTATAGGTAGATCTAGGTAGGGTCTTATTCATTACACACTTCCTGTGCACAGATGCAGAACTCTAACAGGTCTGTTACATAAATGTGTCTGATTCCAGATTCGATCATAAAGCCATTCCCCATATGACTATTTGGATAAGGCCCAGAGTTGAGTTAAGGTTAAAACTGAGCCAAACAGCCACATGACACAGCTAACATGAAGCAATAAGGAAACTCCCTCCAAAGGATTAAACCAAAGGAACAAGTGCAGGCCTCCAGTGAGGAGCCTCTCCAGGACTATCTGAAGGTCTTCCTGGGCTTTTCAGGTCTGATGGCATTGCCAGCTCCCTGCAAGAGGCCTCCAGCTGAAATCACCAAACAGAAAGGCCCCAGGGAATTGTCCTCAATATGTATTCTTGGGCTACTATGCTACTAAAGATCACACCCATTGTATCTCAGTAATAACCATTTGCTTGTAGATGTAGCTTCTGGCCAAGGTCTTCATTGGGCCAGCTTTGTGTCTCACATGGATCAGTGCACCTCTGCCTCTCCCCACACATATATGAATAGTGATCTCCTCTGGTATCACAGAATTCGTTTAACTGTCTATAGCTCCCATGATCTACCCTACAACTAGGTGCCCGGAAAGAATACTAGAAATGAAATCGAATGACTTTGGTTAGAATCCCATCTCTATCTATATCCCTTTTTGATGTAGCACTTACAATATACAAACAATGATCTTGTGAGGCCGATTTTCTAATAGCTAGCACTACAAAGTTTGCAAAGTGCTTTAGGAGTCTCACCAAATTCGATCCCCACAATAACTCTTCAAGGTTTTGTTCAGTTATTTCAGGCACGTCTGACTCTTTGTGACATGATTTCATGTTTTCTTGGCAGAGATACTGGAATAGTTTGCCATTTCCTTCTCCAGGTCATTTTATAGATGAGGAAACTGAGGCAAACAGGGTTAAATGACTTGCCCAGGTCACACAGTTAGTGTCTAAGGGCAGATTTTAATTCAGGTCTTCCTGACCACAGGCTTCGTGCTTTATCCATTGTACCACGTTATTACCCAAATTTTACAGATTGGGAAACTGAGGCTAAGAAACGCTAAGCAATTGCCTAGGGTCACAAACTCAGTCTGCCTGACTCCAAGTCTACCATTCTATCCATTATGCCACCTAACTGCTTCTAACTATGATGCTTTTTAAACTTTAACATATACTATATAATACAAGTAGTAGATCATTAGTACAATAAGTCACATTTTAGGTTTAGGAATAATCTTTCAAACATTTATATGTAGTATGGTGAGTGGGGTGGGTGGGGAGAATGAGAGTGAGAGAGAAAGAGGAAGTGAAAGAAAAAGAGAAAGGGACAAAGAGAGATAAAGAGAGCGAGAGAAGGGTGGTGCCCAAGACTTAGGCCATAAATGCACCAACACCACAGGAAATATTCATCAGGAACCCAACACAGCCTCAGAGTCAGGAAGAGGAGACAGAACACACCTGGCTTTAATAAAGAGCTACTCACTCAAAACACTGGCTTAGTTTTGGAATAGTCTTGAAATGCTGGGGTTTTTAAAACCGGAAAAAGCAATGTGCCTGGCATTTTGCCACTTGACTAGCCTTTGTATTTTTTGGAAAAGAAGGATTTATTTATGTTCTGCTCATTAAAACCCTGCTTGGGAGGCATTATCTATTATTCAAGAAGACTGAACAAGTGTGTTCTTTATTTAAGAATACCAAGACCCAAAATGTAGGTGGTGACCTATATTGAACATTCAATATTTCAGGATTCCAAATACATTCATTTTTAGTGGGTTCCCAATTTGGGTAAACCCACTCAGCTTCTATTTTGTCTCAACTGCTTTTGCTGAGCAAAAATGATATCCTGATTGGGCAGAATGGAATAGATATAGATTTTAGGGAACAGGACCCATAATAGGTAAGAGAGGAAGGGAGAGAGCACATAAAACAATAAATGAGTTCAAATCTCCAGGCCCAAAACAATTATGCTCCAGGTATCCACATCATCTTTGAAAAGTTGTAGAGAATGAAAACAAAATTTAAATAGATTTTTTTGTTGAGATTGTATTTACGTTGCCTAAATTCTCCCCTATATCACTCCCTCCCCATCTCCCAGTCATCCTTTAGTCTGTACCTAAGACAGATTGTTGTTCAATCATATCTGACTCTTTGTGACTCCATGGACCATACTGTTCATGGGGTTTTCTTGGCAAAGACACTGGAGTGGTGTAAGAATTTTAGTGTATGTAAGGTAAATTTTTGTAAATCTTGTTAAAGTGAATGTTGGGGGGGGGGGCGAGAAACATCGACACCTCCCCCCCACACACACAGATAGGTTCCTTAGGAACAAATCAATTACAAAAAAGAAATTCATAAAAATTTAAAAACAAAAAAAAAATCAATCAATGAAAACTTACTAAGCTTTTGTCGGGGGCTACAAAGGCAAAAATAAAACACTCCTATCCTCCAAGGAGTTTAAGGTTCTAGAATGACAAAGTAACAACATTTACTTTTATATCAAGGTTACTAGACTGGTGGATCGGATTGGGGAAATGCTCAGGATACAGTTTATCTAGATTTCAGAAAGACAATTAACAGAGTCTTTTATAAAATCTTGTGATTAAGAAGTGCAGGTTAGATGATAGCATAGTTAGCAATGTTTTATATTTATTATTGGGTTAACATACTGACTGAAAGAGCGTTAATTAACTGATCACTGCCACCTTGGAGGGAATTCACTGGAGTTATGCCAAAAGGCTCTACCATTGGTCCTGTTTTGCTTATCATTCCTATCATTGACTCGGATTAACTAAATAAATAAGCAAACAAATGCTATCATTCACAAAATGGTAGATGGTATGAGTCTGGGAGGAGAAGTTAACAGAGATGATAGAATGATCATTTTAAATTATTTCCAAAAGCTATAACAATGAGGGAAATCTATTAAGGAAACATTCTAGTTAGTAATATTATGTACAGATAAAGGACAAGTCTTAGAATTCTGATGTCAGAGTAAAAGAATTTTAGAGCTTGAAGGAACTTCAAAGATCACCTAATCCAACCACTTTGTTTTCCAGTAGAGGAAACTAAAAGCCAGATAAAAATGATTTGCCTAAAGTCACAAGACTAGGAAGTGGCAAAGTTGGACTAAATGTAAAGTTTGGTATTTAAATTTTTTTTAATGATATTAGTATAGGATAAATTAGACATGGTATAGCATCAGTTTATGCTATATGTATATGATGAAATATATATAATACTATATATAATATAATATTTTATATATATATAGAAATATATACATATAATACTATATATATAATGAAAATTATAGGAGGGTTTCTTTCTCCTGAATTCCCCGTTTCTATCAGTAGGACAATCATTCTCTCAGTCACTAAAGATTGGAACTTTGGAATCATTTTTGACAGCTTCTTTCCTTTCTTGCTCCCCTTAACTCAGTCTACAAATCCTATTATTTTTCCTTATAGTACCTTTATAACGTAGTCTCCCATTTCATCAGAACCAATTTAATCTAAGCCCTTATACCTACTCCATTTTTAAGAGCATACTAACTGCTCTCTCTCTCTCTCTCTCTCTCTCTCTCTCTCTCTCTCTCTCTCTCTGTCTCTCTGTCTCTCTCTCTCTGTCTCTCTGTCTCTCTCTGTCTCCCCCCCCTCTCTCTCTTTTCCTTAGCCCCATCTAACCAATATTGCACATATTCAACAAGTTAATTTTTGTAAAACATAGTTTTTTTCCCCGATACTTCAATAGCTATCCATTCTTTGAACTTTTCATGTGAGCTTTTCAAGAGTCTTTACAATTTTTTCTAAACTTTTCTCCTGCTACTCCTCAATATGAACCCTTTACTGAAGTAAAACTGATTTCCTCACTACCCTCCAAACACATCATAAACATCCCTACCTCCATGTTTTAGCTGGCATCGTTCTTCCAACCTGAAATGTCACTCTGCCCCCTTCTCTACCTAGCCAAGGCAAATAAGGAGTTGGTAAATGACCACCCACTTGTCCTCAGTGAGTTCAAACTGCCAAGCCCAAAAGTACTACCCACCAAAGAAATAAAATATTATGTTCATTTCTGAATGACACATTTTTAAAAGAAAATTGATAAGCTGGAGAAGGAGAGCAACTAGGGAAGTTGAGGAGATTTGTAATTGTTCTCCACAAAGATCAGTTGAACCGATTCCACCCCTGATATGTGCCATCTGTGACCATGGGAAAGTCACTGGACCCTCTTTGACTTCATGCCGAAGTCAAAAGTTGACCAATGATATTATTGGTCATCTTTGAAAACAAAAGACAAACAACAACAGAATCCTCCACCCTTTTCCCTCCCCTATCACACACACACACATACATTTTTGTACTGAATCTGTCTGATAGCAGATCTCCTCCCTCCAGTTTCTTAACCAATCTTCCCTGTCTGAAAATAATCAAGCTCTCTCTCATCTTTATAGACCTTAGCTAAGCTCATACGCAACCTCCTCTATGCTCTAGAACTCTATTGAATTCCCTGAAAGTATGCCTTCCTTAATTGGTATTATTTGGGGATCCATAGGAATTGATTTTTTAAAATTGTTGGTGGCATAGTGCATAGGGCAAAGCATGATAGATTTGGCATAAAGTTCGAATCTGATCACATACGTTTACTATCTGTGTGACCTTGGGCCAATCATTTAAGTTCTCTTGACCTAAGCTTCCTTGCCTGGAAAAATGAGCAAGTTGGGCTAGGTATCATCTAAAGACTCCTCCAACTCTAAATCTATGATCCTATTCATATTCCTCCTATATTTAGCAACAATTGTTCTCTAAATGAGTGATTTCGCAGTAAAGTAGCCATCATACTAGAGAGGAATTTAAAGTATAGTCTACACAGAGAGCATAATTATCCAAGTGAGGTTTTGATTGACATTCTTTATAGCCAGTAGAGATTTCAATCAAGTCAGATAGAGATGTGTTTTTGTTCTTTGGATCTGCATTTTGAGTGAGGTACGTGCCAATTAGCTATGAAGATACCAAAAGGGCCTATGATCTCATAGAAACTTACCGGGGGAGGAGGAGAGAGGGCAACTCCTAGATGGTTTGTGGGGGTTACAACATCACCAAGGTGGCTCTTAAGATTGACAGTATGCCATATAAGGTAGCAGCAAAGGCAACTTACCAACTTCCCCTTTTTATACAGAAAAGGTCCTATTTATAATAATGTTTCCATTTTCCAATTTCTGGGACTTATATAGCAGTGAATGACAAGACATGTAAACACTCAAAGTTTCTTTTTTTTTCCTCAGGATACAGAACTCTGTTCTTTATAGTCCCAAGAACGGAGATGCTATTAAAAAAAAACAACTAAACTCCTCCATCTGTGCCAGGATAAGCCTTATCTCTGATATCTTAATTTTTGGAAACAGGGAAAGATCTTAACAGGTTGGGAACATAAAGAAAAATAGCAGAAAGAAAGAAATTTCATAGGTAAGCAAGAAACAATTGCTGAGAATGCCAATGTCATAAAGAAAGTCTCTTATCCTTAAAAAGCCTGACCACTACCAGTCACTCAAGAAGCATGTGTTAAGCACCTACTGCATGCCAGCACACCAAGACTTTGGGACATGGTTTTTAGTGAAAAGACAATAAAGTCTCTGCTTAAACAGCTTCCAGTTTCCAGTTTTCCTTCAATGTATTTTCTAGTAAATAATGTCAATTCATTCACAAGGGAAAGAAAGCATTTGCTGCTAATTTTTAAAGCCTAAATAAGAAACATATCCTAAAATACAACATATCACAAAAGGGGATAGAATGACCACCATTATGGAACATATTATGGTGATCACAACTTAACTGGTCCTCACACAGAAGCCTATATTTTTCTACTGAGGTTTATAAAGCTTTTGGCAGAGTAAGATATAAATGCATCCCATGGGGGCAGCCAGGTGGCACAGTGAATAGAGCACCCCGGCTCTGGAGTCAAGAGGACCTGATTTCAAATCCGTCCTCAGACACTTAACACTTACTAGCTGTGTGACCTTGGGCAAGTCACTTAACCCTAATTGCCCTGCCTTCCCCCCACCAAAAAGGAAAGAAAATGCATCCCATGTCTTCATTCAAAGAAGTATCAAATTCAAATCAACTCAATAGACATTTATTAATTATGTACCAAGCACCGAGCTAAGAGTTGAGGAAGTCAGAACCAAAATTAAGCATTTCCTGCCTTCAAGGAGCTTATATCCTGTGGCAGGGACTGCACTAAAATATGTGCAAAAGGAAACAAATACAAAATAATTTCAAGAAGAAGATAATGCTAATAGGTGGGAATATGAGAAGAAGTTTCATATAAGAGATGAATCTCTTGTGCTTTGTATGGTGATTTAATTTTTCATGCAGCATGTTTGATCTTCCCAACCAAATTGTAAGCTTCCTGAAAGCAGGAATGTTTTTTAATCTCCTACAGTGGAGTACATGAAGAACTCAAAAAACATTTATAAATCAATTAATTAATTCAAAATATCTCATACTTCCTGAAGTTATTCAACATGTTGAAAAGCTTTCCTTTTGCCTTCAACATAGACAGGTGGGTAAATGCAATGCTTAGATTCAGAGAATGCAAAACCTGAATACAAATCCTCCCTCACATACTAGCTTTGTGACCCTAGATAAATCACTTAATCTCTCTCCACCTCAATTTCCTCATCTGTAAAATAGGGGTGGTGATATCATCTACACCACAGGGTCATTGTAGGAATCAAATGAGATAATGTCTATAAGGTTTTTTTTTCAAATTCCAACTCCAAATGTTTTATCCTTTCTCTGTTTTATAAACAGATGATAAATCAGGACAATTAGCAAAATTCCAGTTGAAGTAAGGGATTCCTTATAGAATTATGCTATGAGCTTCAAATACTCCTCTCAATAAGCAGCATTTTAATGAAGTCAATTTGGGAGTGGAAGGAGGAGGGGATGAAGGGTTGGAAAGGCTAAAATATTATTTAGAGTAGAATGGAATATGAGTCTTTGAGGGCAGAGTACTGTTTTGCATTTTGTCTTTGTGTACCCCATGTATATCGGAGTGCCTTATAGATGGAACACTGGAGCCTGCATCAGGAAGATCTGAATTCAAATCCAATTGCAGACACTTACTAGCTGGGTGACCTTGGGCAAGTCATTTATAAGTTTCTTCATGTGTAAAGTGGGGATGATAAAAGCACCTACTTCTCAGGGCTGATGGGAGGATCAAATGAGATATTTTGTAATATTTTCTCCTTGATCTGGGAACTCCAGAACCTGGCTATAATATTCCTAGGAGCTTTCTTTTGGGGATCTTTTTCAGGAGGTGATTGGAGGATTCTTTCAACATCTATTTTGCCCTATGGTTCTAAAACATCAGGGCAATTTTCCTTGAGAATTTCTTGAAAGATGATTTCTAGGTTCTTTTTTTGATCATGGCTTTCAGGTAGTCCAATAATTTTTAATTATCTCTCTTGGATCTATTTTGCAGGTCAGTGGTTTTTCCAATGAGATATTTCACATTGCCTTGTATTTTTTCATTTGTTTGGATCTGTTTAACAGCATCTTGATTTCTCATAAAGTCACTAGCTTCTATTTGCTCCAGTCTAATTCTGAAGGAATTATTCTCTTCAGTGAGCTTTTGAGATTCTTTTTTCCATCTGGCAAATTCGGTTTTTTAAGGCATTCTTCTCTTCATTGGCTTTTTGAGCCTCTTTTGCCATTTGAGTTAGTCTATTTTTTTAAGGTGTTATTTTCTTCAGTCAGCATGTTGACTTTCTTTTCATGATTTTCTTGCATCATTCTCATTTCTCTTCCCAATTTATCTTCCACTTCTCTTATTTGGTTTTCAAAATACTTCTTAAGCTCCTCTATGGCCTGTAACCAATCCATATTTTTCTTGGAAGCTTTTGGTGCAGGAGTTCTGGCTTCATTTTCTTCCTCCTGTTCCATGTTTTGATCATTTTTGTCCCTGAAAAAGGAATTCAAAGTTGGATTGCTGTGCTTGCTTTGCTTCCTTTGCTTGACTTTTGAGCTTTTTGCCACAGTAGGTCTCTGCTTCCAGAGAGGAGAACTTTGTCCCAAATCGCTGGGGTTTTCACAGCTTCCAGAGCTATTAGTTGGCTGCCCTCTCTGAAGCCTCCACATGCTCTGGCACCTGGTCACCCACCCTAGGACCTCCACCCTAGACAGCAATCCAGATCCAAGCAGGTTAAAGCAATAGTGATTACCCTTCAGAATGGTTGCTTGTTCCCCCTATAATCTGCAGGTCAGGAGCTCTCAAGCAGCCATGCAGCTGTGGCTGCACGGCCATGGTGCTTCAGCCACTTCTCCCTGCAGGGTGCAGAGGCCATCCCACTCCCAGACCCCCTGTTCCCAAAATCCACTGGCATCTCACTTTGTCTTTGGCATTTATGGGTTGATAATTCTGGAAACTGCCACAGCTGCTGGTGATCCACTCTCCCAAAGTCTCTCTAGCCATGGCTGGTCTGGCCACTCTGAGGCTAAAACCATGGCTCACACAGGGCTGGGCTCTGCTCCTGGCTCGCTGCAATGAACCCTTCCTGATGGCCTGCCAGGCTGTCCTCAGCAGGAGGTTTGTTTCTCTCTGTCACTTTGTGGTTTCTGTAGCTCTGAAGTTTGTTTAGAGTCATTTTTATAGGTATTTGAGGTAGTTATGGGGGGAGAACAGGGAGTTTTCCTGCTTCTACTCCACCATCTTGGCTCCTCCCCTCCAAATGAGATATTTGTAAAGCAGTTAAGTGCAATGTTTGGCACATTGTAGGCACTCAATAAATTCTTGTTTCTTTTCTTCTTATATAAGATGCTTACTAAAGTCTTGTTAGATTTAATCAGATTGATTTAAGGTCACTTTTATAAGCTTATTTTTGCTAAGATTACTCTTATAAGAAGAGTCACCTTCAGTGTTCATAGTTGGGCAGGGCCAAATATAATCCTATAAAAATTCAGACAGTGAGTTCTTCTGAATTAAAAACCAAGGTCTCTATTTCTAGAGATTTCATCCCATGGTCGCTGGATAGTTTCAACACAGAATAGGATCTATTTCTATCTTTTCCCAGTCTTATGGCTGTTGGAACAAACTACTTAAAATGAGTTTGCGGTTTCAAGCCACTTCTTAGTGTACCATTGCCCACATCACAAAAACCACCAGGGTAATTGTCACTAATTACCCTGCTCATTAAGAGCATGGGTAAAGATGCCAACCCCTGAATAGATGGTGGCAATTGAGCCCTGGTCTCCCCCTCAAGGTAGTCCCTCAAGATTAGGACTCAGGTTTGCAAGGATTTGGTTCTCTTGCTGCTCAAACTATCTTTCCGAATAATGGGTTTCAAGCTGCTATGGTTGTCCTTTTGCCCTCAACAACTTTCATTGAAGTTTCTCACAGGAGAAATGAAGCTGGCTCCATAATTTTTACTGTTTTAGTTTTATTACTTATAATTTGAAGGAACTGGTCAGGGTTTGAACTTTGTGGTCAAAAGCATAATGTTGTTCAATGGTGACAATATCCCGACAAGTAGAATTCCATTCTATGCAGTCCATTCTTGAGTATAATATAACAACATTCTTTTATCACAGACTATTTATTATATAGTCTGTAATCATGGTTCCATTCAAGCTACTTTCCAATATAACTAGATGCAAAGTAAGCATATTTCTAACTAAAAAAACCAAGATAAAACAAAGTACTCCTTTCCATTTCCACTTTCTGAATTACTCACTGTGCTATTTATCATTCAAGTTGTATTAATAATCATAGTGAGCCATAACACACTGCACACTTTGACTTAGAGGGAAGTAGGGGTTGTGTTCTTACCCAGATCATGTCCCACCTGCTCCTCCTCTCAGCCATACACAGTAGCAAATGCAAAAATCCTTCCATTTTGACTCAAGGTCAGCCACAGGATGAGGGTCTGAGTGACCAAGTAGAAACCACAGGCCAAATGTGGTAGAGGGAGTTTTACAGTATTTCCCACAGCTTCCCCATCCTCTTTCAGCTCAATGGAGTGACCCACAAATTACAAAGCTAAGTTCCATGTTTCAATGCTTCATCTTAAACCTAGAAGTTAAGCTTTTTGAAAAAGACAAGTAAGGTTATATCTCCTTATATTGACAACAGTAGCTGAGATCTGGGTAAGGACAAAGTATAAATTGAGAGACAACCTACATTTTCCATTGGTATACATACATGTACATATATGTCATATATGTACTACATAGATGTCATGTATGTATAACATATATGACCAGAGGACTAGAGGAAGGCTTCTAGCACCCTGGGTAGACACCCAATGGAGCATTTATGGATGGACATGGACAAAAATCATAGAAACTGAGAGGATATGGATGGTTCATTCATTATCTGCATCACTGGAAGGAGTAGTCACATCATAGATCCATTTTATCAAAGGATCTATATTTCTATTTATACAACTTACTTTCACTTTCCCTGGATCCATTAAATTTCCTATGATGCTAATAGACCACATTCCAACAGTAGGTACTGACATTCTTACATTCTTGGAGTTCCATTTTTTTTAATGCTTGGCAAATATCCCTATTGTTCATTAGGAACCAAGCTCTGGAAAACAGATATTTTGCCCTGTGAAAATTACTGAAAAAGGACTTAGCACCTTTCTTTGAAGCAAATACTGAGGTTCCACCAAAGCAAGCCGACAGCAAGGCACAGGGATCCTAAAGGAAATATTTAACACCTTTAAAGGTGCCTCCTTACTTGATATCTAAGCTAATACCAAGGAATAAGCTGTAATAATATAACTCTGAAAGGTACTATTCATTACTTAAAATTTTTAAAGTCCATCATATGAACTATAGGCTTTACTATTTTTGAATTTAGCTCTAAAGGCAAATGTTTGTATTTTAAGAAAAAATAAGACAGTGGAAATAGCTCCAGAAGAATGAGAAACTAGCACCAACACTAGAAATTCCTGAACTTTGACCACCATCTTGGGAAAATCAGGTAAGCAAAACTTTTTCCACCTGTTTCCCAAAATGTATGCTTTTTTTTTTTTTAACACAAGTCACAAAATGTAAAAGACAAATTTTCCTGATTCTAATTGATACTCCAACTGGGTAGAAGTTATCAGGAGACAGATTTCAGCTGGAGCTAAATCAGTATTTCCTAAGAATATTTTCTTCCCCTTCCCACACACAAACACTCTTTTTTTGCAAAGCAATTCTAAAAACATACATGGAGGATACGGTGCACGTGGACAATTAATTAGCAAAAGGATTCAGCTATGATTTTTTTATCATCAAAAAATGAATTTTTGAGTGTATTTGAAATCAAGAAACCCTGAAAGTTCAATATGGATCACCATCTATATTTTGGAATTTGTTTTACTTAAGAAAAAGACATACTCGATCAGGCTTCTTGGGTTCCCTTTCATAGGAGGTAAAGACTAGATGACTACTTGTTGATGATGTAGGATGAATGTATACTTCAAGTAAAACTTGGTCTAAATGGACTCTGAACTCTCATTCAACCCTAAGAGTCTGATATTTCAGATCAGTCATGTTCATTCCTCCCTTCCTTATGCAGCTCTGCTCCTGACTCTTCAGACTTCACCATGCCATAAGCAGCCTTCTCACCCTAGAATATCCTTGCACTCCTTTATAGCCCTTTTTCAACTGGTGAGTTCCTCCTAGAACCTCCATTTTGAGGAAGTGCCAAGACCCACCATATTCACTCCTTCACTTTTCTCACAGTTCCACTCCTGAATTTCCAAACTTCTCCATCATTCTTTACCCCCTGCTTTCCTGCCTAGAATGTAAACGTCTTTGTTTTTTCGCGTGAATTTATATTCCCATTCTCAGTATGATGTCTGGCAAATAATAAGTGCTTAATAAATGCCTATTTACTTGATTTTATGAGCCCTTGATTCTACAGGAAAATTTAAAAAATAACATAGAAAATGTAAAATTCCAAATCTCTATAATAATAACTAGAAGAAGAATTAAATGTCTAGAGCCAATGGTTTTAGTATTAAATGAAATTAAATGAAGCCTGGAATGGAATGGAACTTCATGGCTACCTCTGCTATCCCTTGTTTGTCTGTGGAGTACATGTTGCAAATCTTCCCATGTAATCCTGTGTGTAGTAGTTAAAAACATTTCCCTCCCACTCTCTTTCTTTGCTAATTTCAGAAACCCAAATAGAGAAAAATGTGTCCACTTAGTCAACTCCTAAAAAAGACTGGGCAGCTACGTGACACAGTGCATAGAGCATCTGGCCTCGAGTCAAGAAGACTCATCTTTCTGAGTTCAAATCTGGCCTCAGACACTTACTAGCTGTGTAACCTTGGACAAGGCAATTAATCCTGTTTGCCTCAATATCCTCATCTCTAAAATGTTCTGGAGACAGCTCTAGTATCTTTGTCAAGAGAACTCCAAATGCAGTCATGAATTGTTGGACATGACTGAAAAAAGACTGAACTGAACAAAAAAGACTAGGTTAGAATCCATTAATTACTTTGTTAAAAAAAAAAACTTCTTCCTCTTTGATATTTCCTACATTCTTACTGTCTTAAAAAAAAAAAACTTTCAAAGTATTATTATTGTAATGAGTCTGATGTACATTGCTTAAAAGTCATTAGAATCAGCTATATACCCACAATTAAGGATTCCTGGAATGTGAGGATGGGAAAGAATCTTAGAGACCACCTAGCCCAATTCTCTTATCTTACAGATAAGAAAATAGAAGTCCAAGGGGAGGCTAGGTAGCGCAGTGAGTAGAGTGCTGGCCATGGAGTCAGGAGGACCTGAGTTTGGATCCGGCCTCAGACACTTAACACACACAAACAAAAAACCTAGCCATGTGACCTTGAGCAAGTTACTTAAAACCCAATTGCCCTCCAAAAAAAAAGAAAAGAAAATAGAAGTCCAATGGTGGTGATTTCATTTTTTTTTTCTTTTCATTTCTTGTTTCTTTCTTTTTCTTATTTCTTGATCTTTTTTTCTTCCCTTCATTTTTCCTTCCTTCTTTTGCCCCCCCATCATTCCTCTTTTTTTTTTCCTGGTTCTTAAACCAGATCTGTGATTTCTTTAGTATAGTACATTTCTCAATATAGAAATTCCTGATACCACTGCAACTCAGCATCAGCTTTGAGACTTGTCATCTTAGAGAGTTGTCTGGATGCATAAAGAGTTTAAATGATTTCCCCAGGGTCACAAATCCAATATGTATCAGAAGCAGGACTTCATGACCAGGAAACTGGCTCTCTATCCACTATGCTATGCTCTTTCACAAACAGTTCACATAAAAATTAAAATAGGAGAGTTGTTCTATTTCAGGAGATATAGTACATTTCTTTTTAAAATAAACTTGTACTGAAACAGACTTCCTTCTCCATCTCCATCTCCCCTCTCCTCTTCCAAAGAGCTACCCCTTATGACAAAGGTGGTTGGGTTTTTTTTTTAAGAGAAAGGGGAAAAATAGTCAAACTGACCACACAATTATACACTACTGGAGCCCAAACTCTTCAAAGGAGTGGGAAGGAGAGGTGTCTTCTCATATCCCTTCTTTGGGGTCAAGTTTAGTCTTTGTAGTGTAGCAAAATTCACTTTTTATTATTTTTGTAGTTATTTCCATTTACATTGTTGTAGTCATTGTGTATATTGTTTCTTTGTTCTTGCTTCTTTTTCACTAGTTCATGTAAGTTTTTCTATGGATCTCAGTATTCTTTATGCTCATCACTTCTAATAACACAGAAAAATTGCATTACACTTATATACCACAATTTGTTTAGCCATTATTCAATCGATTGGCATTTACTTTCTTTCCAGTTCTTTACTACCACAAAAAGTGCTGCTATGAATATTTTGGTATAGAGCAAGTCTTTCTTTTATCAATAACCTCCTTAGAAGTGAAATCTCTAGGTCAATAAGTATGGAGATTTTAGTCACATTATTTGCACAATTCTAAATTGTTTTCCATAATGAATTTACCAATTCATATCTCCACAAACAATATATTCATGTTCCTATCTTTCCACAACTCTTTCAACAGTGGCTGTTCTGACTTCATCATCTTGGGAAATCTGTTGGGTGTAAAATGAAACCTTAGCAATGTCTTAATTTTTATTTTTCTTATTATTTGGGACTTGGAGCCTTCTTACATATGGCTATTAATAGTTTGAAATTCATCTTTTGAGAACTTTCATTATATATTTTGTACACTTCTCCATTGGGGAATAGTCTTTGGTCTTAATAGATTAATTATCTATATATTATATTATTATATATTAATACATTATATATTTAATATAATATATAATAATATATAATGTATAAATATATACTATATATTATATATAATGTATTATATACATATATTACATATATAATGTGTTATATATACATATATATTATATATGGTTTCTAAGGTCTCTATACTTATGAACCTTTAGACCTCCAATCTTCTTATATCCAATCTATATAATTATCCATTAATTATCTATATATGTGATAACAAATCCTTATCAAAGATATTTGATAAAAAGATCTTTTTCTCAATCTTCCACTTCTCTTCTTATCATAGAATTGTTCATTTTGTTTGTTGAGAAGTTTTTCAGGGGCAGCTAGGTGGCGCAGTGAATAAAACACTGGCCCTGGAGTCAAGAGGATCTGAGTTCAAATCCAGACTCAGATACTTAACACTTACTAGCCATGTGACCTTGGGCAAGTCATTTAACCCCAATTGCCCTTCCTTACCCCCTCAAAAAAAAAGAGAGAAGTTTTTCAAACTTCTTGTGATCAAAAAGTGTTTTTTTTTATAATTGCTTCTACATCTTTTTTTAACAGGTATCCAGAGTCTCATCTGTCCAAATCACAGGAACACTCTTCCAATGAGTGAGACCCAAAGCAAAATGCTAACCTCAGAGTATATATACCCTTTTTAGAGCTAGAGGGCATCACAACCCTCAAGACTCAGTGACTACTTAGAAATTAACAAAAGGTGTGAAAGCCTTCCTACAAGCAAGCCTCCCCTCAGCAAGTTGCCCTTAATTGACTCCACCATGAGGCCTAATTAATGGATGGGGAAGATTTTATATCCCATTAACATTACAATGCCCCACACCATTTGTTTCAGTCACCTTCACTACAATGTTCTCATCTGCTGTAACAGCAAGTACTCTAGCATACCCAGGATGACTGCTAGCACAGGCTCTTTGATATGCTTTTTCTAAAGGAAAACAACTCAAAAGGGGTTAATAATCTTACTTTAATCAAATTTATATATAATTCACTTAGTTCAGAGGAAAATGTTAGCACCCTGAACTTCATAAAATACAACCAGAAATTACAAGCAGGCAAAAAATACAGAGAAAATAACATAATAACACAATTCAGGACATCAGTAGGGCTTCTAGCTATCTGACCATCGTATACATACAGTGTTAGTTACCAGAGAGAGAAGCACCAACATCTAGGTTTTCAAAGTTGGGGGGCTCAATGGCTGCCCAGAGTCTCATCTGGCCAAATCGCACAACTCTTCCCATAATATATGTACCCTTCTCTAGGATCAGAAGACATTACAAACCTGTGTGACCCACTGCCTAATTACAAAGTAACAAATGTGTGCCTTCCTGAAAAGCAAGCTTCCCCTAAGCAAGCTTCTCTTGTTGGGCTCTAAGTGAGGCCCATTAAAGGGCAGGAAAGATCTTCAAATTCCCTTACCATTACATCTGCCCATTGCACCGGGAGAAGTCTTCACTCCTTCCCCAAATGTGTTGTTCATAGAGATAGTTAAATGGTACAGTGCCAGGTCTGGAATCAAAAAGAACAGAATTCAAATCCACTCTCAGACACTTATTAGTTGTGTAGCTCTGGGCTAGTTACTTAAACTATCTGCCTCAGTTTCCTCAACTGCAAAATAGAGATCAGAATAACACCTATGTCCCAGGGTTATTGTGAGTATCAAATGAGGCCATATCTGTAATGCACATAACACAGTGCCTGGCATATAGAAGATGCTTAATAAATTGTTCCACCCCTTCCTTCCCACTTGTTCTTGACCTCTTTATTTGTGTCATTGGTACCACTATTCATTCAATCTCATCAGTTTATAAATTCATTTTGACTCTCCCTTTTCATTCCCCCACACAAATAAGTTGCCAAGTCCTATGAATTCCTCCTCTGAATTACCTCAAATTAATCCATTCATTGATACCAACCAAGTCTCAGTTTTCATTGCCTCTCACGTGATTATTATAATAACCTCCTGATGAATCTTCCTCCCTTTGTTCATTTAGTCAGTCCAAAAAAAAACATTTATTAAGCACTTACTATGTGTCAGACACTTTGCTAAGTACTAGGGACTAGACCAAGAAAAGCAAAATGAGTCAAGGCACACACATGTTATCCTGGAGGCAATACAGCATTATTGGAGTTTACTGGGTGGGGGTATAGAGATGTGTGACCTGTCAGATATGACTTTAGGAAGATCACTTTGGTAGCTAAGTGGAGAATGGACTGGAAGGGAGAAAGATCTGAGGCAGAGAGACCAACCAAAAGGCTATCACAAAATTTTCTAGGTGTGAGATAATGAGGGCCTGCACCAGGGCCTTCTGCAGTGACAGAAGACAAAAGGGAACCTATACAAGAGATTTTGTGAAGGTAGAATCTATAAGATTCAGCAATAGGTTGGATTTGGGTAAATGAAGAAGTGAGGGAGGAATCAAGGATGACACCTAGGTTGGGTGATAGGGAGGATGGTTGTGCCCTTTCAGAAAAAAATAATTAGCTTAGTTTTTGA
Source organism: Petaurus breviceps papuanus (assembly GCF_028583685.1). Taxonomy (NCBI): domain Eukaryota; kingdom Metazoa; phylum Chordata; class Mammalia; order Diprotodontia; family Petauridae; genus Petaurus; species Petaurus breviceps. The sequence continues at coordinate 12,589,500 of NW_027187341.1, read as the reverse complement.
CATGTTGATTTTAGGATGTCTAGAGGACAACCAGTTTGAGATGACCAATTGGAGATGTGAGATTAGAGGTTCTTTCATACCCTCCTTTCTCCAATCTACCCTTCTCACTGAAGCCAAAGTAATCTTTCTAATGCATGTATATGACCATGCTACTGCACAATTCAAATACTTCCAATGACTCTCCATAGCCTACTGAATTAAATGAAAATTCACTGGCTTGTGGATTTGCAAGGGAAAGTTATAAAATATTTAAAGGGAAAATAAATGCTTATGTTTCAAAATTTATACTTAATAATTAAGAAAGAAGGCATTCTTCTTTGGTTAAGAAAATGTCATCATAATATCCAGGAAAGAGAGGAGTAAAGCAGAAAATGAGAATTAGAGAAATTTAACTAATAAATATTAATGCTAAAATTTTTAATAAAATTTTAGCAAAAAGATTACTATTTTAAGCCAAATAAATTTTCACTATGGTCAGCTTGGATTTATAGAAAGTGTTCTAATCTCAGCCTGACCCAGATCAGTCCCTTGATAGTTGAAGTTCTATGTAAGGAGCAAAATGAGACTGTCATAGGGTCATTCTACAGTTAAAAAAGGAGTTTTGTTTAGCCATAGCAGAAAAAGAATCTTCAATAAGAGTGTGCATTGAGAACACCTCAAGTTGTTTCAGCTGAAGCAAGCTGCCTTGCTTGTATTGCCCAATGATTTCCACCAACCAAGCACCTGAGAGAACTCCTGGAGCTCATTCTGGTTGGTTTGTACTCATGATTCAAGGAGGTGATGGCTATAACTTGCGATTTTAGTCCCCTAGGCCAATCAACCCTTAAAGATGGTCTCATTACATTTAAAGGAGAAGCTAGCCTAACTTGCACAAGGTTAGGAAGATTTTGGTCTTAGTAAATGTAGAATAGCATTCATCATGTTTAAAAAAAACTGAAAAAAAGTAATCATGGAAATGTCCTTCTTTAATATATGATATATAAAAGTAAGTATCTAAAACCATTGGTTATCATTATTTACCATGAAAACGTTGGAAGAAATATAAGAATCTGGGTAATATAAGGATGTTTCCTCTCTCCATTATTATTTGACATAGTACTAGAAAAACTAGGTATAACAGTGAGAGAAGAGAGGGTAATTAAAGTTATAAATATCAAGAAAGAGGGGATAAAATTATCCCTATTTGTAGATGAAGTGATGTTTTACTTAAAACACCAGAGAATTGCTAAAGAAACTAATTGAGATAATAGCTTCAGTAAGATTTCAGAGCACAAAATAAAAACACAAAAATCATCATTTCTTCATATTATTAACAAAATCCAGGAGGAAAACCTTAATTCCATTCAAAATAAATTCAAAATACATGTACTCTGTAGTAGTTAATCTACCAAAACAAAAAAGAATATAAGTAAACACATTTAGAGAACATTATCTATAAAAATAAAGGAATCCTTAAATAATTGGAAAGATATTCAGTGATCACAGTTGAGATATGATAATATAATTTTTAAATGATGGTACTACTTAAATTAATCTACAGTTATCACCTACTAAGGGGTTGATTCGTAGAACTAGACAAAGTAATAACAAAATTCACTTTGAGGAGTTAAAGGTCTATAATCTCATGGTAAATAATGAAGAAAAATAGTAATGTAGGGAACTTAATATTACAATATCTCAAACTATATTATAAGACAATAATCATGAAAACTATTGGGACTATATAAAAAAATTGAAAAATCAAAATAGTCTAGAGAGGAAAGAACCCATAAATAAATAAGCATAGCTGCTGAGTGTTTTATGAACCCCCAAATGCAAACTACTGGGGAAAGACGACCTATTTGACAAGGATTGTGAGGAAAACTGGAAAACAATTTGTGACAATGGATGATAAGACTAGAATTTTATGCTGTTCATTTAAAAGAAGCTATGAATGGATAAGCAATTGAAATGTAGAAGGTTACTTCCTTTAACAAAAAAAAAAAAAACATTAAAGGCCTGATCAGTACCCAGACCTGCCAGAGCAGACTTCAGAAGAATGAATCACCAGCAGCTGGAAAAGGAATTTCAAAAACTCACTGAAGAGAACAATTCTTTCAAAATTAGATTGGAGCAAATGGAAGCTAATGACTTTCTGAGAAATTGAGATACTATAAAACAGATCCAAACAAATGAAAAAATAGAAGGCAATGTGAAAAGTCTCATTGGAAAAACTACTGACCTGGGAAATAGATCCAGGAGAGATAATTTAAAAATTATTGGACTGAGGCAGCTAGGTGGTGCAGTGAATAGTGCACCGGCCCTGGAGTCAGGAGGATCTGAGTTCAGATCCAGCCTCAGACACAACACAAAAAATAGCCATGTGACCTTGGGCAAGTCACTTAACCCCAATTGCCCTCCAAAAAAAAAAAGGCAAAAAAAAAATTATTAGACTACCTGAAAGCCATGATCAAAAAAGGAACCTAGAAATCATCCTTCAAGAAATTCTCCAGGAAAATTTCCCTGATATTCTAGAACCAGAGGGCAAAATAGAAATTGAAAGAATTCGCTAATCACCTCTTGAAAAAGATCCCAAAAAGAAAACTCCTAGGAATATCATAGCCAAATTCCAGAACTCCCAGGTCAAGGAGAAAATATTACAAGCAGCCAGGAAGGAACAATTTTACTATTGTGGAAACATAATCAGGATAACACAAGATCTAGCAGCTTCTACATTAAGGGTTCGAAGGGCTTGGAATATGATATTCTGGAGGTCAAAGGAGCTAGGATTAAAACCAAGAATCACCTACCCAGCAAAACTGAGTATAATACTTCAGGGAAAAATATGGTCATTCAATGAAATAGAGGACTTTCAGGAATTCTTGATGAAAAGCCCAGAGCTGAACAGAAAATTTGACTTTCAATTACAAGAAGCAAGAGAAGTATGAGAAGATAAACAGGAAAAAGAAACCATAGGGAACTTATTAAAATTGAACTATTTACATTCCTACATGGAAAAATGAAAATTGTAACTCATGAGACTTTTCTCAATATGAGGATAGTTAAAGGGAATATATATATATATGTATATATTTATACATACATACATATGTATGTGTAGGAGGGTGTATGTGTGTATAAATATATATATGAGTGTGTGCACATATGTGTACATGTATACATAGTCAGAGAGCAGAGGATGGGTTGAATATGAAGGGATGCTATCTTAAAAATAAAATTAAGAAGGGGCGGCCAGGTAGCACAGCGAGTAAGAGCACCGGCCCCAGTGTCGGCATGACCTAGGGATCGAATCTGGGCTCAGATACTTAGTACCACACCCAGAAATAACTGGCCATGTAACCTTGAGCAAGTTACTTAACCCCAACTGCTTTAAAAAATTAAATTAAATTAAGAGGTGAGAGAGGAATATATTGGGAGGAGAAAGGGAGAGATATAATAGAGTTAATCATCCCATATAATAGAGGTAAGAGAACACTGATACAAAGGAATGGAAGAGCAGGAAGGTGAAAGGGAATGGTTCAACCTTACTCTCATTGAATTTGGCTTAAGGAAGAAAAAACATACACAATTAATTGGGTATCTTACCCTACAGAAAAGCAGGGGGGAAGGGGATAAGAGGGAGGATGATAGAAAGGAGGGCAGACTGGGGGAGAGGATAGTTAGAAGCAAACACTTTTGAAAAGAGACAGGGTCAAAGTAGAAAATAGAATAAGTGGGGGGCAGGATAGGATGGAGGGAAATATAGTTAGTCTTTTACAATGTAACTACTATGGAAATGTGTTGTGTAACTACACATGTACAACCAATGTTGAATTGCTTGTATTCCCCTAGTGGGGGTGGGTGAGAGGGGAGAAAGGAAAAAAACTGGAACTCAAAATTTCAAAAAAAACCCCAATGTTAATATATGTTACATGCAACTGGGAAATAAGATATACAGGCACTGGGGTATAGAAATCCATATTGCCCTACTAGAAGGGGTGGGGGGGATGGGGAGGATATAAGAGATAACAGATTGGGGGAAGGGGTATTCACTAGGCTTGCTATTTTGGGTTGGGGGCAGGGGAGATATGGGGAGAAAAATTTGTAACTCAAAATTCTGTGGAAATAAATGTTGAAAACTAAAAATAAATAAAATAAATAAATTTTTAAACAAATAAGCAAACAAAAAAGAAAATGTGGTTTGATCTTTAACAGTATTTACTGCTGAGATTCTAACTCAGGTCCCTATGAACAAGATCTTTTTTAACTTAAGGAACAAATATTAAATGAATTTGTTTCAAGCAAAATGCCCTATCATAGGGCAAGTTATTCCAAAGATAACCTCATATGAAAAGGATTTATGATGCTTATTAGCTTTGTGATGCTGGACAAGTCTCAGATTCAATCTCCTCATTTGTAAAATGTGGAAAACAGAATCTACTTCATAGGGGCATTGTGAGAAACAAGTGAGGTAATATACATTAAAGTTCTTTACAGAGCTTAAAATGCAAAAAAAAAATTAAAGGAAATTGGAAGAAATAAACTTGTATTTAAGGAGAAATTTACAACAAAAGATGAGATAGAGATCTTTACAAAATAGGCAATTTTTTCTTGCCAAGATTATTTTTTTTCCACAAAATCAAAGCAACTAAAATAAGAATAGGAACTATCAAGTAGGGTAGAATCTATGTATCAAATCTCTCTGATCAATTCCGTTATTCAAGATCTACAAGGCATTGTGGAAAATAAATGGCTGAATCATTTCTCGATAGATAGGTGGTCAAAAATTATGAACAATTGTCAAATTAAGAAATGAAAACTATTGGCATCCATATGAAAAAAAATTTCTAAATTACTACTGATAAGAAAAGTGTAAATTAAAGCAGCTCTGGATTCTCACTTTACACCCGTCAAGTTGATAAAAAAAAATGATAAAAGATGGAAATACTTATTGTTGAAAGGGTTATATAAAAATAGGTATACTGCTGTATTGCTGGTGTAGTTATGAATCACTCCAGCTACTTCTGAGAAACAACGTGGAGTTGTGTATGTAAAAAGTCACTAAATTGCTAGCACCCTGGACCCAACAATCCCACTACTGACCATATAGAAAATTCAGAGGGGTAGCTAGGTGGCACAGTGAATAGAGGCCCTGAAGTCAGGAGAACCTGAGTTCAAATTTGACCTCAGACACTTAACACAAAAACTAGCCATGTGACCATGGGCAAGTCAACCCCAATTGCCCTACCTTCTCCCCTCAAAAAAAAATCATGGAATTTGCAAGATGAAGGGATCTAATCATCCATTTAGTCCAACTCCATCATAAAATATGTAAGAAGTATGTATTCAGCTAGTGCATAAAGACCTCTAAGGAAACAGAACCCACCACCTCTCCAAGGAGCTCATTGCACTTTTGCCTAGCTCAGATTCTTAGGAAATTTTTTTCCTGACATCAAGCTTAAACTCTCCTCTGAACATTTCCACTCATTGTTCCTGATTCTGCCCTATGGAACCAAACAGAAAAAGTCACATCTTTCCTCCATATGACAACCCTTTAAAGATATTGTCCCATAAATGATACCAAGGAGATCAGAGGATGTCATGTGAAGATGGCTGCTGAAAAGGAGGCATGTTGCCTAACTCCTCCTCCATACTTACTCTGGGAAAACCCCAAGTTCATACCAGACAAAATAATGGTTGAGAAATCCAATAAGAAACTATAGTAAATTACATTCTCTATTCCAGAACTGTACAAAAATTCAGCATAAAGCATATGAGGAAACTGATGGGTGATGACTTGAGCGTGAATTGGGTTTAAGAGGCAGAGTTAGTTGTATAAAGCTCTCTAGGACAAGGGTTGATCAGTGTAGTTAAACAGAGTTCAATTGTCTTTTGGTGTTATTTTTATTGACTTTATTGCAGTGATTAGGTATATTATTTTCCTGGTTGGCTTTTCTTCTCTCTGTATCAGTTCACAGAAATCTTCCCTTGATTGACCAAATTCCTCATATTCATTTTTTCTTACGACATTAAAATATTCCTTTACATTCATTAACTACAATTTTAGTTATTTCCCAACTACAAAAGAGGTAAACATAGCCAAGTGAGAGTTAGCACTCCCAGAAACCAAATGCTTATGACCTACAAGACTCTAAGTCCAGAAACAAGCAAGAGCAGAGGAAGAAAACCACCTTGAGAAAACCTTATGCTGGTGATGTTAGAAAACTGTGGGAGTGGTAGGCAACAGCCTGTCTTTGCTGACCAGCTAGGTACCATGGTGCTCAAACTGAGACACCTGGACCCAGAGACTCTGAGGTCCTTAACATTCTGCCCTAAGAACTGAGAGGAAAGCTCTGATGATCCAAGCACTCTGAACGTCAAAGGTCTAGAGGAACTTTAATCTGGAGAGGTGGAAGTCAGCTTAGGAACCCAGGGCACCCAGGACTAGATCAAGGAGACTGACCATGCTATGGAAAGTCACAGAAGGGACTGAGCCTGAACACATTGCTGCCAACCTCAGTCTTCTCTTGCAGCAAGACAAAAATTCCCAACTCTGCCTTTGCAATGACCCAGAAGCCGCTATTTATTTCAAGGGCTGTCACGAAGCTCTTAAAACAATCTTAATTGTTATTTATTTATATTTACTTACACTTTACTTACATTGAAAATATAAGTACATATAGCATAAGTCATACAGCATGGGGTAGGTGATTAGTGGTGGGGAGGGAAGAATTAATTGGTAAGGGCTTTCCTCTTCAGAAAGGTTAAGAACTTTTGTCCCATGGATTCATGTATTAGATAGACCTTAAATTCATGAGAGATTACTTTAAACCAGAGCCTAGGAGTTATTCCTTTGGAGCCAGGGACCAAAAAGAGCTTTATTCTTGTTTCACTGATTGGCACTTTGTTTCACTTGAGTCCACTTGAAAGAGTGCTTGTTTTCCACCCTAGATTTGAATCCTATCCCTTTGATTTACTGCCTCTATGACCTTGAGCAAATTCCTCAGTTTCCTCACTGGTACAATGAAGGAGTTGAACTAGATGACCTTCCAGCTTTTAAATCTATGATTTTATTATCATATCACTAACACCAGGACCCACCCATAGCAAATATGGCTCAAGTTAATTAAGGTAATTATTAAATGGAGATAAAATTTTGAAATAACTATGGATAAAGCTATCAGTTCAAGTCTCTGAAAATCAAATTTGCTATAGGAAAACTAGATGGATTAGATATGTGTAAAACTACATTTTCTCATCTGAATTCTAGGATTTATTGTCTGGACCATCGGCATTTGGTATATGATGCCTTGTACTGGTGAATATATTATCACTGGTATATGTCTTCTTTATACAACTTGAGGGTAACAAGTGCCTTAATATTTTGTTTAATTCCCCACATTTAATTCCCCACTCCGTGAACAGAGTAAGTATTCAAAATACTTACAGATGATCTGCAAAAGGGGACAAGTTGATGGTGCAGTGTATAGAATGTCAAGTCTGAAGTCAGGAAGACTCATCTTCCTGAGCCCAAATCTGGTCTCAAACATTTACTATCTGAGTGACCCTGAGAAAGTCACAATACTGTTTGCCGCAGTTTCCTCATATGTGAAATGAGCTAGAGAAGGAAATGGCAAATCACTCCAGTATCTCTGCCAAGAAAATGTCAAATGGGGTCACAAAGAGTTGGACAACTGAACATTACTGAAAAACAATAGCATTTTTTTAAAAAAACTTGAATTTGTGAAGCCGGTAAATAGAGGATGATTATTTTACAAAAGAATTAATTGTTCACTTATGATGTATAGCAAAGCTCTTGCATTCACTGGTCCAAGATGTTCTGGAAAAAAATATTAAATTATGCAAGAAAAATAACTAAACCATTCATATCCTTTCACTGTACTACTCCGAGGGAGTTAAAGGAAGAAGGAAAAGGTCAAATATATACCAAAATATTCATTGCAGCATTTTTGTGGTAACAATAAATCAGAAACAATAATAGTGGCGATCAGTTGGGAAATAACTAAACAAATTGTCATAAATTAATGTAAAAGAATACTTTGATGTCACAAGACAATATGAATATGAGGAATTTGGTCAATCAAGGGAAGATTTTTATGAATTGATACAGAGAGAAGAAAAGCCAACCAGGAAAATAATATACCTAATGACTACGATAATGTCAATAAAAGCTACACCAAAAGACAATTAACTACACTAATCAACCTTTGTCCTAGAGAGTTTTATACAACTAACTCTGCCCCACTTAAATCCAATTCACTTTCAGCTCATCACCCATCATCCACTCTTTTACCCCAGCATCATGATGTCATTGGTTCTCTTCAAAAACAAAGGATGAACAATGACAACTATTCACCAAGCACTGTGCTAAATGCTGGGGACAAGTAAATTTTTTAAGATAGTTCCTGCCCTCAGGGAGCTTACAATCTAAAGGGAGAAATAACATGAAAGGAGGGGGCAGTTGGAGGAGAGAGAGAGAGAGAGAGAGAGAGAGAGAGAGAGAGAGAGAGAGAGAGAGAGAGAGAGAGAGAGAGAGAGTAGTGTGATGAGATTAGAAGTATGATGAGCTTAACCTGGGGTGGGGGTGAGGGCATCTTGTTCCATGAAATTGAAACCAGGCCAAGCAGCAGATGCAAAGTAAAGTGTACTGAGAATCCAGTTCTGCCCTCTATAAAGGAAGGCATTGGGAGGAGTTAAACATTCTGCCTTCCAGTCCTCTAATGAGAAGGGAGGAGACTCTTCTCTCACTGTTTTTTCCTTATTTGCACACACACACACACACACACACACACACACACACACACACACACATGATCTTTAAAGCTTTCTTTGCTAATTCATTTTTCCTTAGTGAAGAAATCACTGGTCTTTGTAGTCAGACAACTCAAGTTCAAACCTTGACTCTGGTCCTTAATAGTAGTATAACCTTGGGCATATTATCATTTAACCCCTCTCTGCCTCAATTTCCACACCTAGAAAATGAAGGTGAAAAAAATGTGCATTACCTGCCTTGTAGGGTTTTGGAAGGAAAGCCTTTATAGACTTTAGGCTGAAATGAGTTGTTCTTGATGTTGTATCTCCATTGCAATTCTGAGCTATTGCTCCCAATTCTCTTGGTCATTAGGGAGGCAAAGTCCTTTTCTGTCTGGGACTGAATGCATTCCTAACCTTCAAGCTAAACCTGCTACTTTTTCTTTTGCCAGTAGAACCATAACTTCAAATTAAGTAACAGACAGTTTCACATGATTTAGGATAGACGCAATTATTCTTATGTCTCTGGTCATTTGAAGCATATTTTTTATACCTGGATAAAAAGTTCCATTGGAAAATGAAATCCCACAATGTAATAGGGAGAGCTAGAGCCCCAGTTTGCATTCCTAGGTCTTGCACTGCTTTGCAGTGTACCCTGGGGTTAATTGTTCAGTCAACTTGTTCTGACATTGTGTGGTTGTACTCCTGACTTCTGACCTTCTACCCCTATGTCACTTTGGGTGACACTTTCTTGGCATTGAAATTTGAGTTATGTATGCTCAAGATTACATGGCCAGTTGTTTCTGGGTGTGGTGCTGAGTATCTGAGCCCAGATTTGATCCAGATCATCCTGACACTGGAGCCGGTGCTCTTACTTGCTGAGCCACCTGGCCACCCCTAAGCAATTGGAGTTAAGTAACTTGCTCAAGGTTACATGGCCAGGTGTTTCTGGGTGGGTGCTAAGTGTCTGAGCCCGGGATTCGATCTCCAGGTCTTCTCAACACCGGAGCCAGTGCTCTTACTCTCTGAGCCATCTGGCCACCCCTAAGCAATTGGGATTAAGTAACTTGCTCAAGGTTACATGGCCAGGTGTTTCTGGGTGGGTGCTAAGTGTCTGAGCCTGGGATTCGATCTCCAGGTCATCCCAACACTGGAGTTGGCACTCTCACTTGCTGTGCTACCTGGCCGCCCCTATGTAGCTTTCATTTTTAAAAGTTACTTATTTTTATTCTGAACATAAATGCCAAAATTAAAAAGTATTTCTATATATGCAGCAGAACACAAAAGGTTTCCTATCAATCTGTTTATCTCCATTTCATACTACCTTTTTTTTAAAAAAGCATATAAATTCTACACACTACTTTTAAAACTATCTTCTTTGTCTATACTTCCTCTATGTTCTTCTGTGCATTTTTAAAAAGGTGTCATTCCCCTTCTCTCTTTTTTTGGCATCAATATTTCCACCTTTCCCATTCTCTGACATCCTTCTTGATTAAAGACCAAGAGAAAGAAAAAAATTCTTGCAACAAAGAAACACATGAAGTGGAGACAAGATGGCAGAGTAAAGTTCTCCCTAATTCCCCTCCAAAGAACTTTAAAATAATTCCTCAAAACAAATTCTGGAGCTTCAGAACCAACAAAAGGACAAGGTAAAAACAATTTTACAGCCCAAGACAGCTTAGAAGGTTGGCCAAAAAAGGTCTGTCTCACTAGAGTGAGAGTGCACTGGTGCCCCGGCAAATCAGTAGCAGGTTTGGGGCTGAATCAGCAGCAGCTTTTTCTGGAGCTCTCCATCTACAGAGAGTAAGGGGGTCAGATAACTGGTCAGAAGGAGATCACAGGGGGCTTTTTGTAGGATTCTATTGCATTGCCCATATGTGATTCTAAATCACAGTCCCAGGGAAAAGAGGAGCACTAACAGACAAGAGCATGCTACCACAGAAGAATGGGGAACTTTGTCATACTTCCAAGGAGGAAAAGAGTGCTGGTGGTCACTCATAGACCAGAGAGCAGTGATCACACCTTTCCTTAGGTCATACCACCCTAGAAGAACTGAAAAATTATAGACCTAGCCCTGAAAAGAGCAGCACAAAAAACCTGAAACTTAGGATGGTACCCTCTCTACACTGAGAGCAGAGCCCAACTTTAATATAAAGTTCAAAGTTAAGAAATAAACTGAAAAATGAGCAAACAACAAAATAACACAACCATAGAAAGTTACTGTGGTGACAGGGAAGATCAAAACACAAACTCAGAAGAAGATAACAAAGTCAGAATAGCTACATCCAAGGACCAAAGGAAAATATGAATTGTTCTTAGGCCCAAAAAGAATTCCTTGAAGAGCTAAAAAAAATTTTTTTTAATCAAATAAGAGAGGTAAAAGAAAAATTAGAAAAAGAAATGAGAGTGATGCAAGAAAATCATGAAAAAAGAGTCAAGAACTTGGTAAAGGAGGCACAAAAATCTACTCCTTAAAAAGCAGAATTGGTCAAATGGAAAAAGAAGTACAAAAATTCACTGAAGAAAAGAACTCCTTAAAAAGTAGAATTGGCCAAATGGAACAGAAGGTACAAAAGCTCACTGAAGAAAATAACTCCATAAAAATTAGAATTGGGCAAGTGGAAGCTAATGACTCAAGGAGACATCAAAAAGAAATAAAAACAAAATCCAAAGAATGAAAAAATAGAAAAAATGTGAACCATCTCAAAGGGGAACAATTGATCTAGAAGATAAATTGAGGAGATATAATTTAAGAATTCCTAGATTACCAGAAAGCCATGATCAAAAAGAGAGCCTAAACATAATATTTCAAGAAAGTATCAAGATGTTAAAAAACTATCTTTACATTTAATTGGAAAAAATACTATTAAAGAAAAATATAGTTTTTAAGAAAAGAAAGAAAATTTCAAGGAAAACTGCCCTAGTATCCTAGAATAAGAGGGTAAAATAGAAATTGAAAGAATTTACCGATTTCTTCCTGAAGGAGATCCCAAAATAAAACTCTCAGGAATATTATAGACAAATTCCAGAGCTCCCAGGTCAAAGAGATAATGTTGCAAGCAGGCATATTGCAATGAGAAAATATTGCAAACAAGAAACAATGAAAATATCATGGAGCTATACTCAGGCTCACCCAAAATTTAGCAGCTTCCATATAAAAGGATCAGAGGGCTTGAAATGCGATATTCTGGAGGGCAAAGGAGCTAGGATTACAAACAAGAATCAGTTACCCAGCAAAACTGAGTATAAATCCTTCAGGAGAAAAAGTGAATATTTAATAAAATAGAGGGCTTTCAACCATTCCTGATGAAAAGACCAGAGCTGAATAGAAAATTTTATTTTCAAATACAAAACTCAGGAAAACCATAAAAAGGTAGAGGAAAAGAAATCTTAAGGGGTTCAGCAATGTTAAACTATTTACATTCCTACATGGGAAAATACTTGTAACTCCTATTATTAGAAAGAATATACATAGAGAGAGGGCATGGGTGTGAATCAACTAGGTTGGGGTGGTATCTAAAACAATAAGATTAAGGGATGATAAAGTTAGGCACTGGGAAAAGGGGGAAGGGAGAGGTAGAATGGGGATAAATTATCTTACATAAAAGAGGCATGAAAGAGTTTTTACAGTGGAGGGGAAAATGAGTGGGGTGGTCAATGCTTGAATCTTACTCTCAGAGGAATTAGCTCAAAGAGGGAATAACATAAACATTCAGTTGGATATAAAAATGTATTTTCCCTACGGGGAAGTAAGAAGGGAAAGAAATAAGAGAAGGAGAGGAACTGATAGAAGGGAGGGCAGATGGGGAGGCAGTGGTTAAAAGCAAAATACTTTTGAGGAGGGACAGGGTGAAATTAAAGAGAGAGAGAGACAGACAGACAGACAGACAGACAGAGACACAGAGAGAGAAACAGGAGAAACAACTATGAAAAAAAATTGCTGAACATTCTCTGATAAAGGCCTCATTTCTCAAATATATAGAGAACTGAGTCAAATTTAAAAGAATACAAGTCATTCCCCAACTGATAGTCAAAGGATATAAACAAATAGTTTTCAGAAGAAATCAAAGGTATTTATAATCAAATGAAAAAATGCTCTAAATCACTATTGATTAGAGAAATGAATATTATAAAATATTATAAAATGAATATATAAATACATATAATATATAAAATATTATAAAATGAATATTAAATATCTGAGGTACCACCTCACACCTATCAGATTGGTTAATATGACAGAAAAGAGAAATGTTGGAAGGGATGTGGAATTGGGAGTCTAAAAACACTGTTGGTGGAGTTGTGAATAGATCCAACCATTCTGGAGAACAATTTGGAACTATGTCCATTAGCCTATAAAAATGTGAATACTCATTGACCCAACAATACCACTACCAAGTCTGTATCACAAAGAGATTTTAAAAAAGGAAAATCACTTATATGTACAAAATTTTATAGCAGCTCTTTTTGTGGTAGCAAAGAATTGGAAATGGAGGGAAATGCTCATCAACTGGGGCACAGCTGAACAAGTTATGCTATTTGATTGGAATGGAATACTATTGTGCTATAAGAAATGATGAGCAAGATGCTTTCAGAAAAACCTGGAAAGACTTATGAGAATTAATGCAAATTGAAGTGAGCAGAACCAGGAGAACATTGTACATAATAACAGCAACAGCATATGATGATCAACTGTGAATGATTTAATCATTCTCAGACAATTCTGTAGGATTTATGATGAAAATTGCTATCTATCTCCAGAGAAAGAACTGGTGGAGTCTGAATGCAAAATGAAGGTTTTTTTCTTTATTTATTTTTCTTGGGTTGTTTTTTTTGTCTGTGTTTTCTTTTACAACATGACTAATAGAGAAATAGTTTTGCCAATTGCTTGCCTTCTTGATGAGGGGGAGGGGGAAGAGAGAGAATTTGGAAATCAAAACTTCAAAAATAAAATGTTAATTGTTTTTACATACAATTGGAAGAAAACTAAAATATCAGAAATTTAAAAACATAATAAAATAAAACTAATCTACACAGTGGTCATGCACAACAATGTATGTCTCTACACCTGCGTTTATCACGCTTCTGTCAGCATTTAAATAACATGCTTCATCAAAGGTCCTCTGAAGACTTAGTTGATTGTTGACTCCTTTCTGTGGTCTTCATGACAAAGATACTGAAAATGGTTTGCCATTTACCTTCTTCAGCTCATTTTAGTGAAGGCAAACAGGGTTAAGGGACTTATCCAGAGATACACAGCTACTAAGGACAGATTTGAACCCAAGACTTCCTGATTCCAGATCTGGCACTCTATCCACTCTGCTATCCAGTTGCCCCACCATTTCTTATATCACACTAATATTCCATTACATTCATATAACTCAATTTGTTTAACCATTTTGTTATCTAAGAGGTAAATAATCTAAGTCAGTCATTTAGATTCTTTTTTTTTTAGCTTTTTTGTTTTTCACCTGCTTTTAATCCTCCCTTCAGGATAAGGAAGTTTGTTTTGTTTTGTTGTTATTGTTCATTCATCCAATCCTGTCTGATCTATGGACCATAGCACACTTCTATCCTCCACCATCTTCTGAAATCTGTCCAAGCTCATGTTCATTGCTTCTATGGCACTGTATCAGTCTCATCATCTGATGTCCCCTTTTCCTTTTGCCTTCAAACCTGCCCAACATCAGGGTTTTTCTAATGAGTCTTGTCTTATATCATGCCTATTTTTGCACAAAATATTCCCTCGATAGCTCTTATTTTCTTGAAGAGATCTCATTTTTCCAATTCTATTGTTTTCTTCCATTTCTTTGCATTGCTCATTTAAGAAAACCTACTATCTCTCCTTGTTATTCTCTGTAATTCTGCATTCTGTTGGATATATCCTTCCCTTTCTCCTTTACCTTTTGCTTGCCTTCTTTCCTCAGCTACTTACAAAGCCTCATCTCATAGCCATTCTGCTTTTTTACTCTTCTTTTTCTTTGGAGTGTTTTTGCTTGCGATTTTGTGCAATATTATTAACCTGTGTCCACAGTTTTTCAGGCATTCTAGCTACCAGATGTAAGCCCTTAAATATGTTCATCACTTCCATTTTATATTCATAAGGGATGTTTTTCAGCTCATACCAATATGGCTTAATGGTTTTCCCTAATTTCTTCAATTTAAGCCTGAATTTTTCCAATAAGAAGCTTATGATCTCAGTCACAGCTCCAAGTCATGGGTTTTGTTTTTGGTTTTGTCTTTTGGAGGGGGGAAGGCAGGGTGATTGAGGTTAAGTGACTTGCCCAAGGTCACACAGCTAGTGGGTGTTAAGTGTCTGAGGCCAAATTTGAACTCGGGTCCTCCTGACTCCAGGGCTGGTGCTCTATTCACCGCACCACCTAGCTGCCCCTCCTGGTCTTGTACTGACTGTATAGAGCTTCTCTACCTTTGGCTGCAAAGTATATAGTCAATCTGATTTTCATGTTGACATCTGGTGATGTCCATATGTAGAATCCCCTTTTGGGTTGAAAAAAAAGTGTCTGCGATGAGCAGTGAGTTATCTTGAGAAAACTCTTAGTTTCTGCCCTGCTTCACTTTGCACTCCAAGGACAAACTTGTCCATTATTCCAATTATCTTTTGATTTCCTAGTAGGAAATCCCCTATGGTGAAGGTGACAGCTTTTTTTTTAATATAATTTCTAAAAGATGTTGTAAGTCTTCATACAACTGATCAGCTTTGACCTCTTCAGTATCAGTGGTTGGAGCATGGACTTGTAATTACCATGATGTTGAGTGGTCTGCCTTATATTTGAACAGATATCATCCTGTCATCTTTGAGGGTATACCCCAGTACTACTTTTCTCTCCCTTTTGCTGACTGTGAGGGCTACTCGATTTCTTCTAAGGGATTCTTGACCATAACAGTATATGCAATAAACACATGAATTAAATTTACCCATTCCCATCCATTTAAGTTCATGACACCCAAGATGTTGATGTTTAATCTTTCCATCTCCTGTTTGACCCCATCCAGACCGCCTGAGCTTATAGAACTCACATTCCAGGTTCCTAGACAGTACTGATCTTTACAGCATTGGAATTTCCTTTTGTCACCAGATGTATCCACAGCTGAGCTTCTTCTCAGCTTTGGCTCAGTCACTTTATTCTTTCTGGAGCTACTTGTATTTGTCCTCCTCTCTTCCCCAGTAGCATTTTGGACATCTTCTGACCTGAGGAGCTCATCTTCTGATGTCACTATTATCATTTTAATACTATCAATGACAAAGATATTGAAGTGTTTTGCCATTTCTTTCTCCAATTTTTGTCAGAACTCTCCACTATGACCTGTCCATCTTGGGTAACCCTACATAACATAGCTTATAATTTCATTGAGCTTCACATTTGTTTTACTTGTGATTATTCTCTCCCTAGTTTTATTCATCCACTTAGGTTATCTCTCTCCTATTTCCTCTTATTTTCCTCTTGAGTTTGATGTATTTCTTTGCGTAGTTTTATCTGTTTCAGGTAAGACCATGGTTTGTCTCATGCCCACTGACCCCACTCCTTTCTCCATATTTGTGTAATCTTCTCACACCTAATTTATGAGAAATAGCAACTTTTATCCCTTTCTTCCTCCTTTCTATACTAGTATATTCCTTTAACTTTCTTTTTTTCCTTCCCTTCTTCAAACCTTCAGAATAGAACCAATCTATATTCAGAATGTCTGGGATTTTTTATTGTGGTTGTTGACTCCTCAGTACCCTTTGAAGACATTAAGATTCTGAAGAGATGTTTGTTTCTTCTCTCTCCATTAGAATGTCAGTACAACATCATCATACAGCTCCTTCCAGTTGCTCAATAAATTTACTTTTCTAGGTTTCTCTGGATTCGTATATTTGTATTCCAAAGTCCTCACTCAGTTCTAGTCTTTTCATCAGAAATGTCTGAAAGTCTTCTATAAAATTAAAGGCCCATTCCCTCCCTCCACCCCCATAAGATTACATCATTAAGCTTTTCAGGGTAAGTTTTGTATTTTTGTTGTTGTAAGCTTATATAATTTGCCCTTTGGAATAGTATTCCAAGATCTCCTCTGGCTTTTAACAGAAGTTTCCAGATTTCACGTTTCCATTGTATGATGAAGACATCAAGGTGTTTTGAGGGTCCTTAGAGGGCAGGGATCCTCCAAATATTCATAGATTCAGTAAATGGAAATTATATTGAGCTCCTCTAGGTTTCTTGGCATTATCTTTTATTCTGGACTTCTGACTGGATTTAGTTTTATTGAAATTTAAACAGAGACTATTTTATAACATGTAACTTCAGATTACAATTTTAAACCTAGAATGGCTGAGTAAGAAAAAAGAGACAAAGCAGTGAACTGAAGGCAAAAATAAGTAAGTTAATAAGATTCAAACTAAATAGAAGCAGCCCATAGGGACTCATTGAGGGCCAGTACAGCTGGCTAATTTATTTGACAGTTTCATGGATACAGCCTCAAGAATTACCTTTTCTTCTCCTCCTCCTCCACCCCCACTCCTACTGCTGTTTCTCCCTCCATTCCCTTGGAGCGGACCATTCTGGTGCCTCTTTCCTGAAGTCGCTGAGGAGACCCCAGACGCTCCCTGGCCGACCAAAAGCCGAAGGAAGGAGTCAAGACTGAAAACAACGACCACATTAATTTGAAGATGGCAAGGAAAGATGGTTCAGTGGTGCAATTTAAGATTAAGAGGCACACACCACTTAGTAAACTAATGAAAGCCTATTGTGAACGACAGGGTTTGTTAACGAGGCAGATCAGATTCCGATTTGATGGGCAACCAATCAATGACACAGATACACCTGCACAGTTGGAAACGGAGGGTGAAGATACAATGGATGTATTCCAGCAGCAGACAGGAGGTGCTTACTAAAAAGAGAATGTACAACTCTACCTCAGAGCTGAGCTCCCAAGGAAAGCAATACATTCACAATGAGAAAACCAGGATTTGGTTCATCCACATCCTGACTACTGCAGTATAGTTTTCTCTCTTCTTTGATTCCCTTCCCCATTCCTTTATTTTACATAAAGTAACTGGTATGTGTGCACAGGCATAATGCATTTTTTTTAACTAAATGACCGATGGTATGTTTTGACCAACATCAAATGGAGATAGGGAGGCAAAAAAACAAACTGGTTCTGTGAAAATACCCCTTTTCTCCATTAGTGGCATGCTCATTGAACTTTTATCTTTATATTCCAGTAAGTGATTTTGCTCTCATTGTTTAACAACAACAATAACAACCACACACATACACACACACACACACACACAAAACCCTTGCACACCTTGTTTGATTGGACAATTTCAATGTTTTTCTTTTATCATTGTAAAACCAAGGACAATTTTATAACTTTTTTGTACATAGCTGTTACATGTAGGGCAATCTCTGTCTCTTAGGAGAGAAAAATTACTATCAAGAAATTGATCCTAAATAGTTTTCCTTTCAAGACAAACATCTTGTTGTTTAAATAAACTTCTTGTTTAAAATAAAAAAAAATTTTTTTTAATGCTTTTTCCACATTATTCTTAAGGAAGGAAAAAAAAACCCATAACCATCAAAAAAATCCACAGAAGATCTGGTCAACAGTTCCTTCAATTTTTTTGCAGAACAGAATGGTTAGGTCATCATTATTCTGATAACAAAAGGATTCACCACAATGTTCCTGTTAACAGCGGACTCCAGTGGAGTGATCTCTAAGCCTTTATACAGGTGCCCATTAGTAAAAAACAAAAAAAAAATGAAGAGAGAGAAAGAATACATAGAAATAATAATATTTAAATTACATATAGGTGATGCAGTGGATAGAATTCTGGGCATGAAGTCAGGCAGATCTGGCTTCAAATTGTCCTTCAGACACTGTGTAATCCTGGGCAAGCCATTTAACCTCTTTTAGCCTCAGTTTCCTCATCTATAAAATGAGGAGTTTGGACTGGGTGGCTTCCAAGGCCCTTTCCATGTACTTATTGTGCATAATTCTATGATTCTATGATCCTACATGTACTATTGAGCTAATACATTATGTACATTATAGAATACACCCAGAACAGAAATTTAAATGATATTATAATGTAACAATCAATATTTAAGCTTTTATTTTATTTTTAGTGGTGCAAAAACCCCCTTTGCTCTCATTAAAATGTTATTAACGAAAACATTTTTCAGTGAGATCAATGGGAGAGCAATGTGATTCATTGTTTTAGAAGAGTCCCTGTATATTTCTGGAAGATAGGAAAACTTGAAAATAATCATTGTTTGTAATAAACGATTGTTTAATGTATTTAATCAGTGTAGCTAGACAAGCAGGTGAATTTATTTGGAAGAAGGGATTTTAAAAAACTATTCGGTAAATAATGGTCAACAAACACAACTTTTCAGTAGAATCCTGTTTCTCGAGTATAGAGTTCATCCGATAAAAGGCAAAAAGAAGCACAAGTGAATTTTCCTTATTGTAAATAAGCAGAATGTTTTCAATATAAATTACATAATCTTTATTTGCATGTGTAAGGGACTGCCTCTTGGTTATGTGACCATTTTAGTTACTTTAGGGGAGAAGAAAAATAACATTTCTGTAAAGAATACAGATAAAATCATCTTGAAAAGAAACATAGAAACTCAGATCAAAATGCTTAAGAGAAACAGACTGTTCTGAGGAATAGAAAGATTTGTCCCTCAGATAAATATGTAGAGAGTTCCTGAATAAGGGAGGGAATGTGAGCGGGTGTGGATGTTTTGCTCATGTAGGTTATTTGTGTTCCCATGAGTATGTCTAAAAGCAGCTTGCCGAAAATTGTGTGGAGAGTGAAAGATAAAATGATTGAGAAAAACAAAAGGTTCAATTTTCTGAGCATTTCAATTTATTAAGCAATGCATGCCAACTGCCTAACAAACTAAGACCAGACCTCCTCAGCTTAGGTCTGGACCCTGACTGTAGAAGGAGATGGACATTTACACTTTAAAATTAATTAATCAAATAAGGTTAAGTAATTAAAAGAAAACAATACAACATTAGGTAATCTTATTTCTAATTGGATGAAAGATTAGGGACTTTCCAAGTTGTGAGAGGGAGAGCGAATAGGTACAATTCTGTGAAATAAAAAAAGGAGATGTTCCAGTCCCCCCCCCCCCCAAGTGTCTATGAACAAAGGAACATGGAAACAATAACTGATTAATAAGTATGGGACCAGTTTTCAGATAAGATGTAGGGGTTGCTTGAGATGTATAATCATGAGAAAACTCTTTGCATCAGTCTTTGGATATGACCGTGTTTCTGGTCAGCATAGCCTAAGTCCTTGGTTAAGGGTCTCTAAGCAACAGGTAGATATGGTCCAGCTTTCTAACCATACATGTCTAGGTTTAAACAATACAATAAGGTTTTCTCCCAGTTCCCACTATTCAATGAACTAACAAGACAGAATTTGGACTAGACCCATAATTGAATAGAAATGGAACGGAGCTAGCTCCAGAACTGATTCACAAGATGGAGTCATTTAGTTCACTTAATTCCCACAATTAACCACTTGTCCTAATCCCCTCAATTGTGAAAAGATATCCCTGAAATCTTAACCATTCCTTCCAAAGAGAGATCTTTTTTTTAATTCTAGCCTTGAAGGAAGCAGAAAAATAGAACCCTGAGGTTAATCCAGTTTTCCTGGGAGAAGTGGTATTAGAACAGAACTATATCTATCTGCCCCTCTCCCTTAATATTGCTATAGTCTGAGAGAAATTTTTTTTTAGAATCAAGCTGTTTTTCTAGTCATTATCCCTTAATATGGAAGGAATATCCCAAGTTATATCCAAAGGCTTGACTCCCTTCCCACTAAACGCTCAATCACAAAAACATCCACAAACAGTGACTAGCAAATAAACCCATTTACCCAAGCTGATAGCAAACAGAAATCAGATAAGTTATATAGATTAGAATATACTAGATAATACACAGAATAAAAGTTAGAGAGATATCTTGTCTCAATGGAGAGGCTGAATTCTCTACTGGAAAAAGATCCTAAAGGAAGTTAGTGTGTGGTCCAGTGCTAGAGAGAGGAGCCCAACAGAAATCTGGCAGAAAGCAAGGGTTATTCCCCCCCCCCCCCCGGGTTCAACAGTGCTGGAAAAGGGGGCTCAACTGAAAGTTGCTAGGTACACAGCCTGAAGGGGAGGAAGTATACTGCAAATCTAATTGATTTCATTATGAAAAAAGTGCAAAATTTTGGTGAATTGTTGGAAATAGTAAATCAGTTTGAATATGATGGAAACATAACTAAACCATGTACCCAGTTATCAACTACAGAATTCAAAGAAAGGTTACCTTATGTTATTCGTGCTTGGGAGCAGGAACCCATCAACACTCTGATAATTAATATATCAGACAGGACCCTTCTACTTAGTGTAACCATGGAGCAAGGGACCCTCTAGACATTCTGGTGGAAGACTGCCTTTGTCAATTACAAATGAAGAAAGAGGAGATAACTTTTGTTATAACTATGGCTTAGATGGGCAAATCATGTGTGTCCCAGAAATGGGGAATAAAGTTTTGGTGTGGTATGAAACAGAATTCCAAACAGCCAACTTCTGGAAATAGACATGAAGCTAATGATGGAGGCCATCATGAATCCCAAACCCAGGAAAAACTATCTCATACTCAATGAAGTTACCATAAGGTGATGCATCAAGATACTCTTAGGAGGGAAAAAACTGCTTACTGTTAAAACTGTACAGGAACAGCTAAGTGGCACTGTGGACAGAGTGCCTGGCATCAAGAAAACTCATTTTTTAATTCAAATCTGGCTTCAGATGTATACTAGCTATGTGAACCTGAGCAAGTCACTTAACCCTGTTTGCCTCAGTTCTTCATATGTAAAATGAGCTGGAGATGGAAATGGCAAACCACTCCAGTACCTTTGGTGAAAAATTACCAAATGGAGTCACGAAGCATCAGACAGCATTGAAACGATTGAGTAACAAGAATAACTATAACTGGCTAGTGATAAAGTTGTTAAGTGTGCTTAAGGGAAGAATTATCACTTGTAGTAAATATTATTATTCTTATTTTTGCCTTCTAATGAGTAAATGTTATAATTATTCTTGCTTTTGCTTTATTGTTTACTAAATGTTTCATGTTTAAGTCAAAGATGTCAATGTGACTGATTTTACACAAATGGGAATCACACTGGGCTAGTTGCAGCTAAAATAAAATTTAGATGATCTTAAATTAACTCTATGTAGGAACTGTGAACTCACATGAGTAGTTTACCCATTTGAAGTAGACCCCAAGAATCTGACCTAAGTCCATGTGAACCACCTTGAGAAGAGCAGGGGGCACTTGTTGCAAGGGAGTCGAACTAAATCATCTCTAAGGCCCCTATGAATAGGATTCAATCTTTCCAATTCATACACCCACACAATTTTAAGAAAACAGCTATTACAATAAAAGTGAAATAGAGCTGCTTCATGCTAGCCACCATGAAGGTCCCCACTACCCAACTTTCTTGAAGAAGAGTCCCTGTTGGGGGGGGGTGATATCTGTGGTCAAATGGGAATAGCCAGCTGTTTGCACAATTGGGCAGTTTGGTTACCAAGAGGCACTGATGTTAACATTTCTATATTACAAAAGACAAGTATCATGAGTGGTTTACTTTACTAGTCACAGCAAGGTCTCCTCATCTCTGGTAGATGTGACTAATTGCTGAGTCCTTCCCAGTGGGGGAAATCCTGGAAATGAGGAGAATATCCTGGACACTCCCACTTTTCTTTCCTCTCCATCCTCCTTTCTAAACACCTACAAACTTTAAAGAGATAGCACCATCTTCTTTTGACCCACTCTGCTCACCTGATACCCAGAGGAGATGAGGCAACTCTTAAAACTCCTGCCCTTCATGGAGGACTCTTAGGGCTGATAATCTAAACCAAAGAAACTAGAAACAGTTTTCTAAGTTGTAATCATAACTCTACTTTATCTGACCCTCCCCGCCTCTCCGAATCCTATCCCTTACAACCTTTTGGTTAATATTTATTAACAGAACCTATTTCACCTCCAGCTCTTCTCCAGCGATGGTCATTGACCAGTTCTGGAAAAGAAAGATGTCCAACAGAATTAGAAACCTCAGCTTTCTGATCCCAAATACCAAGAAACAATCCTGTACTACAATTATTTCTGTTTGGTTTAATCTCTTTATGGTAATTTTCTTTTTCTTTTTTTTTTTTTAAAGCAATCGGGGTTAAGTAACTTCTTCAAGGTTACACGGCCAGTTATTTCTGGCTGTGGTGCTGAGTATCTGAGCCCGGATTTGATCTAGGTCATCCCGACACTGGAGCCGGTGCTCTTACTTGCTGAGCCACCTGGCTGCCCCTATGGTAATTTTCAAACGTTGATCTCTTGATATGGAAAGAGGGCCTTTCACTTTTTCCTTGGAGTTCAATGTTGATTGGTTGCCTGATGTCTTAGCTTCTAGCTGTTTGCTTTTCTCCTGTGTATAGAATCAGAAGATTCTGCATGTTTTGTCAGAAAGAACACTGCTTGTATTAATTGGTCACCCTATTCACAGTATTGATTAAATCTGGGAATGATTTACTACAGATATGAAGGCAAGACTCAGGTCCTGAGAAACAAGTCCATTGCCTCCCCTATAGCATGACCCTGGCTCCACATTTCTGAATCTCTTTGTTATCACAGAAAACACAGGGCCCAAAATCTATGCCCCCCCCCCCAAAACGGTCCACCAGAGTTCGTCAAAACCAGAATGTTAGCTTCCTTTTCCCCTCTTGTGTGATGTCATTTGTTTAACTCAAATGAACTTCTTGCCATTAAGAATGGGGAAATACATTTTTTTCAATGCTATTTGAGCCTGTTTTGAGGTCTTGTGGACGGAAATCTCCTGATTATTTGGTTGGAATGATTCATGTAGTAGGGCAGTCTGAGGAATGACCTTTATCTTGTCCTTGCCTTTATTTTTCTTTTCTAGATGGAAACTAATCATTTGAGGTTGGCAGCATGCATTGAAAAATCCTTTTCAATGGATTTTTTTCCATATTCTACTACTTCAGCCCAAAGTCCTTCAGTCTTAGGCTGTTTTCCAAAGATACCTCACACAGCTTTTTTAGCTAGTCAGAAATTATAGTAAGCCCCTCTTTGTGGTTTGGTTGAACTAGGATCCATCGCATTTCTGTCAAAAAACAGATAAGGTTACAGCTTACTTCTGATGAGGAAGAAAGGTTTATAGTCATGAAAACACTGACTCTGGATTTCATGCATTGAAGCATCTCCATGGATGAACCAGACAAGCCAACTGCCATGCCTGAACTCCATGCAAATGGATATCCCAAACTGCTGAATTCTTGGGTATTGAAAAGACCATGTTTTCCTATCACAGTCCCTCCATGCAATGCTCCTTTCAGCAGACAGGATGGCTGGTTTGGTTAACCACACACACACAAATAAAATAAAACAGTAGTGCTTTTTCCTGATACTCCAAGAATGTCCATAAGTTAAGAATAATGACATGACCCAGGAGCAACTAACCATCCTGTCACTATATACAATGTCATATTCACAGGAAAGAAACAGTACACCCACTGAACAATGGACTAGAGACGAAATGGTCATGGCATTCACTTACTCTAGGCAGAGGTTGGGTAGGGAATGATAAAGACATAAATGCTCTATAATAGTCCATAGGAACCAATTCCAAAGATATGGTTAAGATTTCTAACAGCCACAAATATTTATCCCATTCATCCAAGCCATTTTCAATGTGCCAAGTCAGCTATTTACTATGGAATACCATCTCATTACCTAAAGAAGTGTTTATTTTGATTGACTAAACATAGAACAAATATATTGAAATTTAGGGGCAATACCATCAAGCCAAGTATAACTAATTACAGATGGATTTGGGCTCCTGGACCCTCTTATTACATCTCCCACTCAGCTCCCTTCCCTATGAACTCATCCCCTTAGTCCATAAGAATCTTATGCTCAGTTCAAGGACTGCTAAAAGTGAAGGCTACTCTTTTTCTTCTTCTTCTTCTGGTTTCATTACTTTTCCATTAAGGATAGAGCCAGAAAGTAAAGGATTATCCTTTATTGTGATCATTATTTATTGATCACCTTTATGAAATAAAATAAAATTATATTTATTGATCATCTTTATGAAATGTGATTATATTTTGTGAGGCTTTAAAATTTTTTAATTTTTATATTTTATTTCTTTCAATTACACATGAAGACATTTTTTAACATGTTAAGGAAAAAACTTTGATTCCCAAATTCTTTTCCTCTCTCCTTTCTCTCCTCATTGAGAAGGCAAGCATTTTGATATAGATTATACATGTGCAGGCATGTAAAACATTTTTCAATATTTGTCATCTTACCAAAGAAAACACAGACTAAAACAAAACAAAAATAAAGTTAAAAACTTATTTATCTGGAAGTGGATAGCATTTTTCATCTTAAGTCATTTGGAATTATCTTGGATCATTATAATACTGAAAATAGTTAAGTTATCCACAGTTAGTCACCATGTAATATTAATATTATTGTATACTGTGGTTCTGCTCAACTCACTTTGCATCAGTTCATATAAGTTTTCCCAGGTTTTTCTGAAAGTATCCTGCTCAACATTTCTTATAGCACAATAGTATTTCATCATAACCATATGCCACAACTTGTTCAGCCATTCCCCAACTGATGGGCAATTCCTTTAATTCCCAACTCTTTGCCATCACAAAAAAAAAAGCTGTTATAAATAGTTTTGTACATATATGTCCTTTTCCTTTTTTTAAAATCTCTCTGAGATATAGACCTAGTAACACTATTGCTGAATCAAATGGTATGAATTTTATAGCCCTTTGGGCATAGTTCCAAATTGCTCAGCAAAATGGTTGGATCTGTTCTCAACTCCACCAACAGTGTTCCAGTTTTCCCATATCCCCTTCAACATTTGTTATTTTCCTTCTCTGTCATGTTAGCCAATTTGATGGGTGTAAGGTGGTACCACAGGATTTTTTAAATTTGCATTTTTCTAATCATTAGTGATTTACAGCATTTTTTCATATGACTGTAGTTTTGATTTCTTCATCTGAAAACTGACTATCCATATCTTTTGACTATTTATAAGTTGGAGAATGACTTGTATTCTTATTGATTTAACAGTTCCCTATATATTTGAGACATGAGGTATTTATCAGAAAAACTTGTAAAATTTTTCCCATTTTCTGCTTTCTTCCTAATCATTGCTGCATTGATTTTGTTAGTACAAAAAGCTTTTAAATCTCATGTAATCAAAATTACCTATTTTGCATTTCATAATGTTTTATATCTCTTGTTTGATCATGAATTCTTCCCTTATCCATAGATCTGACAAGTAAGATATTCTATCGTCCTCTAATTTTCTTACACTATCACCCTTCATGTCTAAGTCAGGCACCCATTTTGAACTTATACTGGTATACAGTGTAAGATATTGGTCTATATCTAGGTTCTGCCAAACTGCTTTCCAGTTTTCCCAGAAATTTTTGTCAAATAGTAAGTTCTTGTCCCAAAAGCCTGAAATTTTGCACTTATCAAAAAACAGATTTCTGTGGTCATTTACTACTCTGTTGTGTGCCTAAACTATTTCACTGGTATACCACTCTATTTCTTAGCCACTACCAAATTGTTTTGAGGATTACCACTTTTGTAATACAATTTGAGATCTGTTCCTGCTTGACTACCTTCCTTCACTTTTTTTTTTTATTGATTCCCTTGATATTCTTGATTTTTTGTTCTTCCAGATTAATTTTGTCATTATTTTTTTTCTAACTCTATAAAATAATTTTTATTATTTTATTGGCATAGCATGAAAAATAATTAATTTAAATAGAATTGTCATTTTTATTGTATTGGCTCATCCCATACATGAGCAATTAATATTTCTCCAATTGTTTAAATCTAATTTTATTTATATGAAAATTGGTTTGTAAATGTGTTCACATAGTTCCTTAGTTTGTCTTGGCAGGTGGACTATCAAGTACTTTATACTGTCTGCAGTTATTTTAAGTGGAACTTCTTTTTCTATCTCTTATTGCTGGGTTTTGTTGCCCTGCATGGTCAATTTTTGTGTATGTGACATGTACAGCTGAGAAAAGGCATACTCCTTTCTATTCCCATTCAATTTTCCCCTAAAAGTCTCCAAAGTTCTCATGTCTAACTTTTCTAACATTCTGTTCCTCACCTTAACTTCTTTCTTGTTTGTTTTTTGATTATATTTATCTGGTTCTGAGAGGGGGCAAGTTAGGGTTCTTCACTAGCATATTTTTACTATCTATTTCCTCCAGCAACTTATTCATTCTATCACATCCTCTTTCCCTTATCTCCCTCCTTTCCTTTCCCCCTTGGGAAAGATAGACTAGTATATTGAGTATGCATGTTGTTCCCTCTTTGAGTCAATTCCAATGAAAGTAAGTTTCAAAAACACACACCTCCATCTTCTCTTCCACTCTAAAAGCTCTTCCTTTCACACCTCTTCTATGTGAGATAATTCATTCCATCCTATCTCTCCATCTTCCCCCTTCTCCCTGTGTATCACTTTTTCTCACTCCATTTTATTTTTTTTTTAATCATCCCATCATAGTCAACTCATGCCTATCCCCTCTGTCTGTGTATACCTATCCTAGCAATGATAAAGTTTTTAGGAGTTATAAGTATACTGTTCTCATTATACATACATACACACACACACACACACACACACATATATAATGTATGGAATGTAAATAGTTTAACTTCATCAGATCTCTTAAGATTTCTCCTTCCTGTTTACCTTTTTATGGTTCTCTTCAGTTTTGCATTTGAAAGTCAAATTTTCTATTCAGCTATGGTCTTTTCATCAGGAATGCTTAAAAGCTTTCTTTTTTATTAAATATCCATTTTCCCCCCTGAAGGATCATACTCAGTTTTTCTGTGGAGATGATTCTTGTTATAATCCTAGCTCCTTTGTCCTCCAGAATATCATATTCCAAAGCTTTACTTTCAGAATTCTTTAATGTAGATGCTGCTAAATCTTAAGTTATCCTGACTGTAACTTTAACAATATTTGAATTGTTTCTTTCTGAACACTTGCAATATTTTCTCCTTGATCTGGGAGCTCTGGAATTGGCTATAACATTCCTGGGAGTTTTCATTTTGGGATCTCTTTCAGGAGATGATCAGTGGATTCAGTTTCTGTTTTATCCTCTGATTCTAGGATATAAGGGCAGTTTTCTTTGATAATTTCTTGAAATATGATATGATGTCTAGGCTCTTTTTTTTTATCATGACTCTCTGGTAGTCCAGCAGTTCTTAAATTATCTCTCTTTGATCTACTTTCCAGGTCAGTTGCTTTTATGATGAGATATTTCATAGTTTTTCTATTTTTTCATTCTTTTGATTTTATTATTTCTTGGTGTCTTGTGGATTCATTAACTTCCACTTGTCCAATTCTAACTTTTAAAGAATTATTTTTTTCATTGAATTTTTATACCTCCTTTTTTTATTTTGTCAATTCTACTTTTTAAGGGGACAAATTAGACAAATAAGCTAATGGATAAAAACAACTAAATCACATACACTATACTATTCACTTTTTGAGGAAAGGAAATGTATCAACTTGGTAACAAACTATTAACAAAAGAATTTGCCTATTCTGTATTTTATTTTGAGCTCCTTTTAAACAGCCCATAATTTCTTCTTTCTAAGAAAGAAGGGCTATGTTTTGGTTTAGAGATCATACATTAAGTTCTTACAAGATGCTAACTTGAATCATCTTAAAATGTTGGAACTAGTACGTGTTAAAAATTCAGTGTACTTTAGGGTGGGTATGTGGCAAAAATAACTGAGAAACACCATTAATTTCACATATTAATATATATGTCTTCAAGCTCTCTACCAGTATTATTACAATTTGTTTAGAAGTATGTGCTACTGGAAAAAAGGTGTTTAGAGTTTGCTCCTTTTCATCTAAATCATTGTCAAGAATCTCCTAAAAGGTTTCCTATTCTGTGCCTCTTCTAAACTCTTTATCACAAAATAAAACAAAACAAAGCTTTATTTTTTTAAAAGTCAATTGATTTTCTGATTATCCATGAATTTCCATTAGTTAAGAATAATCACAAGGAGGAACTGATCATCCTGTAACCATGTTAAGTGTCATATTCATGGAATGTTAAGAGCTTGTCCATCAAATGGTGATCTAGAAATGAATCAAGTAATCCCAAAGCATATTTCTCTGCTGCTTTCTCCATTTCCACCAGAAAAAAATGGAATAATGTATGGAAAAGTGCTTAGTAATAATTTGTAAAGGAATTTGATAGGGAACTGGTAATTACTAAGATGTTTTCATCAAGAATAAGAACCAGTGAAGTATGTAACATGAACATGGGGCTGACATACCTTCCCTTATTTATTCTGTATCTGTGGACTCACTCACCCCAGTCTTGTTTTGTAAATATTTCTTAACTTAAAACTAAACTTGGATGATTTATTTAAATGAGTATCACACTGGTTGGGGCTCAGAGATTACAGTTGCACAGGCTCAGATACTTAGCACCACACTCAGAAATAACTGGCCGTGTGACCTTGAGCAAGTTACTTGATCCCAACTGCTTAAAAAAAAGAGAGAGAGATTACAGTTGCCAACAGTACTGCAATTAACTCTCAGGCTACTAGGGATAACCCCAGTGTGTGGAAGTTTTATGTCAGCTGTTGACAACTAGAGCTCCTAAGACTCCACCCTGTGCTTTTAAATAAATCAGTCAGGCTGGTACCATAACTATGAAAGGTATGATCTATTTCTCTTCTAGCTTTTTTTTTTAAAGTGATATATTTAAAATATAGTCTACATATGTATTTTTTTTTGCCTTTTTTTTTGGAGAGCAATTGGGGTTAAGTGACTTGCCCAAGGTCACATAGCTAGTTTTTGTGTTAATTTTCTGAGGCTGGATTTGAACTCAGGTCCTCCTGACTCCAGGGCCGGTGCTCTATTTACTGTGCCACCTAGCTGCCCTACATATCTATTTTGAATATGTTATAGGATATGGTGTAAGATAATGTTTTAAGCCTAATATTTTTACAATTATTTTCCAGTTTTCCCAGCAGTTATTTTTTTTATCAAATAGGGAGAGATTGTGTATGTAATTTTTATTTTCTAGGTTGTTGATCACTGGATTACTAAGTTGTAATTGTTTCTGACTCTCACTTGTCCAGACTGTTCCAATGATCTCCCCTATTTTTTTTTTAACCAATAACAAATAGTTTTGATAACTGGTGATTTTATAATGTAGTCTCAGGTCTGAAAGTGTTATTTCTCCTTTATCTCTGCCTTTTTTTCCCATTACTTTCCTTGATATTCTAAATCTTCTTTTACTCCAAATGAACTTTGTCATTATTTTATCAGGTTCTATAAAGTACCCCATTTGACAGCTTGATTGTTACAGCATTAAAATGGCAAATTCATTTCAGTCATATTTTCTTTTTGTTATATTATCACAGACCAGTCATGAAGCACTAAAGATTCCACCAGGTATTTAGGTTGTTCCTATTTCTTTAAGAAGTACTTTGTAATTGAATCTATACAAATATTTTGTATATTTTGGTAGAATTATCTCCAAGTACTTTGTGCATTTTGTAGCTATTTTAAATATGATTTCCTTTTCTAATATTGTCTTTTTAATTTTATAATTATTACAAAGAAATGCTGTCATTTCATGCATTTATAGCCAACAATTTTACTTTTGCTATTATTGTAATTAAAATCTATATTGATTTCCTAGTATTTTCTAGGTAAACCATTATCTCTTTACTTATTTTTATACTTTTATTTTTCTTCTTTTGCTACTATTGCTAAGTTTTCTAGAATCAAATAATCATGAGGAGAGTTGGCATCCTTAATTTACTCTTCTATTTACTGGGAAAGCTTCTAGTGCATTTATATTGCCTATAATGCTTGCTTTTGGTTTTAGACAGATACTTATTATGACACTAAAAGACCTCTTTATATCTGTGCTTTGTAGGATCTCATTTTTTTAGACAGAATGTTTAACTCTGTCAAAGGATTTTTCTGCATCTATTATATAGTGATGTGGTTTTGGATGTGTTTTGATTTTAGATTATTTATATTAATGTTTGTTATAGGAATGCCAATTTTTAAGATCTTCCCTGCCCCTAGGTTAAGTGCACTTGGAGCCTGTGGTGGGAGGCTTATTTTTCAGGAACGACCACACCTTGGTGCTTTGTGATTGAGCAGTGGGTCAAGAGGGTTGTTACATTCTCTAAGCCAGGAGAAGGCTATATAAGCCCTGATGGGAGGCTTTGTTTTGGGGCTGTCTTTGAGAAGTGTTGTGTGATTTGACCAGATGAGACTCTGGGCAGCCGTTGAGAGACCCCCGGCTTTGAAAACCCAGATGTTAATGCTTCCCTCTCTGGTAACTGTGATTTGGTATGGATGTAATGGTTGGACAGTTTGGAAGCCTGTCTGCTTGATCTATTTCTCTGTCTTGTAACTTCTGTCTGTATACTCTGAAGTTCGGGGTACTGACCTTTTTCCCCTGAACTAGGTAAACGATATATAAACATATATTGATTAAAGTAAGCTTGTTAACCCATTTTCAGTTGCTTTCCTTTAGAAAAGCAGATCTAAGAACCTGTGTCGGCAGCCACCCTGGGGATGCTGGGGTGCTTGCTGCTACAATGTTTCCCTAATGTTGAGTCATTCTTGAATCCCTATAAACCCAACTTGGCCAAAATGAATGATTTCTTGGATGAATCTCTGTGCTCTCTTTGACAGCATTTTATTTTAAAATTTTGAATGGATATTCATGAATTATATTGGTTGAGAGTTCTCTTGTGTTTTATCCTGGCCTGGTTTAGGTATTAAGACTATATTTGGGAACTTCTGGATCACATCAACAAGGTGGAGCAGATATTTTCTCTGATCCCCATAAGCCTCTCAAATCTCTCTATAGAAGAAATTATGCACCAAAGGTAAAGCAATGTCAGCTGTCTCCACATCTAAAACACCCATATTACAAAAGAAGGTTTTTAAAAAAAAAAAACCATAACCTACTTAAAGCTCACACAGCATCTACTCTACCACAATGAGGCTGCACTAGCCAACCCAAGGACCTTCCTCTTTGATAGTCAGTCCTCCTGGGGCTGGACCTCAAAACAGTCTCACCCTCCTACTATGTTCAGGAATTCACTTTCATCAAGCCTTTTCCCTGACCCAAATTATTTTCCATGGGGATAGGAATGGCTTCAGCTAGATTCAAATTCTTTTTCCTTAAGGTCTAATGCAGCTCCACATGAACTCTAGCATCCTGCTCTGATTCCTTCTGTTTTTTAGTACTCTTGCTGTATGCTACCACACAATCAGAGCACATCCCCACATTTCTGTACATCACCCTCCTGAAAAGGCAGTGAGTTCCCTCTTACTGGGGGTCTTCAAGCAAAAGACAGATGATCACTTGTTGTATAGGTTGTAGAGGGGTTTTCTTTTAGGGTGTAAGTCAGACTAGATGATCACTCAGACCCCCTTCAATGCTAATATTCTTTGATTATATGATCTGTGATTCATATGTGGATCAGATGAAGGAACTTGGCATATTCAACCTGAAGAAAATAAAATTTACAAAGCATATCTTCAAGTGTTTAGAGGGCTTTAATATAGAAATGGGCTGAAATTTGTTCTGTTTGGTCATAGAAGGCAGAAGTTTGATGTTATTAAAAATATTTCCTAAGTAGTACTATTGTCCAAAAATGGAATGGGCTCCTTTGGGAAATAGAAACCTTCATGGGAAAGCCTTTAAATGGAGGTTGAATGATCACTAGTAAGGTATGTTATAGAAAGCACTAATATTCAGGTATGGATTGGATAGCTTCTGAATTCCTTCTGATTCTGAGATTCT
Source organism: Petaurus breviceps papuanus (assembly GCF_028583685.1). Classification (NCBI taxonomy): domain Eukaryota; kingdom Metazoa; phylum Chordata; class Mammalia; order Diprotodontia; family Petauridae; genus Petaurus; species Petaurus breviceps. The sequence goes on along the minus strand of NW_027187341.1, from coordinate 12,556,813 downwards.
ATGAAGTGGATGCTGCCTGGAGACATTTCTGTAGGTGTCTCAAACATTTATTATCCTTATTATTCCCATTAAAGAAATCACTAGAGTGTCCATAGAAAAATGCCCTTATAACTGCTTCAATAGTCTCTATTCTTCAATAGGAGACAGTGTAATACAATGGAAGCTTTTCCCAACCTCTCAATTCTAGTGCCTTCCCCGTTTATTATTTCCTATTGCTCATATCTATCTATATTACAATCTATTATAGGTAATATATCTCTATAGATATGAGATTGTACATGTGTGTACATGTGTGTGTCTATGTATGTTTATTCACATGTTGTGTCCCCCCCAGATTGTAATTTCTTTGAGGGTGACTATGTTTTGCCTCTTTTTGTATCCCCAGCATGCACTTGGCACAGTGCCTGGAATGTGGCGGTAGATGCTCAATAAATTTTGATTGATTGGAAGCAATATTGAATTTGAAGTTGAGTACCTGGCTCTGCTATCTATTTCCTACATAATATTGGACAAGTCACTAAACCTTGGTTCCCTGATATGTAAAAATGAGGGGTTTGAATGAGATATTTTTAAAAATCCCTTCTAGTTCAAAATTTATGAACCTGTGACCTTGGGAATGGTTGAAGCTGTGGTGAATTTTTTTAAATGATATTCTTTTTTTATTACCCTTGCCTTATGAGGGGAAAAGGAAACCTCAGATAAATCCTATTGGTATTGTTATACACTGGGGATAGACTGGGAAACTAACTATGACAAGAAGTTCCAATTACACATGGAACAATTCAATTAAAATAGCCTTAGAAATGGGCATAAAAATTAGCCCCCTGTTAAAGTAATTACAGCCCTGTTAAATTTCCCTGACCTTTTCCCAATGGCCAGTTTATAGCAGGGATGTCTAAGAGGCATAAATGTTATAACTCAGCTCTGCTTTATTTAGAGCTTTCCTTTAAAAAAATCCTATGAGATAAGTAGTACAAAAATTATTATCCCCATTTATATATGAAACAGACACATCAAGGTTGTGAATTGTTTCCATAGCTACAATGTTTAGAGCCAGGATTCAAAATTATGAATCCTGACTTAGTTTTTAGTTGTTTCTATTAGGAGTCTTACTTGACTCTAACCTAATTTATATTGGATGCAACCTACTTTTTTGACTTGTGAAAATTTATAAAACATCTGTCTCAAGAGAACATCTGAATTCTTCATAATCCTCAGAGTAACCAATGTGGGCATTTCCCTGTATATATGTTTTTCCCAGTTAGGCCAAAAGATTGTAAAGGTCCAAAGATGGAAAACCCCTGAAAATTCTGAGCTATAAAATCTCTTTTCTTTTCCTCCAGAATGGAAAAATCTATGGTGGAAAGACTAAGATGATCATGGTTGTTATACGACCAGCGTTAAAAACATGGCAGCAGATTCTGTGTTACTCACCTAGCAAATATCACCCACTCAAGCAAGCCACAGAAATGCTGAAGGAATTGCCATGACTGCTCAGTTGATGGTGGTTTTCTGAGTACCATCAGCCAGGCCACAATCAAACATCTGCCAGAGTCTCCTATCTCTAGCTCTGCTTCCAGATTTGAAAGCCAGGCTTGCCATCATTCACGGTAATTCCATTAGGACCCACCCATGAATCCCAGGTTTTAGTTGAATTATTTACAGTAATTCACTTTACCCCCATGGGATCAAGTAATCTGATGCCCTGGATGCACAGCCCAACTCCTACATGCTCAACTTCAACACTCAGTGAATCCTATCATTACGGTCAGATTCAGGGTCTAGCAGATGCTGGCTTCGAGCTGGATGCAATGCACAAATTAGGCTGTGACTTTATAAATTAGCCCTTGAAATTGGTTCCCCAGCGCATCTCCAAGGAGGAACTGTGTGCAAATAGCTTAGCTCTTGGAGTGAGGTTGTGTTTACTTTGAGTCTGGTTAAATATGCATTATTAGCCAGAAATGAACCATGACGTCAGTTTGGTCTTTGTGGATTTCCTGATTTAGTGTTTATGGTAGAGACACATCATTAATGGTCTAAGATAGCTAGGGAGATATCCGGTCCAATTAGTATCATACGATAGTCATTTTTCATTTTCCTGGGAATAGAAGTTGTTCTGTATTAAACTATTACAAGGAATGACTGACAGGATTGTGAGGAAAAGTACTTTTTAAACCTCAAAGTGCTATACAAACATGAGGGGATTTTGTTGTTTTTGAGAGGCAATGTTGCATATAATGGATAGAGTACTACTGCACTTGAAAACGGGAGGAGCTGAGCTTTTAAATCCTGTCCAACAATTTCCTAGTTATGTGATCTACTAGCTGTGAAAGTCACAACTTTCCTGAGCCTTACTTTTCTCATCTGGAAAATGGGGATAACATATCTATAGTACCTTCTTCTAAGTGTCATGAGGCTCAAATGAGAATGTTTATTAAGTGTTTTTGCAAACTTTAGAACATTCTATGGAAGTCAGCTATTATTATTATTATTATCAGTGTGCATAACTTGTATTAACTTACAAAGGAAGGGAATTTTCTTTGATTCTAGTGAACAAAAACAATGAACCGAGGGGAAAAAAAAGACCCTTCAAGGGTAATAACCCTGAGCTAAAGAGTTTGAAGAACACAATTTCCAAAGCAATATAAGAATGACCAGATTTCTTTAGTTATTCTCCATCATTCCATATACCCCAGGACATGAGGAAGGCTATGTTAATACTGGAACCTGCAGTCTCCTTTTTGTTCCTGAATTGTCTACCAGTTCACTAAGGACCTAGGCGATCTATGTAACAGCTTTTGCCCTTGCTTTTCTCTTCTGTGAAGTAAGAGCTGAAAACTTAACTCTCTACCTACTTTCAAGAGGCGAGGTAATATTTTTGAGGTACTTTAAGGCCCTCAGAACAGAGCTGTTGTAAGAAAGGGAGATGAAAGGCTTCAGAGATCAAAGTCTGATGGTCTTAGTCCCCTTTGGAAGTTCACAGCTTCAATGAGGTAAGTTTTACAGTCTCTGAACTGTGAAGATCTTGGTATTCAATTTGTCATACATTGAGGACTTGATTTGAGAAAAGCAGAGGTGGAGGGAGAAAGGTGATAGAATGGCTTCTTTTTCCCTTCTGTCCCTTCTGCCTGGGGAAAGGGGGGGGGGGAGAGGAGAGGGAGATAGGGATAAAAAGGCAGAGAAGTAATTTCTCATAATCATTTTTAACCAAATTTTATTTTTTTAATTACTAGAACTCCATTTTCTTTCCTTCCCACCTCCATTCCCAATAGAAAAAAAAAAGCAAACTCCTTGTAATAAATATGCATGATTAAGCAAAATAAATCCCTTTGTTGGTTGTGTTCAAAAGATATATGCCTCATTCTGCAGCCTAAATCCATCATCTCTGTCAGGAGGTGGAAAAGAGGTTTTATCATGGGCTTTCTGGAATCATGGATGGTCAGTGCATTGATTAGAGTTCTTAGGACTTTGAAGGTTATTTGCTGTGGTGGTTGTTTCAGTGTTGCTATACAACTTATTTTCCTGGTTTTTGCTTACTTCTTTCATCAGTTTATGTAAGTTTTTAAAATGGTTCATTTTCATAATTATTGAAGCTATGAATTCTTCTTCTGGTTCTACTCCATTCAACATTAGTTCTTACAAATCTTCCCAAGTCTCTTTGAAATCATCTATTTCCTCATTTCTTACTTCACAATATTATTCCATTATATAGGACATTCACATATGACAATTTTTGTTCGGCCATTCACCCAATTAACACTTATTGACACTTATTTGCAGCGTGCAGAGAGTCCTAGTGAGATAAAACCTGATTTCCAACCTCGTAGAGCTTCAGTCTAATGATGGATAGGACATAATAGTAACAAGTTCATTAGAGCACTGATCTCCACAGAAATGTCAGGAGAAAAGGGGTTTTGGCATGATCCCTGACCCCCAAGTGGTGAGTCAGTCAGACTGGGAAGTTTAGTCCCACCACTGCTTCCTGTAGCCAATCATGAACTTATTTCTCACACAACTATACTGTATCAAGAAGAGGCTCAATTCTTCACTGCCCCCTCCCATCTCTAGTCTAGTCTTCCTGAGTGTCATCATCTCAGGTTGGTTATGAGCTGAATATGACCCAGATACTCTGCCCAGCTTCATAGGCAAAATTCCCAGGTCCCATACCTACTCTTCCTTTCTCCCTGATATTATCTCATGGTTTCTTCAGGAATCTTGCAGGTGGTGCTCCCTGTGCTCTAAAGGAATGGCTACCCTGAGTACGAGCTCCTCTCCCCCAGGGGGAATTGAACAGAATAATCTACCATGGATGGATTGCAATATGCATCTAGGACTTATCTCTGGTCCCCTCACACCACCACAAAAAGCAAAACAAAACAAAACATTTTCTTTTGAGCTTCTCTAACAAGGTCACTATCACATGGGGGATGTTATGGAGCCTGGAGTCAGAAAGACCTGAGTTCAAATCCCAGCCTCAAATACCTACTAGCTGTATGACCATGGACAAGTGACTTAACCCTGTTTGCCTCAGTTTCCTCATCTGTAAAATGAACTGGAGAAGGAAATGGCAAACCAGTCCAGTATCTTTGCCAAGAAAACCCCAAATGGAGTCATGGAGAATCGGACACTATTAAGATGACAACACCACTACCACCATCATATTTCAAAAAAAGGGGGGAAGGGTGGGAATCTTTGCATTAGGAATATATAAACAAAGTTCTATGTGAGGTCTGAGGTGAAAAGTTCTTAATAGGAGACTAGGAAAGACCTAAAGGTTTTACCTCAAACACTACGTAAATTTTATCACTGTTGATATGGACTACAAATGAGATATTTGTAAAGTGTTTAGTACAATATTAGGCACACAATAAGCACTTAATAAATGTTTGTCTCCTTTCTTGTCATGTTACTTTGGTATTCATTATAGTCATCATTGCTTACATAATACATTTTTATTGAATTTTTCTGTGACCCAAACCGTGACTTCCCTGGCCTAAGGAACTCCCAATGAGGCAATTTCCTCTACCAATGCATATCAATACATGTTCTACAATCCCTATAGCCTGAGAAAGTTAGCTGGCACTAAAAAACTGAGTAGTTTACAGATCATTACACAATGTTGGAGTTGGACTTGAACCCAATCTCTATAAATTTTTTGATTGCGTACTCCTGATACTATTTTTTAAAATAAGTACAGATTCTTTAACATGTGTTAATTTAGGAATTATACAGAGATGTGCTACTACTATTCATGTAATTAGTAAATACATGGTAAAGCACTTTTTTTGCTTTTTTGGAGGGGGGAATGCAGGGCAATAGGGGTTAAGTGACTTGCCCAAAGTCACACGGTTAGTAAGTGTTAAGTGTCTGAAGCTGGATTTGAACTCAGGTCCTCCTGTCCAGGGCCAGTGCTCTATTCACTGCACCACCTAGCCACCCCAGTAAAGCACATTTTTAAAAAGGCATTTTAAAAGTATGACATGAAAATAGTTGATCCTAGAATCAACAGGAAGGCATTGGTGTTAAATCCAGGAGTGTGACATGATTAGATCTATCTTTTGGACCATCAGTTTGGGAACTGCATTGAAGATGGATTAAAGTAGGGAGAGATTTGATGCCAGGAGACCAGAAAGAAAGCACAAAGTGTGTCTGCTGGGGAAAAGTGGAGGGAAATTTTGTTTGTACGAAACTGCTGTCAGCGCCTGCATCAGTGTTGTTATAAGCCCCCTGACAGCAATGAAGAAGCTATCAGTGGGAGTGGGGAGAGGTGGGAGGTAGGGGTTTAAGCAATAATAGATAAAGAGATAGATCAAATCATATGATTAGCTGTCATTGAAGGGTAGGATTCAACTCATCTTTCTACCACATGAACATTCACAGGGCCTTTGAAGACATCCTGGCTCCTGGGAATACACAGTGTTATGCTACATCTCTGAAGTGAACTTTAATACAAATAATGTATTTTTTAACTTAATGGTATTCCTGAAGATATGCCAAGGCTAGAGTTCATGGAGAGGGACATCACGTGTGAACTTGAGGCATTGATTATGTGTGGCTATGCAGTACTCTATCCATTTCATCAGTCACTCTAAATAACTTTGGTAACAAAAACATCCCTTATAACAAGAATCAAAAGTATACCACATTTATTTACTGCCACAAAAAAGGGACAGAATGTTGACCTATATATATATATATACATATATACACACACACACACACACACACACACACACATATATATATAAAATAGTTGAGAAGTATATTTTAACTTCAGTTGCACATTTCTAAGCATTTTATGTCATTTCAAGTCCCCAAAGGCAGGCATAAAAAAGTATAAATTAGATTCTACTTTCATCTAAAGTCTGAGTAAGGAGCACTGTTTACCTATACCATGCCTTTACTAACATAATTTGAAATTTCCAAATTAATCACAATGCAATCAATTCTCCAGTCTCCTTTTTTTATAGAAATCCCTGGATTTGTGGGAAAACCTGCCTTTATTCAAACATACAAGATCAATCAATACTAAACAATGCAGTAGGAAAATTTACCTACTGGTGCATAATTAATACATTCAGAGTAATTATAGGATTATAGATCCTGTGGAAGGATCCTTAGAGGTCATCTAATCCAGCCTACTCATTTTACAGATGAGGAAACTGAACTGTGGAGATATGATATAATTAAGGCCACAGAGCCAGGATTCAAACTTGTCAATTTTTGATGCCCAGGTCAGCACTCTTTCCCATTGCACCACACTGCCTCCTAGTGGCTAAATTTTGCACTTTAATGTGAGCCTTTTCCCATAGTTCAAAAGTTAACTACTCACTACTTTAATACACTGCTGATTTGTAGCAAGTATTTACTAGGTTTAAGAAATATGGCTCTTAGTTAATTTTTCAAACAAAACTAGGAATTTACTCAGATTCCAAATAGGATATAGCAGATCTAACACTGATCATAAAACAGGATGAATTGAACCATCAAAAAAAAAATCACTAAACATCTAATTTGTCGTGTAACTATACCAAATGTTCTAGAAAGGCAAGTTCATGAACTATAGCATAAAGGGTTATTACCTTGTAGGCATGTTATACATAAGCCAGAAATCTAAAGAGAACCAAAAAGCAGTAACATAGCAATGACCAAAAGGTGAACAACATCTCTGTAGGTAAAAGTCTGTATCTATAGATGAAAGGCTAAGCTACCACATTTTAGAGGTGGGAGGTAAGGGTTAAGTATCTAATAAGCATGATTAGGGAGAATGGAGAACAGCTCCTCCAGGACTAGGTCTACATCTTTATAGCTCAGTATTTAGAGATAATTACTGGGAAGAAACATCTTAAGAAATCCACACACACAGACCTGAGGTCATTACAAGGATATCAATAAGCTAGAAGTCTCTGCCCAAACACAATCTAATCAAATTTATGGCTGAGAAGATCAAGAAAATGGCCAGAAGGCAGAACCAAATCTAAATGTAAAAACAGGGAGGAGGATCAGGGGAATATCTAATATTGGAACTCAAAACTGTACTTAAGTAGTCCAGATAAGAGCTCCAGCTCCAGAGAGGGCCCCCAGGTACCTTTGAATCCCCATCTTTTCTCTGGTTTTGTTTCAATGTACAGGAATGTTTTGCAGCTTTTCCCTTAGCTTTCCCTGCCTACAGCTATTTTACATCTCTTTTCCCACCCACGCCACTTTGGTGTTTCTACATCCAGGTAGGTGTTTCCTGCAGGGAAATACAATAAAGCCAAGAGGTATTTCTGATACATGGAAATGAGCTACCTACTGATCAATAAATAGTGTATGTTGATTAAGAGACAAAATAGGGGCGGCCAGGTGGCTCAGCGAGTAAAGAGCGCTGGCTCCAGTGTTGGGACGACCTGGAGATGGAATCCCGGGCTCAGACACTCAGCACCACACCCAGAAATAACTGGCCTTGTAACCTTGAGCAAGTTACTTAACCCCGATTGCTTAAAAAAAAAAAAAAGCAAAAAAAAAAAGAGACAAAATAAACTTCAATAGAAAAATTGAACCACATACTCCCTGACTCTTTATCCTAAACATCCACCATTTTTTTGTTTTAAAACATTTCCTAGAAATATAGTTAAGTTTCTTTCTTTACCTCTTAAGAGAATCACAATATTGTTACACACAAGTATTCTGTCAGATTTTCTTTTTGCAAAGTTGCTTTCTCAGGTGTTCGGTAAGGCACTGTGATAAAGGATTTAACTCTTTCAGGCTTTGGTAGGAGGAATGTGACAGTCATAGCAATTTATGGAAGTTTTGAAGAAGTTAAAACTACTCTCCAAACTGTCTAACTTGCTAGCAGATTGCAGTTAGTTGGAATATAATCTTTACAACAAATATGAAGACATACAAGTGGTTTGATAAATAAGAACAAAGGCCATTCCTCAAAAGTGGTTTTCAAAAGAATGACAAGTTATTGATAACCATATGAAAGAATGCTCCAAATTACCAATAAGAAAAATTGAAATTAAAAAAACTGAGAGGAAAATGGCAAATGTTAGTAGAAGGATTATGGGAGAACAAGCACTGTATGTGTTGTTGGTGGGGCTTTGAATTGGGTAATTCTGGAAAACAACTTAGAAACATATCCAAATGATACTCAAATTATACATACTGTCTAATCTATGGTTGCTACTATGAGGCATATATCCTCAAAGATGAGGGGGAAAAGACTCACATGAACAAAAATAAGTACAGCTGCTAACAAAGGTATAGAGTCACGCAGTCACTGGGGGAAAAGGCAGATGATTTAGCTGCCTTCAGTTCAACAAATGTTTGAGAGAATCATATTCAAAGTAGATTGGATGTAACTTATGGCATAACTGAATTGAAAAGTGAGCTTCTTCATATCATGATTCTAATTGCTTCTCAAAGCAGCAATAATTATTTCACTCCCACAGAAGTTCAAAGACATGTAGGACCTTAGCATCTCAACTCACATTTGTTGCAAGGTAATAAAGAATATATGACAATAGTCCCTATAAGCAATAAATAAGACCCTGGAGGTTTTTGTGTTTTTCCCTCCAGCCTAAATGTTTCCTAATTCTCCTAAATCTTCAGAAATGTGATGATACTTAGATCAGTGGTACCAAACTCTAATAGAAATGGATGTCTGTAGGCCATATGTTTTCTTAGAAAATCACAAAATTAGCATCACACCCAGAAATAACTGGCCGTGTAACCTTGAGCAAGTTACTTAACCCCAACTGCTTTAAAAAAATCACAAAATAACATTATCTGTATTTCATTATATTTTTATCTAATTTGTTAAATATTTCCCAATTACATTTTTATCTGGTTTGGGCTGCACTTGGGAGTTTTACAGGTAGTATGCAGCAGGCCACAACACAAGTTTGACACCTCTGACTTAGATGATCACAAATTACTTGCCCCTTTCACATTTTTTTAAAGATAGCAAATACATCTAAATACCACTAGTTTCTAGTTAACAGAAAAGTTTATCAATCAGTGAATAACCAAAACCAAGTTCAACAGAATCCTGAAATTAATGGGGAAGCTGGGAGATTAAAGGCTTTTCAAAATTTTGTTCTGTAAGGTAAAATAAAAAGTGTAAATTTATTACAAAAGTATTTTTTGAAACTTTTATTTTAAGCCACTGCAAAAACAAAGACAACTAAGTGCAACTGGAGATCATCATTTGGAAACTGAACATACCATGAAATTACTGAATAGCAAAAAATGCCACTGTTACAAAATACAAGACTGAGTTACATAAAGAGTTACTGTTTTCAGTGTACATATGACTGATTAAACTAAGGTTGTGAATTACTGTACCACTGCACAAATAACAAAAATAGCAAATCCAATTAATATTAAATACTATTCAAACCTAACAATGAACTTGTAGAACTATAACTTCACCTATACAAAAGGAATGTACACAAATGTTATAAAACATGAGAGTAGCTAATACTGCATCTGTCTCTTCAAAACAAGAATACAGTAAATGCTTGAAAAAGTTTCTTGCTGACATTTTTATATTCTTACTTTTTTCACCCAAAAGAAAAAAGCAGCAAAGAAAGAAACCAGAAAAAAATTTTTGCCTTTTAGTACGAATAAATTACCAATATCCACTAATTTGTAACTTCTTGTGCTGGTGACAGGATTTGTAATTTCGGGTGCTCTTCCACACCCAAAGGATGAATAGCTCTTTATTTCCACTATACCTTTTTCTTCCATTCCCTTCCCTTCTCCTCCACAAAAAGACATGGAAAGTTACCTTAGAAAACTGCAAATTTTAAAGTATGATGTATTCATAGGCCGAATTACTGACAACATCAGATCTTGAAGAATAATTTTTGCTGAACCAGCACCCAAAATACACATTGAGGAGATAGTACTTTCTTCCAAAGTTTAATTCCAATTCCTTCAAGGCCACATGAGTAAACTACTCATTGTTATGTTACTGAATGGCACATTTAGTAAGAAATTTAAACTCTTCTCAGCAGCAAAATAAAACTTATTATTTAGGCTAACTAAGCTTTACAGATAATATATTTAAAATTTGCAAGCATTTAAAAAAAAAGATACTACCACATATATCCATAAAACTTTTTCTGACAAAGGGATTTCAAACTTTTCTCCACTCCTTATCAAACCTTGAGATTCTCTCTGTGGTCTGTGAAGGAATCAGTTGTGTAAGACAAAGAATCTTATAAACATACCAAAAATATGACAAATCTCTTTTCGTGAAAGTGACCATCTAAAAGAACCAAATCTTAGCACATACTTTAATCATTCTGAAAATAAAGATGTACTAAGGCATATGTCATTTTATCTTCAGTCTTTTTAGATTTTTATTTCTACATTTCTTACAATGACTTGAGATGGAACTGATTTACCAAATATTCCACACAAAACACAACTTTAAACAGGTCAGAACATGTCATTACATTTCATCAGGATTAAAATCTCCACAAATTGAACATTTCATGAAATTAGGACATCAAGCAGTTTTTGTCATTAAAAAATGTCAATGACAACTGTCCCAAACAGACTTAAAGCATAACCTAAGCAGTCAGAATGAACTGGAAAAATCTCTCTCTCTCTCTCTCACACACACACCTTTAAAAAATTATTTTGAACTATGAGATTGAATATATACTGTTTGAGCCCTATTATTTTCTCTCTACAAATAAACCTAAGTAATGCCTATAATGACATCTACTTAAAAATGACTTCTATATGTCACTGTCCTGATATGAATATGAAATTTCCATTATTTTTTTTTACTCTTAGTAATCACATTTATTAATAACTCTGTACTTCCATAATGGATCTGTGAACTCAGTATTATTCCAAAGAACTGTGAGGACAGCAAGAATATAAGCAGAATCTAATTGGAAAACAAGAATTACTGAGAGATCTACAAAAATCTCTATGCTTAGAAAACAATATGCAAAGCAATTAGCTATATAGCCACTTCAAAATAAAACAAATCCAGAATTCTGGTTTGCTGCTGATTGACTATGCATATTAAATGCAATGACAGATTTTTTAAAAATAGATATGAAAATCTAATATGCAACTAATCCACTTTATGATTAATAAGAGAAAATAATCCTGTTTATAGCAGCCCACTGGTGGTTCATCTCATTGTCTGAAAAAGTAGAAAAAATTCTGCCTAGCATTTCCTGCATTTCTCAGTCCAAATTAAAAAAAAAAAAACCCAACAACTTCAAGATGAAATAACAAAAATGGTCAAGGTTTGGTCTATTCCAGCAGTTTTCCTATATAAAACAATCTCAAAGTTTGCCACAAAATCTCAGAAGATATTCAAATACTTTTTAGCACTTTGCTTAAAAAGAGAGAAAGAAAATTTCACTGAAACAATAATACTATTAATCAATGTAAATGTTCTGAGAAAAGGCCATTCCTTCTATTCTGTGCATATCTGATGCTCAGGAAAAAATGACAACAAAAACAGAAGTGCCCACAATGAGGGATGTGTTAAAGGCCTTCCAGTTATTGGTAAAACTGGAAGCTGAATTAAAAATTTATGTTGTAATATGATGCAGATCTCCTAATCTCTAGCTTGTATCAACTTGCAGTTTACAAAGACAAGTAGTATGAAACATTTTATCCAAAGGATTGGTGAAATACTACATTGTATAAGGTTAAAAATTTTCTTCAAAAGGCCAATACCACACTTTCTGGAATTTGGGAAGGTCTTACCTTTTCTGAAGAAAGCTGATACTAGACTGTAGTATTATTGTAAAATCTGTCAATCAACTGTATGACTGTTTCTCTCTATGAAGAGCATGTCTGCTCTAGCATGTCTTTTAATTTAAATAATCTCTATTTTCAGGACTTACATTATAGGGTAAAATTGGAAATTTAATATGTAAATAATAACAAAGAGAAATCAAAACTCTTCTTATTATGATGTCAGATTTTAAAGCACCTTTATAATGTTCAACAGGGAGTTCTTCCTAAGACACAAGCAAAATAAAATGAAATCTTAGAAATAAGGCAAAAATAATTTGCAAAGCCAAGAGGATGTTTACTTACACACACACGCTCACTCACACACACAAACACACACTTTCACTCCAACATAAATTGGCAATATTGGCAAATAACTTGTTTACATGATCAAAGATTATGAAAGCTATCACTTCTGGTGTTTGTTGCAACTTTAAAATTTTAATGTATCTGCTCTTTAATAAATTATGTTGTTCTGTTTCAAGCAGTTACAGTAGGAAGTTTGATAGTATCTTAACTATGAAAAATAAAACTATGATTTAAAAAGATTGGCCAAATGACAATTTTTTTCCAGAAGAAAAAACTAGCCTCAATCTTATTGATAACTGATGTTAATTTAGTCATTAATACTATTTTTTCCCAAAGGGGTACATATGTTGCAAAATTGTAGCAAGTAAAAGTGTTATAAATCTTATTAGCTGGCTAAATTCTATTAACAGCCACCTCAGTAATAAAAGAGTATTCAATAAATCACAAATGCAATTTTTAGCAGCACTATTGGACACAATGAAATTCCTGCGAGACAAAGTCACCTGAGAGCTTCATCATCAAACTTTCCTTCATATACCAATTTCTTAGTCTGAATATGACAAACACATGGATAGAAGAATAAATGAAGATAATATTCCAATACAGATTACAAAGATATGAACTGGATTATCATACTGTGTATATATCACAAATAACTCAAAAAAGGTTATTTATTCACCTTCAACTACGCTAACAATGTTAATGTTTGTTAGTTATATTTTATCCTGCATACATATCTTTTCACTCAAAAGGAACAATAAAATGTACAGTGGCTGGATTTGTTTTATGCATTTTCCAAGATCCAACAAAACAGAGGTTTGCATCTCTCCATGTCAGAAGCTTTTTCTATCATTTCATAATATTTAAGAACTGCCTGTAAGAGGTCTCCCACTTTCCATTCTTTTTCCCGTACTCTTTTTGAAAGCTAGGAAAAAAAAAAAAGAAAACAGAGTTAACCAAAAATCTGACAGCTTCAAGATGTTCTTAAAACACTATTTTTTATTGCTAAGAGCCCCACTGTGATGCATTACTCAACATCAACTAAGTTTCCTCAAGCTAAACACTTTTCCTTGCTGGTGTCTAGAGGCCTATCTCCAAGAAAAGGCCTAGTGGCTTATATCGTGATACAACTACATAAACCTGGCACTTCAAGAACCTGTGCAAAGGCTTCAGATGACAGGAAATTCTCAACCTAAAGAATTTTGTCACACTCTTAATTAAGGATAAGAAATCATAATAAAAGATGCCAAATCTTAAAAAAGGGATGGGGATTTTCCTTTCACAACACATTGTGAGTTTCAGAGAGAATATACCTGAGGTTCAACTGAAATACGGTTTTTCAACTTAGGAAATTTTCATGGTTATGTAAAACATGACTAAGTTTAAAATAATAAAAACTTCAATTCCACACTGAGCTCATTCTACTAGAGGAAGTTAAAATTTTCTGAGTCATGGTTTTTTGGAAGCTGAGCATCGAACCGGAGTGCTTCTAGGCTACCACTCTATTTTAACAAGTGTAACTTCAGGTCAGGTAACTTAGTCAGACTGGTAAAAGAGGGATATTGTATATTGCAGTCTTTCTTAGTTACTGTAGGGCAGCTCCTTCAAAGTACTACCTACCTACTAGGACGATTATTCATCCTCTCTACTACAAGAAAAAAGGAAAAAAATAAGGAAACAAGCTTTTATGGGAGATCGCCTATGAGCCTGGCACTGTGCTGAACACTTTACAAGTATTACCTCATCTGATTCTAACAATTCTATGAGGTAGGAGCTATTATTATCGACATTCAAAAGCTGAGGAAACTGGTAGACAGTTCAGTGACTTGCCCAGAGTCACCCAGCTAGTTAAATATCTGAACTTGGATGTGAACACAGGTCTTCCTGATGCCAGGCTAAGAACTCTATTCATGGCACCATCTAGCTTCCCCTAGGCAGCCCATCTCTTTCCCATTTTTTTTCTACATGACCCTAACACTCCTATTCACAAACCTAAATCAAAAATTGAAAAATAAAAAATACTTTTTTAACTACAGACAATATTTACTTTTAAAAGATATTATGTTGGTAATTCCATATTTAATCACAAATTTGTTTTATCAATCACTGTTTTTAACTCTCTGTGGGCAATTCTCCTACCTCTTTTTAATTCATAATTTATACAATGCCTTCCCACAGCCACAAGTATATTGTAAATACTGAATATATTTTTGTCCCTCCCATTTTTCTTCCCTGATGATTATCAAAACATACAAAAATGTAATATAACTACGATGTTAAATACCCTACTATTAAAATAAATACTATTAACCAGAAAGAAATGTAAGAAACTGACAAGCAAAGAAACTGAAGACTATGTTACATGCATTAACCCATGAATCCCACCATTTTCCCCCATTGAATGTTTCAAGGAAATTCTATACCAGAACTCAGTATTATTGCTATAGTTTTGGGTTTTTTTCATTTATACTTATATATTTAATTTCACTTATACTAAAAATGCTGATAGGAAACTGACTTAACACTGGCTGGGGCAAAGCAAATAAAAAATCACCACTCTTGAAAATTAACATGCAAATTATGTGAAAGTTGCTTAGCCCTGAAAGTTTGGTCTTGATGGATTTTTACTAATCCAATATTCAATCCGTTTAAGTTAACTTGGAATTGTATCAAAAACTAATGAAAGAAAGACAATTATTAACCATTGAGCCATCTTAGAAGTTTATACAACATGCCCTAAAACAAAGCAGGTATGATACTTAAAACAGTTTTGAAGCAAGTTATATCTTCCCCATTTTTCCTGAGTTCTTCTTGCAAGAAAATCTGTAATTTTATAACTAATTTTAATTACTTCTTTCCCCTAATAGGACTTGGACTATTTACATATATTCATTAAAACATTTCATTTCCATAATCAGAGTTCAGATTTTTTCTATACTTAGCTAATATGGTACTTTAGGTTAAAAAAGCACTATCATAAAGACTACCTCATCTGAACCACAATTACTCTATGAGATAGATAATATAAGTACCATTATCCCCATTTTACAGATGAGAAAACTGAAGCCACACAATTAGCAGAGCAGATCACATCATCTTCCCCTAACTTCTAGTGTTAAATTCAATATTCTTTTCATTATGCAAATCCTGAATTTATTTTATAGAGATGTGTAAAATACATCTCTATAAAACATGTAGAATATAGTCTATTATTAGACAAGTTTATTTAATAAAATCTGACTATTCCTATTCAGGTTTTAGAGATGAAACATGCTTTTGGACATGGTAAGTGCTTAATAAATGACTACTAAATTAATGAATTCAAAGTAGCTGAAAAGTATCTGCTCAGCTTACGAGTTAGGATGGAAATTTTTCACACTGAAAAATTTTAAGATATATTATTAGGCCCTTTTGCTTGCATATCTAGCTATCTATATCAGCTTTTCCTTAGCTCCCAGCTTTGTCATTATCAACAGAAATGGAAAAATTAAACCGCTAGTAAGTTAGACCATTTGGATGGGAGGAGGGGGTATAGGAAAAAGAAGCTAAAAATTATGTGTGTCTGTGTGTGGTGGCACATTCACGAGAAGTCACACAAAAGTGTGGTGGCACATGTACCTACTATCGCCAATGGATACAAGGAAGGCAAAAGTCCTAGTTCTTAAAAAATTAAGCATTCTCAAAACACATACACACTTAAAGAACTTTATACTTACTTGCTCTTCCATAAGCATGTCTATAATGTTCTTTAAATTGCTAAATTAATTACAACTTAACTGCAATAAAAACAACTTACTGCCAAGCTATGATCATAAACTAAACTCCTTTTCAACTAAACAACTTAACAGTAGAATAAATTAGCCCTGAATTATTTGTGGAAAAATAACACATACAAAACAGAAGTATTTTTAAAAGATAGAAATGACAACCAAGAATGCAAAGTCTATACTATGAAAACATGCCTCAATATTACAGCAAGTTGATGAAATTAGACCATTAAGATTGTACTATCATATGGCACACCAGTAAGGCAATGAATATACCATAATATTTAAAATTCTAATACTAAGGAGATAAACTATAAAGCTAACGGCTTCAACTTGAGCTCATTTGATAGGCCCAAGTCTTGACATCTACAAGATTAATTCATCACTGATTCAAAAGCTAATGATATTCTTTTTTTTTTTTATTAAGCAATCGAGGTTAAGTAACTTGCTCAAGGTTACACGGCCAGTTATTTCTGGGTGTGGTGCTGAGTATCTGAGCCCGGATTTGATCCCCAGGACACTGGAGCCGGTGCTCTTACTTGCTGAGCCACCTGGCCGCCCCTAAGCAATTGGGGTTAAGTAACTTGCTCAAGATTATATGGCCAGGTGTTTCTGGATGGGTGCTAAGTGTCTGAGCCCGGATTTGATCCCCAGGTCAGTCTGACACTGGAGCCGGTGCTCTTACTCGCTGTGTTACCTGGCCGCCCTGTGATATTCTTGATAAATAAAATTCAAAAGCAGACTATGTTTCTTCACTAACAGGAGACCTGAGGATTTTGTTTAGAATATACCCACCAAAAATATAAAATAAGACTAAGAGGGTAAATTATTATAGTTCTGAAACAGAAAACTACAGTTAACTTAAGCTCCTTGATTCCTGTTTCATGGTGAACCTATTGGAGATATGGAGCCATGGACACCTTTACCAAAACATGACAATAGAGGATCGATGGATGGGTGATACTGACAAGGTCTGCAGTCTTTTAACAGTACTCACCAGCATGAATTCTTTCTTTGCAGAGTCATGGAAATAAAGTTGTTCCACCTCTGCTTCAGAGGCAGCCAGCCACTGGAGGGCAAGCCTCAGCTGAGAATCCACAACACATGAGGCCATATCAATATTCACTATTAATAGTTTCTTCCCAACTTTCTCCAAACCTAATATTTAAGACACAAAACAATCTGAAGATGAAACACATCAACCAAAATAAAATTGCTATATTTTCCAAATATTAATAAATAGGTTCCGTTTCTTATGACTAAAAAAAGATGATGGGAATCCATTTTTTAACCATGCCACCAAAAGTGCAAATTTCACAAATTATAACATTTCTTTTAAGCTAGTAGAAAGGATAACTCCATTATACATTCTTCTGCTACACATTTATGGTTAAACATAATACTATTTATAGCTAAATATATACTTTTGAAGTTTAAACAGATTGTCTAAATAGTGCTATGAATAACATAATCAATGTCTAAATGTTAGAACTGTAAGTCATACAAGTCAAAGAAAAAGAAAAGTCACCAAAAGTCTTAAAAGTAAATTTCTATTTATAAAATGAATCTGAAATACATACATACACACACATATACACAATATATACATAAAAATGTGAATTCAAAGAAACTACATATTCAGATTTCTTTTCTAAAAAAGTAGGGAATATATATTGCACAGGAGGAACTAGACCCTGTTAATTAAAAAAATTTTTGTTTCAAGTGGACTTATACCATATTAAAATAAGCTTTACTTTCACGCTAAACTGATGAGATGGGAGCTCGTTCCCCCAATCACCTCCAATACCTGTAAAAAAATAACTCTAAACAAATTTTAAACCTACAGAACCCACAAGATGACAGAGTGAAACACATCTCCAACTGAAGACAGCCCACCAGACGGGGAGCGGAGTGCAGTCCCTCGTGGACCACACCAGCACAGACCAGGCCAGAGCAGACCTCAGTGGACTGAATCACTGGCATCTGTGGTGGTTTCCAGACTTCTCAACCCACAAACACCAAAGACAAAGTAAAAGGTCAGTGGGGAAACTCTGTTGGACCTGGGTGAGAGAAGAGAATGGCCCCAATCCAGCCTCAGCCCCCAGGGTGGCAGAGGTGGCTACCGCAACAGTGACATCAGCAGCAGGAGCAACAGCAGCAAATTGCTTCTGGAATTTGGTGGGTGTACCAAGCGGCTGATGAGAGAGCAATCACAGGAATCTCTTTGCTAGCACGAAAGCAGGATTCTCTTGCTTTGCTCTGCTTGGATCTGAGTAGCAATCTTGGGTAGCAGTCGTGGGGTGAGGAGGTACACTGGCATGGCAGAGCTTGTGACAGCCATGGAGAGGGAGTCCTCTTCACAGTTCTGAGGCAAGTGCCTAGAAGTAGCTCTGACAACAGCTGTGCAAAACACCAGGAATTTGGGACACAGTACTCTCCACTCTGGAAGCAGAGTTCTACCTTGTGAAAGAGCTCAAAAATCAAGTAATTGGCTGGGAAAATGAGCAAACAGAGGAAAAGAAATAAGTCTACAAAATCTTTCTTTGGTGACAAAGAAGATCAAAACATAGAACCTGAAGATCTTGCATCAAAAGCCTCCAAGAAAAATGTAAATTGGTTGCAGGCCTTGGAGGAGCTCACAAAGGATTTTTAAAATCAAGTAAGAGAAGTAGAGGAAAAACTGGGAAGATAAATAAGAGTGATGCAAGAAAATTTTGAAATAAAAAAAAGAGTCAACAGCCTGCTAAAGGAGACTCAAAAAAAATACTGAAGAAAATAACACCTTAAAAAATAGACTAACCCAAATGGAAAAGGAAGTCCAAAAAGTCAATGAGGAGAAGAATGTCTTTAAAAAAAGGATTGGCCAAATGGAAAAGGAAGTTCAAAAGCTCACTGAAGAAAATAATTCCTTCAAAATTAGAATGGAGCAAATGGAAACTAATGACTTTATGAGATATCAAGTTATTATAAAATAGATCTGGAAGAATTAAAAAATAGAAGACAATATAAAATATCTCATCAGAAAAACAACAGATCTGCAAAATAATTTTAAAATTATTGGACTACCTGAAAATCATGATCAAAAAAAGAGCCTAGACATCATCTTTCAAGAAATTATCAAGGAAAACTGCCCTCATATTCTAGAACCAGAGGGTAAAACAGAAATTGAAAGAATATGCCAATCATCTCTTTAAAAAGATCTTCAAAAGAAAACTCTTAGGAGGATTATAGCCATATTCCAGAGTACCCAGGTCAAAGAGAAAATGTTACAAGCATTCAGGAAGAAACAATTTGAGTTTTGTGGACACACAATCAAGATAACACAAGACCTAGCACCTTCTACATTAAGGGATCAAAGGGTTTGGAATATGATATTCTGGATGTCACAGGAGCTAGAATTAAAATCAAGAGTCACCTTCCTAGCAAAACTGAGTATAATACTTCAGGGGAAAATATGGTCATTCAATGAAATAGAAGACTTTCTAGCATTCTTGATGAAAAAACCAGAGCTGAACAAATTTGACTTTCAAATACAAGAATCAAGAGAAGCATGAGAAGGTAAACAGGAAAGAGAAATAATAAGGAACTTATTAAAGCTGAACTGTTTATTCCTATATGGAAAGATGACATTTGTAACTCATGAGACATTTCTCAGTATTAGGATAGTTGAAGGGAATAAATATACATCCATCCATATATATACACAAACACATACATAAATATGTATGTATGTGTATATGTGTATACATAGAGGGCACAGGGTGAGCTGAATATGAAGGAATAACATCTAAAAAATAAAATTAAGAGGCGAGAGAGGAATATATTGGGAGGAGAAAGGGACAGATAGAATAGGGAAAATTATCTCACATAAAAGAGGTAAGAGAAAGCTGTTACAATGGAGGGGAAGAATAGGGAGCTGAAAGGGAATGAGTCAACCTTACTCTCATTGGATTTGGCTTAAGAAGGGAATAATATACACACTGAATTGGATATCTTACCATACAGGAAAGTAGGGAGGAAGGGGATAAGAGGGGCGGATGATAGAAGGGAGGTCATATTGGGTGAGAGGGTAATCAGAAGCAAACACTTTTGAAAAGGGACAGGGTCAAAGGAGAAAACAGAATAAATAGGGGAGCAGGATAGGATGGAGGGAAATATACTCAGTCTTTCACAATATGACTACTATGGAAACGTTTTGCATAGCTACACATGTATAACTTAAATTGAATTGCTTGTCTTCTCAATGGGGGTGAGGAGGGGAAAAGGGAGAGAATCTGAAACTCAGTTTTAAAAACAAACGTTAAAAAATTATTTTTACATGCAACAGGGAAATAAGATATACAGGTAATGGTATAGAAATCCATCTCGCCCTACAAGAAAGTAAGGGAGGGGGCGGAGATAGGGGAGGATATAAGAGAGAGCAGACTGAGGAAAGGCGTAATCAGTATGCTTGCCATACTGGGGTGGGCAGTAGGGGAGAAATGGGGGAAAAAAATCTGGAACTCAAAATCTTGTGGAAATTAATGGTAAGAACTAAAAATATATTTTTAAAAGATTTCTGAAGGAAAAAAAATTGCTGAAATGAATGCACAGAGGAATTATTTACATAAGTGGTAATTAGTTATATTTTGGGGGGGGTAAAGAAAATTCCTAGGAAATTAACATTCTGGAATAAAAACAGAGCAACATCTTATTAACTGGAAATGCATGAACCAGAAAATACAGATTTTTAAATTAAATGGGTAAGAATTAAGTTCAAGCTCTGCCAAGTAACGAGTTCTGTGACCTTGGAAAAGTCTCATATGTAAAATGATGAGGTTTGGGGCTAGTTTGCTTTCAGCTCTAAATAGTATGTTAAATACATAGTGATACACACATACACACAGATGCACATGCAGGCACTCACACACATTACAAATGCACAGTCAGAATTTTAGTATCCGATGGAACACCTCAAAGATTATCTAGTCCTAATTTTGCAAATGAGGAAAATGAAACTGGTGGATTATGATTTGCCTAAAATTACACCAAGAGGAGCGGCTTAGTGGTACAGTAAATAGAGCACCAGCCCTGGAGTCAGGAGGACCTGAGTTCAAATCCAGCCTCAGACACTTGATACACTTACTAGCTGTGTGATCTTGGGCAAGTCACATAACCTCAACTGCCCTGCCCTCCCCTCTCTAAAAAAGAAAAAAATAAAATAAAATAAAATTACACTAAGAGAGTAGTACTTGCCGAGGGAGTAATAACCTAAATTTAGTACTCCAATATCAACAACTTTATGAGTAGGCAGAGCCAGAAATAGAACTCAATGTTTCTTGGTCCCCAATCTTAGTTTTTTCCCATTAAATCAGAATAAAGATCAAAAAAGACATACAAACAAAGATATACAACTGGAAAGCACAACTAGTATAAGGTAATAAGGGTCTTGTCTAGATGACAGACGGTCTGTCTTGATTATAGCTGTTACAAAGCAGGGGGAAGAAATATAAAAACCACTATTGCATTTATAAGACTTATTGCATAATAAAACCATAATTAGCTAGAATACAATCAAAATACTCAATTAATTGGAAATTTTGTTAGACTATATGTAAAAAGAAACAACCCTCCCTCACCATATACACACAGACACAAGCTACTTTCAAAGATTTAAGAAAAAAAAAACCATGATATGTCTTGGCTCAGAAAGAATATACTCACCCCAAACTAAGTATTTCTATATCTATACTATTATACTATCAAAACTGATATTTACAATGACCACAGAGACACACACTAAAAAGGTCATCAAAGAAAATCAATTAAGTTTACTGCATTATAATCTAAAATAGATGCATAAATTTTTAAATATTTTCAACAACGATTAAACCAGAAAAGTTTTCTGATTAATCCTCAACCCCAAATTTCAACAAATCAAGATACCCAATTCTCCAGAAGATTAAACAAATGTTGATATATTGATATAAGTTTCTATATGCACTAGGCACACAGAAGGCATTAGAGTAGGACTCTGTGAAGGAGTAAAAACTCCCATTTGTATAGCATTTCCTTCTCCACTTAGGTAGTACAACTCTTATTGCCCCTGTTTTCAACAAGGAAAACGGGTTCAAAGAGTTTATGTGAGTCTAACTCCAGCTACTCCTCTGAATACAGGACTCTTTACCTAAGTCTAGAACTTCCCATAATTGTTTCTGTTTCTGCCACTGTTGATCTTTACCCAAATGTTTGACAATATGCTTCCCTTTGGGTCCCAAGATTTCCTCATAATAGGGTATCTTTCTTAGTATACAATCCAACTTAGTGCCATATCAATACCACAACTGGTGGCCACTTTTCATCCTGTTCCTTTTCAACAATAACTAACCTATCAAGTCATATTCTATTACTAAATTTATAAGTTATAAGGTTTTTTAGGCATGAAGTCTCACCTTTTAAGGTCTATTTTGACTTCCTGTATTAAGATATCCAGTTAACTTTGTTTGTTAGCCATACTTTGTGCATACAGGTATAAACATGTAATGGTAATGGGAATTTGAAGATTTTCCCTGACCCTTAATAGGCCTAAGGGAATTAGGAGATCTTTCCTGCTTTGAAGATCTTCCCTGTCCCTTAATAGGCCAAATGTAATCACATAGAGCCTGTGGTGGGATGAGTTTGCTGACGGGGTGGAGTAGAGCCCAGAAGAAAGTAGGAGTCAGAACACTTAGTTTGGAGGAAGGAGAGGACACAGGCAAGGAGAGAGCTAGGTATGGTATTGCCCCTTGCTGTGTTATGATGAATTAACTTCTTTGTTGCTATGATGTATTTGGTTTTCTGGTATTGGGATTTGGTTTGCTGGCATCTGAATAAATGTTTAACTTCTATCTTCTCTATGACTGTTATATTTTTGCAATTCAGAACTATGCCAGAACATTCATAGTTGCTGTCACTGCTGTGGATATCGTGTAAGGGATACAAAGCACTAGAGGTCTAGAGTTTTTATTGTTGGCTTTTACTGGATTTTGTTTCATGCAAATTTCTGAGTGTATCTTTCTATTCTTCTTTCTACACAGTAGAGATTCTCTAAGGTAGCTAACCCTTTTGATTAAATCTGCAAGACTCCAAGCAAAAAGATTTTCACCAGCCCTTATTAGGCATATATTCTATCCAGACTAGTAGTTTGTCATTCTTATATCACTACAGAATTGAAAAATATACATACTAACATGAAAATGTAATGTAACTCTTCAAAGTTATATCCCAAGACTACTTCAAAAATGACTCTTTTACCTGAAAAGATTACTGACTCCAAAAAGCAGCATCAAGTATCCATACCACATGGGTTATGTTAGTAAAATAAATATTCAACTACTACCTAAAATAATGTGAGTGTGGAGGGATTAAGTTAGGCAAACATTTTTGCTATCATTTATAAGCATTATAAGCATTTGAGTTGGAAACTAAAGCCACTTTACCATATTTTTATCTTCTGGTTGAGAATAAATGACCATGCTAACTTTATGCCATAATTAAAATAAAATACTATGCCTCTGTGGTAGCTTTTTGGAATTTGGGAGATATTTTCATACTTTGAACAAAATATCACGTGAACTGTAATTACACATAGAGAAAATCAAATGAATCTCTAATAATTATTTTAGGGCATATATTAACATGAATTTAATTACTTTAGCAAGTACTTGGCCTACTTCACAGAGAATTTAAAATTACATAAGTAATATTCAATCAAGACTATTTAGGGATTTTTTATAAGATTTACACAAACAACCTTGATAGTGTGTTGTCATACAGACATATGACATTTATCATACAGAAGAATGCATGAACACAAAAAAAATCTTAAGAAATGTGAGAATAATGGATGTGAAAATATTCTATAAAATATTAAGTGCCATATAATGCCAGATATTTTTAGTTGAGATTCATTACCTTCTATAGCAAGTTTATGTTCTTCATCTTTATCATCAGTTCCATCACTGTATTTTGAAATAAAAAGGCAAATATTAATAAAATTTTAACCAACATACAAAGCCAGCTCTAAAACACAATAATCACATATGTGAAAATGGTAACACATACAATGTTTAAAAAAGAATCAAGAAACAATTAAAAGGAAGCTTTGCTTCTCACACCATTTCATGTTATAAACTGATTTGCCAATGGGTTCCAAAGGATAGGTAATCAGTGACCCAGAAATCCTACCTTAAGGTAACAAATATCCAAGTAATTTTAGACATAGAATTCAAATGTAAAAATAGTCTACAATATTTGTCTTAGATATAGCTCTTAGAAGACAAGGCTTGAGTTTTACTCAGTGACTTTATGTCATGCCATGAAGATTTAGTTAGGCATTCAATACTTATTTAACATTGATATTTCTCTTTAGAGTACAAAAAAGTTCATTTTTCTCAAACTTGAGATCATCCATACCAAATAAAACCTGCATGAACTGAAGACAAAGAGAGAAAACAGAAATTCTGTAGGAAGCAAGCTCTTCTTCAGGAAATAATAACTGGTAGATTAAAAAAGAGCAAGCAGAACATGCAAAAAAAGATAACTTACTTTATAATTAGATGTCATTCATACTTGACATAGCCATATCTCACCAAATATAAGTTCATTAGGCAAAATCATGCCAAGATTAGGAGAAAAGTATGTTGATATTCATGTGCATGGGTAACACACATTCATTTATAATTATATTTTCATGCATTAGTGAAGAAAAACTCATCTGTTTAAATTTCTGGACTAGACCAACCTGTCTGATGTTGGAAAGGATAAATTCTCCTCATACATATCTCCTTCTAAACCAAGACTGCTCCAGCTACTGCTGTTACCATTACTGCCAGAGAAGAAAAAAACAGAGCTGAACTAGAAAATGAACAGTTGCTCTAAATAGATCTTGCTTTTCCTTCAGAGCTGTTTCTGTCCTTACTATAGAGAGGCAGAGGCAGCTGGGTGGCACAGTGAATAGAGCACTGGGTCTGGATTCACCAAGACCTGAAATCAAATCCTGCATCAGATTGTGTGACCCTGAAGTCATTTAGCCTCTATTTGCCATAGTTTCCTCAACTGAAAGATAAGGATAATAATAGCACCTACCTCATAGAGTTGTTGTGAAGATCAAACAAGATAATATTTGTAAAGCACTTAGCAAAGTGCCTATAGGCTCTATATAAAAGGCTTACTCCTTTCCCCACCCCAACCCCCCAATGATGTTCTGCCACTGTCAAAATTGCCTGAAGCACCAAGCAGAGAAGTAATTAGGGATGGCTGGTGTTCAAAAAGTAATGTGCAAAGACACTGATCTGGGGTGGTTTTTCTCCCCATTATTTGACTGTTCTCCAGTGAACACAAATGATACATTATGCAACATCTAATGAAGGAATTTTAAGGAACAGGTTCCATCCCCAGCGAACAAATAAGCTTCAGACAAATTTTTAATCAAACCATCTTCAACGTGAGGCTGGTTTAGAAAAGGGAAAAAAGCTACTAAAATAGAGTTTAGAATAAGACTACCTTCTGATATATTGCATTGTTTGTTTTTAATGCTATCTAGGTAAAAATACTGTAATTACATAAGCAACCTTCAATACCTATTTTACATATAAATTAAGTGGTAAATGAAGACAACAGCATTTCCAGAGTAGAAGTCTGACAAAAATGAAATCACAAATGAATGGAGCCCATCTAATAAACAATTACTGCAGTTTTGGGGTTGGCTAGTCTTTAATATGAAACAGATAATTCGTTACATCTACATGCCTGCTACCTAATTAAAAGGGAAAAAAAATAGAGTAGCCATTTCTAAACAGGAAAATAATTATGTTCTAAAACTACAGCAAAGCAACTACAAAGAAAATGGCAACTGCACTTAGAAATAAAATTAGATGCAATTCCTTGCAGAAACTTTCAACATGCAATTTTAAAATTTGAGTAAAGTAATAATAAATCTGTTAGCTTGCAATAAGCAGTTATAAAACATTTTTCAAACTAAACAAGATTGCAGATATCTCTTGTAATTACAAAAATATTCACAAATACGCTTTGTTTCTAAAAACATGAACAGCTTAACATATCACATATGTTAAATAATAAAGCTGCACAATTAATTCTATAATCTGTAATCATTCTAAGTCTTTCAAGCAAGTTTTCTTATAATTTTTAAGCTATTCTATTAACTAGTTTGTTAGCTGTTACTATAAGGAAGTTTATGCTAATAATAATTGTAAATAAAAATGTTGTTCATTGCAGAGTACATGGGAATATACTGCATGCTAGTCTTTTTTCAGTCAAGCCTAAAATTTCAAAGTTTCTTGAAATTGTGCCACACAATGAACTAACACTAACTTTATACTTAATTAAAACTCTCATACATTTTTCATGCTGGGTTTTCCCCATTATGTACTTGTGGCACTGTTATTTTTTTAACCTAATCTTTTTTTTAATCTTTCCAATTTATTTGTTTCCATGCTAGATCTGTATCATTCAAATTCAAAAACTGGATACAGCTGAACTCTACTCACGGTACTGTTAAAAATTATGAACAAGAACTAATAATAAGCCCTGCATTATGCTACATATTCTTCCATATTTTTCATCGGTAAATTAATACACATTTTTGAGCATGTTACTCAAACATCTACATGTGAAATTTTTCATGTGCCTTGCTGACAGTAAGATGCTGTGCTTTCTAAATATGACTGATAAGTAATGTCACAAAAAAATAAAGTCATAGGTTGCAAATTGCAATCTCTTTTCACATTTTCTTACCTATTTAAAAATATGGAATGAATTCATTTTCTTATACGGTTTTAAGAAATGGTGGTTTTCATATGATCAAACTGATACACTATCAGTACTTGTTGGCTAAATTCAACATCAAGCAGATTTTTTAGTAACAAAGTGATTAAATAAACATGAATATTTCAACATGCACCTCATTCACCAGGATATATCTGAGCTCTCTCTTTGAGTGGGAAATACATGAATGCAAAAGCACTGATTAAGTGCTTACTATGTTAGCTCCACCTTGAGACCCTCTCTTTTGACTGGAGTCTCTGGCCCCAACAATCATTTCATGAGATGCCCTGGTCATGCTCCCTTCACTCCTGGATCCACTCCTCATTCTCTAGTCTTTTTCTACCTCCTCCACAGCAGCCTTTCCCTTCCCCTGCCCCTATCCATTTAAAAATTGAATATAAAGTAGTAATGAAGGCTATAATTTTCTTATACAAGTTTTATATCCATAAAATAATAGTAATATTAAGTAAAAGTAATATTAATATAATAATATTAAGAAAGAGTAATAGATTTTGAAATGTATGCCTAATATCTAATGAAAAACAATTTTTAGTGGAGTTACAAAATAATAGCACAAAGAGTGTACTACTAAGAAATGTTAAAGTGGCAAGAGTTTTAGTCCAGAGTTTATTGAAGCCAGCAGTTTCTCAGAACAAACACCACAGAACAATAAAACAGCACTGAGACAGAAATTTTGTGTTGTAAATGAAAACCTATAAACATAAAATCTGAAATTACTTCCATTTCTAGAATTATAATTGAATAAAAATACTGAAAAAATGAAAATGATAAAGAAATTAAATAAAAACTTTAAAAATTCCTAGGAGAAATGTATGATCTTGGAAGGTATAAGAAAATAATAAAAACAAGAAAAACTACTATTTACTGTTTTTAAGTTGAGGAGAAGCTAGAGTCAAAAGGTATATTTTAATCAAGCTTTCATAAGTTTTTATCAGGAATACACTTTAGGTAAGGTTATGAATAAGGAGAAATAAAACTTTAAAATATTTAATAAAATTTTCTAAAATATTATGGGGGAAGTTGGGTATGATACAAGCACCCTCTACTGTTCAAAACTGTACTTGATTTTATAATGGTTATAGTTTTGCAACTTGCATAATATAAAGGTTATGAACATATTATATGTGAATTTGCAAGCTTTTCCCAGCTGAAATGTTTTGCCAATAATTTCTTTTCCTACCTTCTTCCCTCCAGCTCTAAATCTGTGATCCTATGAACAAAGGGAGCACACACACATATACACACATGCAAAGGAGATCAAATTATTTGGTTTGGATCTATAATGTCATCAGTGTAATCCACAAACGCAAACGAGCAAATCACCTACAAATTATTGTTTTAAGATAGATGAGTAGGGCACTGAGGGTTGACCCAAGTATCCAGCTAGTATGTGTCAGAGGAAGGACTTGAATTCAGATCTTCTTTACTCCGAGGCAGGACTTTTTAATCATTATGCTCTGCTAGATTTTTAAAGTCTATGAAAAGACTTTTTAAAAGATTAAAGGTTATAAAAAATATATATAAAATTTAACTCCACTATTGGCATAGTAGAATTTAGAGTATTTCGAATTAATATTTATTTACAATTTTGAATCTTCTAGTGTTACTTCAATATAAAATCCTTTTATTTATACATTATCTAATACCTTTTACTATAATATTACCTTAATAAACATGGCAAACTCATTATGAATTACAAAACTGGTTAAATAATGACAAACACTTCAATGATGAGTTTTACTATTATACACTGTATATGTCACACCTAATTTCTTTGATTTACAGAACAATTAAACATTTTTTCCTATATTAATTGCTGAAATGGTACTTTTCATCCCATAACACAAATGTGAATGATAAGAATTTTAATTTTAGTTACATGATTTGCTTAGTTAGTGCTGCTGCTACTACTGCTACACTTCATTTTGTAAAGAAACATTTGCTCCACATAGTACATTTCCTCTACTTACAATAAATACTTTCTGCATGGAATAATACCCTATCTAAAATCTGTAGACATTTTTATCATCCACAAGGTTAAGACGTGAAGATTTTCTATAACGAGCCTGTAAGGAAGAAGGCAGGGTCACAAAAACAAGGCAGTTGCATGAATATGTAAAATTTCAGTTACCTGTCACTGAGATGAAGAAAACTGCTGCTCTCATCCTGATGATCATCCTCGAAACTTAGATTGGACCAACTACTGTCATCACCAATACTCAGACTCATCTGCTGGCTACCAACAGACTCAACTGACTGAAAGCCTTCTTTTCCTATTGAACTAAACAGAAATTTGAATCAATGTATCTTTCATTCTACATTATATTTTTGTACCGATTTGATGGGAAAATGGATAGAAATACAAAAACACAAATGATTTGGGAAAGTGAGAAATGTTAAGCTATCTAACCTAGTATTTTATTTCTGATAGTAGCTCAAAAGGGATTCATACCTTAAAAGATATCCTCCAAACAGCTCTAACTTACCTTAATAATTTCCTCTATAATTCATGAATTATCTAAGTCCATTGGACTACACCAAGATCCTTCTCATCCTGTCTAATAATCTATGATTGCTGTTTTATACTACCTGTTGTTCAAAGTTTCCTCAACTGTAAAATGGAAATATCTTCACTACTTTTCATTTGTATGACTCCTTCAGAGTGTTATGAGGAAGTACTAAATATATTTTATTTATTAAAGTCCTATATAAATGTAAGCTATGAATATTAGAACAACTAATAATGTAGAAATACCTAAAATAACATCATGATTTAAGAATTACCTCTCAATTCAAAGATTCCTAGATTTGGTGATGAAGTCCATCCTCACATTACAGTCTTTCTGATTTCATAAACTTTTATCATATTCCCTCCACTAGCATTTGTCTTTCTTAAATGAAAGGATCTATTTTTTTAATCTATTTTTACTAGAAAGTCCTTTTATCCCTTTGATCATTTTCTCTGCCCTTCTAGAGTTTTTTTTTGGTTTTACTATCTTTCGTGAGGCACAAGAAAAAAAAAAGAAATTCATTGTTTGCCAGTAAACATATTATTCTGTGTAAGAACAGAATTTGACTTTTATGTTTTATTTCTCATGTATTTCCCATAGACACCTCACAATCTGTTGGCATTTTAGCTGAAATGGACAGTGGATTAGTGGTTTCATCAATAATGGAGGAGTTAGGCAGTACAGTGGATAGTGTTGACCGAGATTCAGGAAAACCTGAGTTCAAATTTGACCACAGAAAATTATTGGCTATGTGATCCTGGGCAATTCACTTAGCTTCAGTTTTCTCATCTGTAAAAAAGGGGGTGATAACAATAGCACTGACCTCCCTGGATTCTTGTGAGGGTAAAAATAAGATATTTGTAAAGTTTTTGCAAACCATAATGATTTAAATAGCAGTGGTTGATAATTATAACTGATATTTCAAAATATGATTTAGATTTTCTCCTTCTAAACTGATTACCTTGCACTTGTCAACACTAACATATTTTTGCCACTAAACTGATCATTCATAAACTTGTAACATGTTCCCCAAAACTTGCACAAATCTAAGCTTTCCTCAAAAAATTAAAATTCAAGACATCTGCCAGAACAAAAAAGGGAAGACCAAATAAGAAGGCCAGCTGTTATAAGCTAGGCAATAATATGTTATTATTTTTAAAAATCAGAACAGGAAACTACCTTCTTTCCCCCAAACAAAGAAAACTCATAAAATCTCCTATTACTGTGTTGTCATGAGATGTAGAGGTAGAGGACTATTGGTAGAGAACATGTATATACTACCAGAATTTTTTGATATGTTAATTTTGATGAATTTATTTTAATTCTATGTTAAAGGATTGCTCTTGGAAGGAAGAAATCAATGAAAAATATATTTAATATAAAAACAAAAGATGTCAAAAACTTATTTTACAAAAATTGTGCTTACTAGTCACTTGTAACCAGCTTCCCTTATCTTTCTCTTTTTTACTGCTAGGCAGAGTCTGAAAAAATTATTCTGACAACATAGAAAAGCCAAGAATTAATAACTGGTCCAAAAATTGGAACAATTCACATTGAATATAGTATTGTTGTTGTTTGTCCTTTGTTCTCAAGGAGGACCATGACATCAGGAAGGTGATGCCCTGACAGGCAAGTAAATTGGATTTAAGTAGGGGTGGACGGAACAAAGTCACCAGCCTCACTTTCTCCTCTGGAGTCCTTTGAGTCCAGTGGTGAGATACAGATCGGGATGACTAGAGGCTTTTTTCTTTTAAGCAATTGGGGTTAAGTAACTTGCTCAAGGTTACACGGCCAGGTGTTTCTGGGTGGGTGCTAAGTGTCTGAGCCCGGGATTCGATCCCCAGGTCATCCCAACATTGGAGCCGGTGCTCTTACTCGATGAACTAGAGGCTTTTTTAAAGCTGAAGTCTTTCCCAGGTCTCAGTGTGACTGAGGCAACACCCATTCACTGATTAAGATCAGGTAGTAAATGTGGCAGAGAATGGCTTCTTTTTGCTAGTTTAAAAAAAAAAAAAAGAAAAAATCAGTCTGAAAGGGGAAGACCCTCAGGGTTTCTGGCCAAAACAGAAACAACTGCTATTTACATTCACTCTGAGGCAATCAGAGCCCAAACAAGGACCAAATAGGGCCTAGGCCTGGGACTATAACTGGGGAAGTTCAATAAAAGCTTACATTTGTCAAATATTTCTGTACCTCTGACTTTTATGGAATTAGAAAGGAATTAAAAGTAATTCAAGAAACTCATATTCAGTGCCTACTATATGTTGCCTGTGGGGAAAAGTTAGAAATGACACAGTTCCTATCCTCAAGAACCTTACAATATATTAGTAGGTATGACATGTATAAAAATGACAAATACCTAGAATGGAGAATGTCATGGGGACACATAAAAGATCCAGAGAGTACTCTAAGAAAGCATGTAATGGAAGACAATTTTCAGCTGAGTGGATTAAGGAAGAATTTGTGGAGAAAACAGCAGCAAAGTAGATCACAGAAAAAGAAATGGATTTTAACAGGCAAAGACAAAAAGGGAATTGTTTCTAAGCATGAGGAATACCTTATCTTGACATGCCATCTCTCATAAGGTTGAGAGATGGCATGTCGAAATAAGCAAACACTTAACAGTCTAATATGGCTAGAATGCATATTAGGTAAAAGGGTGAAATAATATTAAATCTGTAGGGAGATACAGATTGTAGCACACTTTAAATGTCAGGATGAAAATTTTCTATTTTATTTTATAAGCTATAGGGTGATTCTAAAGTTTTTTGAGTAGGGATGATTATTTGAATGCTATAGAAGAGAAAAGACTAGTGGCAACGGAACTGGATAATGAAGCTATTAAAACAGTCGAGTCGATAATGAGGGCCTGATCTAGACTGATGGCAGATGAAGGGTCAGAGATAAAGCAGAAGCAACAAGAGGAGCCAGACAGCAAACAGGGGAAATAGAGAGTGAGGGAAGGGGAAAGAGTGAGAGATTACTCAGAAGTTGTGGCCTCTAGTGTTATCAGATGTCCAAGCTGCAAGCAAAAGATCTTAGTCTTCATCTTATAACAATATGAATACAGAAAAGTTTATTAATATGATGACACTGTAGCTATATTTATTCTTTTGATATTATTCTAGGCATTTCATATAATAAACTACATGACAACTAGTTGATGAATAAGGGTTGGACACTACCATTGGTGTCACACTCAAAAAAAAATGGGAGCCACTGAACCTTAAAGATCCCAGTGGGTCACATATTGACTTAGAAAACCACATATTAACATCATCTATGTTCTATTGTATTTTTATTTCTCTTGCTAAATATTTCCCAATTACTTTTTAACCTGGTTCAGCCATAAATCTGTACTAGATGATCATTAAGGTCCTCCCTTCCAACTATGGACACTGAAGCTGAATACTTTTGTGTTTAAGAAAAATCTAGGGGCGGCCAGGTAGCACAGCAAGTAAGAGCACCAGCTCCAGTGTTGAGAAGACCTGGAGATCGAATCCCGGGCTCGGACACTTAGCACCCACCCAGAAACACCTGGCCGTGTAACCTTGAGAAAGTTACTTAACCCCAATTGCTTAGGGGCGGCCAGGTGGCTCAGCGAGTAAGAGCACCGGCTCCAGTGTTGGGACGACCTGGAGATCGAATCCTGGGCTCAGACACTCAGCACCACACCCAGAAATAACTGGCCGTGTAACCTTGAGTAAGTTACTTAACCCCGATTGCTTAAAATAAAAAAAAAGAAAAAAAGAAAAAAGAAAAATCTAGCCCCACGTGAAAAGAACTACTTCTTTAACATTATTAAATAAGGTCATTTTTACTCAGTGAGTAAGTAATGAATGATTCTCTCACTGCTAGATGTTCATAAAATAGGTCTTTCTGAAATACACATGCTCAATACTTTCTATATTGGTTTTAAAGTTATGATGATTTCAATAAAAATCTCAGACATTTCTTAGAATATTTGGCCTTGGAAATGTTGATATTGTTTCAATCAGTAAAATAATATATATTACTTAAAACTGCCTCAGCACACATAATTCTTCCTTAAATCTCTTAGATAACTTATCCTGATCTCTCCTTTGATTTCATCAAATTCTTTTATTGTATATATGTCTCATATGTATTGTATACATGTCAGTTAACCCTCTAAGTAAAGTGTAAATTCCTCAAAGGCAGGATCAGTGTCATTTTTCACTTTTGTATCCCCAGAACTGAACACATTGCCTTGTACTGAGTAGTTACTTTAAAATAGAATTGAACTGAAACCAAGTAAGTCAAGTAGTGGGGTGTGTATGTGTGGTGGGAGGGGGAGGAAGAATGATGAACTTTTGCAAAGTTCCAATATGTCAGAGATAGCATCTTAACCCAATCTTTTTATCTAACAAACCTATGGAACTTTGGAGTTGGAAAACACCTGAGAAATTGTCTAGACCAAGCCAATGTAAACCAGAATGGGCATCCCATTCTACAACATTCCAAAAAAAGACAGATCCAGGATCTGCTTCAAGAACTAACAACACTGATCAAGAACTCATCTTCCCAAAGCAGTCCACTCCATTTTTAGACACCTCTAATTGTTAGGAACTTTGTTTCCTTTTTGTGAAGCAAAAATCTGACTATATCACAGAATGCTAGCATTTAAAGGAGCCTCAGTAGTCATCTAATCCAATCCCCTCATTTTAAGAAGAAAAGTGATGCTATCTCTCAGGTATTTAGTGTTCTGTGGTTTAAAAACCTCTTGCATGTGTTGTCACATGTGAATCTCACAAACATCCAATGAGTTAAATAGTGCAGATTTTGCAGATCCTCGAGGAAATGAGAACAGAGAAAATGAATGACGTGCTAAAGGTTACATGCTTAGTAAGCAGTAAAGCCAATATTTTAATCAAGGTCTTCTGCCTAAGGCTTCTTCAACTCTACCAGAGCTGACTTTTATAAGGACTATCTTTCCTTTATTACTATTATTATTATTCATAACACTAAGTTCAGTTTTCAGCACAGAGTATACATGAATATCTTCACAAATGAGTGAATTTTGCAGGAAGAGGAGAATGAAAACAGGCAACTGGGAATCAATACCCACCCAAAAGGTTACAGTTCCACTATGGGGGATGTGGGGGAGGGAGAAGTACCTAAACTGAGACTATAGGTGCTATTTCTGAAAATGAAGAAAACTTGAAAGCACCTCTGGTTTGGTTTTTAGGAGTCCAGAGATCATATTCCATTCTTCCCAATGCACCCCTCTTAGGAGAGGGCAGAACCCTTAGAAGGCAAAGTAAACAGTGCTGAGACTCACTAGTATCTAGTAGTGTGCTCTGTACATAGTAGGCACTTAATGTTTAATGAAGTGAAAAAAAAAGGAGTAACCAATACTTAAAACAGGGAGAATATAACTTCTCATTCCATAAAAAAATGTGTGCATGTATGTGTGTGTGTATATATATATATATATACACACACACATATGTGTCTATGTGTGTATGTATAACATTTACAAAATTTACCTGATGTTAACATTGTGACCAATGTTCGTCATAGCTGAAGTCATTATTTCTGCGGTAAGGTTGTCAGCAAAGCTCACACCATCCTTCCCGATTCCACTATCAGCTGCCATACTGATATTACTTAGTTCTCTTTCTGCTTTTTCAATAGCTGCAGCAACTATCTTTTCAGCCAACACCACCTTCTGTTCAAGATCAATATGGATTCTGGGAACATCAAAGTGAAGAAGTCTAGACTTCTGACAGCCAGTTACAAGTTTTGAATTAG
The DNA here is from genome assembly GCF_028583685.1 of Petaurus breviceps papuanus. Lineage (NCBI taxonomy): Eukaryota > Metazoa > Chordata > Mammalia > Diprotodontia > Petauridae > Petaurus > Petaurus breviceps. The sequence goes on along the minus strand of NW_027187341.1, from coordinate 12,521,367 downwards.
ATATTGGTTTGTTTTTAGCAGAGGACTCCTGTCCAAAAAAGTATTGTGATGATTTTCCCATACAATCCTGGTGTTCTTTCAGGTTACAATACCTGCATGCTGTACCAGAAAATGGTGACAACTTTTCAGCATAAGTAAATTTATCAGCTGATTTTCTGTTCTTAGAAACTTGTAGAACTGCAGATTCCAAACTTATTTCTAAAGTGTCATCTACTATTTTTTTGGCATATTGCTCTATAGCTTGAATAATGCTGTCTCCATGCCCATATTCATTTAAGCTACTTGTGCTGTGGTAAAGTTTTTGTTTTGGAGAAGAAAGTTGAAGAGATTTAGAAAACGCTGATTCAATATAAGCCTCCATATCTTCGTCACATGTAGATTTTTTATAAAGGCAAGAATCTGTTAAAGATTTTGGCAAGCCAACTGTGGACATTTTTAGCTTTCTTGTGACGTCCCGTGTTATGCTGTAAGCAAGGGAGTCTGAAAATCTTAATAACTCTGGACATTCAATTCTCTGTGTAAGTTTAGCCCTTTCATCAACTTGGTTTTCACAAAGATGACCTATATTTATTTTGCCTTGTCCTTTTTTATCTATTTGATGCTTATCTCTATTCAAGAATTTTAACAGTTCATTCTTACTGTTCATCTGTGAACTTCGTACAGGGAATAGTTTTCTATTATATTTGAGCTGCATTTTTCTAGCTGCTTGTTGTAGTCCTGATTTAATAGATCTATAAGCAAGTCGACTAGCATATTGATCCATTATTAACTCACTATTAGCACCTTCCCTTTTCAGAACTTGGATAATGTGACCAGCATACTCATCTGTCACACTTTCACAGCTGGGATACTTGGATGTCAGACCTGACATGTAGGAATTCTGACATAATGAATGGCTAAGTGGGTCAACCTCTCTTGGCCACTGTTCAGACTGAATATTCCACTGCTCTTTTGAGCAACAGTCTCTCTCATCTCTTTTGAGACAAACACTATCCACATAACAATTATTCTTCTTTAGCCTCAGTAGTTTACAATGCCTTGATTTTACCATTTTCTTAGCCTCTCTGATGACGTCCCCAGCCACATCACCTGCATAATCCTGTAAGCATTGTAAAGTCTCATCTTTATTTACAAGTGTAGTATATCCAGATGTTTGACTCTGAACATTTAAATGAGATTTTGTACTAGGTCCTTGGAAGCTTTTACCGTGTAAATAGGAAGCAGCCATGTCAGTAGCCAAAGAAAGTATATGTGTAGCTAAATTATTTGCATATTGAGCTGTTTTCTCTGAACACTCTGATTTCACATGCATTTCTGGATATTCCTCATCTTCACTGCTTTCAACTTCTTCTGAAAGAGACCTCATGAGTTTCAACATAAACTCTTCTTTTTCTATGGTATTTTGCTCATTTTCAGATAAGCCACTAAGAGATGGATTTCGAGGTGTAGAAGGGGGTGTAGCAGGTGCAAATTCTTTTGCTAATTCTCCTTTGAGCTTTTTGGTTAATTTCCTTAGGTTCTGCTCTGAACTAGTCTGAGGTGGTACTAGAGGAGTTGGTGGAGGGGTATCAGGTATTATATTCCCATCTCTGATTTTCTGTTTATCTTCCACCTGTGAAATGTCTTCACCAGGAAGCACTGTAGGTGAGAAAGTATGAGGAGAAAACCAGATTTCTTGCCCAAAAGGCAGAGGACCAAGCACAGTTTTATTCAGGTCATGTTTTTTTAATGATTTGTCAAAAGGCTTTATTGAAGAGTCCATGGCCTCAGTGAGTTCCTCGGTATTCTGTCCTTGCAATGTTACATCCGGACACGGTGGTAGTGTACCTGAAGAAAACTTGGAAGCCACTGATCTTTTATATTCTGGAACATAATCCTTTACTAATGAAGACATATCCTGAGTAGTCTGATCTAGACCATCTTGAAAGTTGATTGGCTTATTCGGGGTCACCTGTGGCTCCTCTTTAAGAGCAGGCAAAAATTGCTGTTTCTCTGTTGTTTCATGTTTCTTTATCAAACTAGGCACATCTTTTCTAATACTGCCTGTGCATGTTGGCATACCTGCACTGTGTGCCACATTCTTATTATTTGATGCTACAAATTTGCTTTCATCTATGGAGTGCTTTATAATATATTTAGATAAATGATCAGCAAAATAGCTTTTGGAGCTATTTTCACCATGCTGTAGAGATGCTCCACCATGTGGTATATGGTTTTTGCCTTCTGCTTTGTCTTTAATTGAATAATCTGAAGAGTCTCCAACTGCTTTGGTAACTTTGGAGGAGGCAATTGCTTCATAAGTTTCAGTTACTATCATATCTACCATTGTTCCAGAGAAACTATTGATAGCTGACAGATCACAGGCTAATTCTGAAGAGCTATTGATTCCAATGCTATTTGTTAATTTAAGATCATTTTGGTTATATGAAAATTCATAGTTATTTTCATTACTCAGATTGTGGTTTGAAGGTAGACAAATATTTCTAAGACAAGCTACTTCCTCTTCCTTATTTTTTGTCATAAAGTATGTTTGGGTAGAATCATTGTACATTTTATGACTACTATCTGATGGAAGATGAGAACTTTCTTGACATATATTAGATGAAGTATGATATCTGCCAAGAGCACTTCCTGCCAAGGGCACTGGTATGGAAGTTACAATGCCAGAAGTACAAAACAAAGCCTGCTGAACTGTGTAGTCTTTTCCATAGTCCAGTACTGGATTCAATGCTGTCAGCACTTGATCATGACAAGTAGGAAAAGAAGTTGAGGTTTGTGTTGACTGCAACACACTTTCTGCGCTGACATACTTGATGTTATCCATAGAGACACTAATTGCTGCCTTTGTGGTAAAAGTCACATCAACTTGTGATAGCTCAATGAATGCTTCCTGTATGACAGATTCAGACAAATCCTTTGCATATGATCTAACTACTTTGTCTTCATAATCAAAAGGGCTGCTGTGTGACCCTGTGGGTGTGGATGGATGGGAAAACTGGCACACTTCCATAAGGCCTTCAAAAATAAGTTCTTCAGCAAGGTCTGCAGCAAACCTGGCAGCAGTGTTAGTAAATATTTGCTTCTTGACATAGTGTAAATCTCGTAAAGCACTAGTTAGAGCATCCCCAACCAGAAAGTTGGCCAAACCACTGATGGCACGCTCCTTCAGCAAAAATGCTCTCCGTCTTCCAATTTCATTAAACGCCATATCAAAGACTGAGGATGTTAGTTTCACTGCTAAGCTACAGAGTGCACTGGTACATGAAGAGACTCCCTTCTGCAAGTCTTTAAAAGCATGACCAAAACTTTTGTCCACAAGGTCAGCAGCATATTTCTGAATATTCTCCTTAATCATTAAAGATTTGTGTTTTGATCTTACTTTCCAATCAAGTTCCCTGTGTTTAAGGTCTATAGTTAGAATTTTCCCCTCTGTGGATACAATACTATCAATGCAAGATATATTTTCAGTGCATCTGGGGACTAACTGAGAATGAAAAACAGAGCCAAGTATTTCACATGAAACATTGTTTGCATAATCAGAGTAAGCATGATAAATGTTATCATGATTTTCACTAAACCTCTCTCCACTGACATCAATGTGGCAGTAGCATTCAGTAGTAGTGCAGCTCCCCAGAGGGCTGAAAGCTGAAGATCGGATGGGACTAAACAAACCACTGTCTTCTCCTGATGTTTTCACTGGGCGAGGAGAGTCTGGGACATCATACAAATTACTGTAAGGTGATTCTGGTTTACGAGGAGTTGGTTTTCTTACATTAGCTGGGAGAGTGGGACGATCAAACTTGAATTTCTGAGGATTCATGGTAGTGGTAATGGAACAGGATTTCCCATGTTTGTGAACTCTTTTTTTTGGTGGGTTTCCTACAACAGGCTCCCATTTAAGTGGACAAGAAGCATCCGAAGCTTGTTCTAGCTCATCAAACTGATCAAAACTGTCAAAAAATTCACCTATTTCAGAATCTGAGTCTTCTATACCATCTTTCCCTACAGGAATCTTGGGCAACTCAAGTTTTGCTTTTAAGCTTTTCTGATACCCTTCTTCGTCTAAGAAAATAACAGGGCTTGGGCTTGAACATTCTGATTCAGATGAATCAGCAGGAGAAGATGAAAATAGTGTTTTTTGTAAAGTAACACTTGTATCTGAAGGATGACATGACTTATAGAAACTTCTTTGAGTCCAAGGTTCAGAAATAGATGTCGTGACTGAATTTTTCACATTAGAAGGTCGCTCTTTGAATCCCAAAACATTTATTAGGGAAGGTGAAGACTTGGCCACTGACTTCTGCCACACAGAACTAACCAGGACCTCTGAATCACTGGCTTCTAAGCAATGGGCAGGGATAGTCTGTGAAGCAGCATCACATTGGCTCCGCAATGTAGCAAAGCTCATTCCTGAAGCAAAAATAAAATTATTCTTCAACAAAAAAAATTAACTTATTTTATATTAGCTGACTTTAATAAAATGTATGAATAGCTGAAGAAGCACCTTTTGAACTTATACTAGTTGACCAAAGCTTTTATCTTAAGTCATATAATATAATTGTTCATGATATTCTACAATTCCTCTCTAAATCTGAAGTCTACTGGTCTCCAGGTAAATAATACTAGTATTCTAATTCTCCCACTTAATGAGCATAATCAGGGGTGTGCCAGAGATAGCTCATACCAGTTGTGGTTATTTATACCTCAAAAATCAGCAAATGTTAGAAATTAGAGTTTGATTTCTTGTTTTGCTGACTATCTGGACAAGAAAAGTGATAAAGAAAATGTTAATAATGCAGATTAAGTTTAAATGTTTGATGTATACATTTTCCCCTGGAGAACTGATTACTAAACATTTTCCAGTATACTGATTAACTACAGCAGATTTTGCAACAGAATTAAAACTTTGAAACTTGTTAGTATCACTACATAAGAAAGGGTGAAAATAGAAAAAATTAACATAGGCTTTCACTAAGGAGTTGCAAATTTAGGGAAGTACCTTTCTCCAGAGTCAGGAAATATCAGTAGGATAATCAAAGGAAAAAATCTTTTTAAAAAATGTCAATTATCCCTGGAATACTACCATCAATTTCAAGAAAACACAGCAGAAAACTTACCATCACTGTGCATCTTGGAAGGCTCCTCTTCATCTAACTGTTCAAATGCAGTGACAAAATCATCCTCAATAGAAGACACTGACTGATTAGTGTCATCATCATCTCCATGTGATTTCTCCAGATGACGTTTCTGATGTAAGTATGTTTCCAGGGTATATCTAATGCTTGTGGTGTATTTGCTTAGTAGATTAAATATAAAGTCATCTCTGAGTCTTGGGAATGTTGCTGGAGATACTCTCATTACACAAAGCACGCTAGAAAAATGATTCTTGGAGAAAACAAAAGAAGATAAAAATATTATTTTCCAATATTTTCCTGCAATGAAAGTCTAGAAATAATACAACTAAAGGGGAAAGGATGCTGCCCAAGTAGTAGCACTGTTCCCTTGTCTACTAATTTCCAACATTTCTGTTTCCCTTTTTCTAGAACTCATCCTTATTTCTCTTCTTTTTCCTATATATCTTTCTCTATGATCCTTCTCTATCCAGACCACCTATAAAAATGCTGCTAATCCTTCAGATCCAATTAAAATCTCTCCTTTTCCAGACTCTCAAACTTGCCTTAGGCTGAAGAGATCCTTTCTGTCATGGAAATTATCACTTGTACCATTCATGTAGAAATTATTTACCACTTTGCAACAGTTATCATATTGCTGTACTAAACTATCATTTATCTCTTGTATCATGATCAAACTTTTCACATGTTTTGTGGATTGTTTCCCCAACTAGAAAATAAGCTCTTCAAAGACAGATATGGTATCTTGGGTTTTTCCACATCATCCAGCATGGTGTCATACATATAAGCAGACTTTATATATATGCTGGAGGAATAGCCTTATCTTTGGTTACCTTGGTTAAACTGGGTCATAGGGACATGGAATTGATAGAGGACCCATACCATTGACATAAGAAACTCACTAATGAGTAAATTCTCTCTACCACTGTAAACTTACACCTTCTCTGTAACTTCAGAGTCTTAGAGAGTAGTGCAGAGAGCATGGAGAGATTAAGGAACTTGCCCAGGTCACAAGGGTGAGGGGAGTCAGTGTCACAGGTAGGACTTTAACCCAACTCTCTGGCCAGCTCTCTACCGTTATGACATACTGCCTCTCTGGGTCAGCCAAGGCAAAAACCACATCACCAATATGTCAATTCTCATTAAGCCCAAATCTCATCTTTCCTCTTATCTCTCAAAAAAATTCTTCTAAAATTTAAAAGATTTTTATTATTATAAAATATATAAGACAGAAAAACATGGGGTTTGTTTTTATAGTGATGACAGGCAACTGGTGGGCAAAGAAGCTAAGGGGCAAATGGCACTGAGAATCACATGGTTTTTAAACCAACTATAAATGTTAATTAGATGTTGATACTCAAAATGTAAGGCCCTTAACTACTGGTCAACTAGAGGGCATAAGATTGAAGGAAGTGAATTATCAATGCTGATATTATTTATTAGTAGCTAGCATTTATACAGAGCTTTAAGGCTTTATAAAATGCTTTGCAAATATTTCATTTTATTCTTAAAACAACCCTGAGAGATAGATACTATTGTTATGCCCATTTTACAGATGAGGAAATTTAGGTAGTCAGTGGTTAAATGATTTGCCCAGGGTCACACATCTACTAAGTGTCTGAGGCCCGATTTGAACTCAGGTTTTTCTGACTCAAGGTCTAGTGTTCTATTCTATCACTTAGCTGTCTAAAAATGAAATAAGACTGAAGGAATTTGTAGCTAAAAGAAAGGATCGCTCATGAGTTCTTGTAGAAGCAAATAAAGAAGCTAATTTTTATCATAAGTCCAAAAGCAGTAAGAAATATTTCCTAGCAACTTGGCTCACTTTGTATTGCAGTATTCAAAAGTATAGAGTGTCCCAAAAGTCCGAGCACAGCTTTAAGCTATTTGAATAAAAAATTGAGAATCTCTGCATTAAAACAAAAATTTTACAAAATAATTATAGTTTATGTGCCAATACTTCTTCAGCAGATACAGAGGAAAGAAAAATTTTATGAAGAATATAATTAAACCTTCCGAATTAAATTAACACATCCTTAAATACGGAGAAACTTCAATTTAAGATGGGTATGGTGGAGGTTCAACAAAAGTATGTTGGAAAATCTGACTCAAGAATTAACAGGAGAAACCAAAGACTTGTAAACTATGCAAAAGCTTCATGTCTATGTATTATGAATAACTTCTGTTAGAAGAGTCAAAAGGCAATAGGCTCAGCAAGTACCAAATGACATGCTAAGAGCCGTTCCCAAGTAAATCGTTTCTGCAATCAGACCACTGACTTGTTAGAAAAAAAACATCGAAATCAATATCAAACTAGAGACTAAAAATAATAAGATATGTTGCATCATTGGAGCAACTCTAACTTGACCTAATAAGCTGACACTGAAAGATAGGCAATAAATAAAAAGACACACATTAACACAGATTATTACTATCTTCAAAAAAATTAGTTAATGTAACTCAGTCCTAATAATGAAAATGGCAAAAGAGTCTTTGCCCCAACCAAACATTGCATCTCTTTGCCAAAAATAGGGCCATGGCAGCCTGAGACAACACCAACTTAGACTGCAGTCTAATGTGTAAAGTCCTACAAAGGGTAGCAGAACATCAAGGAAAGGAAAAACAAGTTCTCAGAGATGTTGATGAGAGTCCCAGCAAAGGACTGTGACTGGGCATAAACTAGAAAGGCACTCTCAAGATTTTTGTCATCAAAGTCATCACAGCCACCACACCTGCCACTTAATATCGTAGACACAGATGTACTGTGTATGGAAATGCCAATGAAGAAAACAAAGAGGGAAAGAGCAAATGACATCTTCACTCAGAGTGAGCAACACAACTTAGGAAGCAATTCTTGAGTCACAATGAAGAGGTAAAAGTGCAACAAAAACATGGAGAAAAATCTGAGACAGTCTTATTCCCCCCACTGCTCCTCCAGGAACGTGAATGAGTCAAAATTAATGACTTCTGGCCTTCTGTTTTTTAATCTCTACCAGATTCTTTTGAGAATGATATATACCCACATGCACATGCTAATTGCACATTTTCAATGAGATATCCTGGAAATTTCTCAAATACTACATCTCTAGAACAAACTTCATTAATTTTTCAACCAAAACCACCCCCTTCTCCCAGATTTTCCCAATTCCACTGAAGGCATCCCTACTTCTCCAGTGTCCCAGGTTTGTTAACTTGGCATTATCTTAGAACTATTAAATATATGAAACATACCAACATTCTAGGTATTAAAAATGACATTTTTAATTATCCAAAATAGGGTATATATCCCACATATCCAATCAGTTGCCAAACCTTGTTGAATTTACTTCCATTTAACACCCCACTCTCTAATCACATGGATACCACCTTAGTTCAAGACTTCACATCCTGCCAAGAATAATGCAATGCAATGCACTCCTGCCACAACTCTCCTCATTCTAACCCAACCTCACTACCCAACAAACTATAGTTAGTTCCCATCTATGGGAAAAAATATAATAAATCTACCTTTCCAGTCTAATCATACATTATTATCGTAAATATATTCTATGGTTCAAAGTGTTCTGTACATAGCAGTTCTCCATCTTTTGTTTCCATACCTTTGCACTTATTAATCCCCATCTGAGCCATGTACTCCCTCCTCACCTCCACTTCAAAGAATCCCCTTTCTTCCTCAAAATATAGCTTACGCATTACTTTCTATGTGAAGGCTTTCCTAAATAACAGCCCTCCCCCCCCTTCCATCTATAACATCCAGTGTTGATATTGTCTCCTCTGATAGAACATAAGCTCCTTCAGAGTAGAGATTATTTCATTTTTTTTCCTCTTTCTATCTCCAGCAACTAAAACAGTACCTGGAACACAGTAGGTTTTTAATAAATAACTTGTTGATTACAACTTCTATATGCTTTGGTAGATAGTTTTCATGAATTAAAACCAAAATAACCTGGCCATGACCCGATAGTCAATGTTACAGTGATGACCCTCTCTCAATTTATTAGGCTAATCACAAGGTGACAGAAATACTACAGCATATTCAAAGTTTTTCCACCTTGTTAAGATCTACCAGAGTGTATACTCCACTAGATAGCCTCAGAGAACTTTGGGTCATCTTTATCCCATGATGAGGTATCAAGATTAAGAATTTTGTGAATGTAGAACTATTAAATATATGAAACATACCATCATTCTAGGTATTAAAAATGAGATTTTTTTTTTAAAGCAATAGGGGTTAAGTAACTTGCTCAAGGTTACATGGCCAGTTATTATTTCTGGGTGTGGTGCTAAGTATCTGAGCCCGGATTTGACCCAGGTCATCCCGACACTGGAGCCGGTGTTCTTACTTGCTGAGCCACCTGGCCGCCCCTAAAAATGAGATATTTTTAATTACCCAAAATAGGAATAATGACTAGACCTGTGATTTTCATTGGTATAAGGAGGTCCTAGTGAAGCACTTCTGCTAACAATGCAGGTCCTCACTTTCTTTGCTATTTAAAGTCTTGGAAAATTTCCTAGAGCACTGGGCAGTGAAGTGGCTTGCCCAAGATCACAAAGCACTGCACAACACTAAACAACAAACACTTTACAAATTATTTACCTCATTTCAACTACTAATGCCACGACAAAGCATATCAATGGGGTAGATTAGGTGTTAGATGGATATGTATACAATGGAATGGAAAACGAGTTAAAACAGGAATCAGAGACCTGGGTCTGTGAATCCTAGTTACTAACTGCAGGATCCCAGGGCAAGCTTCAACCCCTCCACCCCCCAGTTTTAGTTCCCTCACTTGCAATGTAGAGAAAATAACATATACTAGTGTTACGTTATCTGCTTCATATGGCTATTGTGAGAAAAATGCTTTGTAAATCATAAATAATAAGCTATCATTAAATGTCTGCATAATATAATAAAAAACAAAATATTAAAGTACACAAGAGAAGTATTACAACACTTGAGAGTTCAGAAGTAGGAAGGAACTCCCTGAAAAGAAGAAAGACTGTAAGAAAGTGATATTTGAACAAGACCTTGAAGAATGAGTAGTATTTCCAATGGTGGCAATATCTGGGGAAAGTCTATTTCCCAACCATTACAGTTAAAAATAAATAACATGAAAAAATATATGCAGTAAAAGACTGGGGTATGTTTGACAAAAGACAGTAGATAAGTTTGTCTTGGGCACAGACTATTTGAAGGGAAGTTCATGAATTACAATTGGAAAGGTATCGGGGAAAGCCCAATTAGAGAAGGCCTTCAAAGACAGCATGGCAGAGTGGAAAAAGCTCTGACACGAGTCAGTTCCATTCTGTCTTGGACAGTACCTGCATGACCTCGGGCAAGTCACTTAACATTACTAGGTCTCCATTTCCACATTTGTAAAATAGAGGGGTAGGACTTGATGGCTTTTGAAGTCCTTTCTAGTTTTAAATCTATGAACAGATAAGATTATGGGATTATGTCCCTGGGATCCTGAAGTTAGTAACTAGGATTCAGACTCACACTTGTATGCTTTGTTGTGGTGTTAGTGATTAAAACTTCTTGGCCTGGCAATGAAAAGTCATTCATGACTGACTTTTGCATTTGCAAGATTACTCTAGAAGCAATATGCAAGACAAAAAGATTGAGATGAAAAAATTCACTAGGAGGCTACTTACAAGCATCCAAACAAGAAGTTAAAAGGATATGAACTAATCTTAGTCAGGTATCACAGGGAGTACAGGAAAAACAATTCAAAACTCAATGGATCTTACAACTCACCAAATTCGAGCCCCTTACTTTACAGATGAGAAAACTGAGGACCAGAGACTAACTGGCCTTAGATCACACAGCAGTAAGGGGTTGAGACAGGATTCAAACTCATGCCTTTCTGATTTCAAGGTCATAACTCTAACCACTTCACTACTGGGACAAAAAAGAGGGACAAATCTCAAAGACTGATGAGGTAAAATTGACAGGACCTGACAACTGATCAGACATAAGGGGAAAGGTAAAGGAATAACTCGGGCTGAGATTCTACACATAGGTAACTGGGAGAACAATGATGTCATTAGCAGAGTGAATTCATAAGGGAGAAGACTCTTGAGACTGCTTTAGTTTAATACATATTAGGTTTGAGACCCAATAAGTAATTAGAGAGAGAGAGATCTAGAGTTCAAAGAAAAAGCTAAGATCAGTGATACATATGTGAATTTCATCCACAAAGATAAAAGTTGAAGTTATGGAAATTCGATGAATTTTACTGAAAGGTTAGAAAATTTCAATAAGGAAGAAGAGAGGAAGAAGAGGTAGTAAAAAGAGAGAAGAAAACTAGGAAAAGTGCACCATGATTGAAATCAAAGAAGAAAACAGTTTTTGAGACACAGAAGGTGTTCAATGTCAAATCTTGTAAAGATCAACAGCTAGTATGCATAAAGCACTTTAAAGTTTACAAGGTACTTTACAAAAATTATCTCATTTGATCCTCAAAAAAACCCTGGAAGGTAGCTGCTATTATTATACCCATTCTATAAATGAGGAAACCGAGGCTGTGACATGGTCAGGGTCACATGGGTGTAAATGTCACAGCCATATCTGAACTCAGTTCAGCCTGATTCCAAGTACTTCAAGAAGAACTGAGAAAAAGGAGCTGGGCTCTGCATCTAGGAGATCATCCATGATACTTTAGAAGTAGGCTTTGGTGGAACCGCAGGAATGGAAGCTAGATCACAAGAGCTGAACTGTGGAAAACTGGGTTTGCTAAGAAGGCTAGAGAAGAAATGTGATTTAACAGGTCAGATCCTGGACTGTTACTGAAAACTGTCTGACTAAAGGGTTCAGGCTGCTCAGAGAGGTCACTAAACAGAGGAGAGCTGACAAACTGAGAGAACAGGGCGATTGAGGCACTGACAATCTTTGAGAACAAAGAGCAGCTTCTGTAAGCAAGAAGTGGTACAAATGGGATGTGAGGATGTGGCTGGTCACTGGGTTTCAGAAGGTTAGGGAATTGTGAAGTAGATATATTAAAATCAAATGATGATGATGAAGGATAGGCATAGAGAGGAAGACTGCAAACTGGGTGCTGATGATTTTGGAAAAAGTAACAAGGATCCTGGAGGTCAGACGACACCCCAAAGGAAGTGAAGATTTCAGTGATGTGGTTGGCACGTGTGAACTTGGAAAGGAAAGGAATTTTCAAATCAGTAAGTAGCAGCTTTTAGGTTTAAATTTTTATGGCTTCATTTAAAACAAACCCACAAGGGAGGTCTATATTTCTCTGACTTTGAACAGCAAATATTACACTGCTTAATTTTACTAATAAATGTTACTGTCATTACAGTCTATGACAATGTTGAGAATATACCGCCTTAAAGCACACCTGAGATCAGATCAATCAAAGAAAACAGATTTTACACAGATGTCAGTGCTTAAAAGATCAAAGCGTATATCATGATAGAAATCATGGATCTTAAAGATAATTGTCTGTGTGTAGGTGTGTGCACTATGCTCATGCACATACATACATGTGCATTATAGATTAAATAAGAACAAAGCGTAAGTGTGGAACCAGGAGGTCATAAATTCAGCGATAAGAAGGACTTTCTTCATAGCCCAAGTAACGGTGCCGGTCCAAGGCCTCCAGGCAGAACCCTCAAAGGAGCCTTTACAGTGCCCTTCGTGAACATCCCAGTTCCCGAGGCACAGAACCCTCGCTCTCATGTGCACCAGGCCGATCACATACTTGGTCGACAAGCAATTGTTGCCTAAGCTCTGTAGAGCTGATCCTCTATCTTACTGTTTTTATATGCCCATGTTCATTTTAGAAATCAAGCACTATGTTAAAATGACAAATTCCTAGGCATGATTCCTTTTGTCTGGGAGATGACGTCAACAAACACAAGCCCTAAAACAAATGACAAAAAATACATATAGCAAACATAGAAGATACTGTGGGGAGTTAAGTGCTTATACCCTATATACAGGCGTTTGAAGGTGAGAAATACATTTAACGTGATGAATTCATACAAGGGAACAAATAATAGTCATAATGTCTCATCTACTTAAAATTAACATAAACTATTCATTTATTCTCTATGGTCAAAATATTTCTATTCTTTGATACTAATTCCAAATCTTTATACATAATATTTTCTTAAGAAAATCTTGAACAGCTAGATGGTGTAGTGGATAGAATGCCAAGCACGGAGTCAGGAAGACTTGGGTTCAAATCCAGCTTCAGATATTAACTAGCTAGCTGTGTGACCATGGGCAAGTCACTTAACTCTGCTTCAGTTTTCTCATCTTTAAAACAGGCTGGAGAAGGAAATGGCAAACCACTACAGTATCTCCGCCAAGAAAAATGGGATCATGAAATCAGTCATGACTGAAACAATTAAACAATAACAACAAAAAAGAATTATCTGGAAGGAAAAAAAACTGAAAAACCCATGGTGTGCAAGTTTCGTAATAGTTTTGGTCAAAAACAAATTCTGATGTGAAAAGTCATGTCAGAAAAATTTATTGAAAGGCTTTTTTAATATGGGCAATTTTGATAATATAAAATTTAAAAGAATTTTTGCACATATGAAAACTAATGCTGTTAAAATTAGAAGGGAAAAAGGTACCCAAGAAAATTTTTGCAGCAAATCTCTCTGATGAAGGTCTCACATCAAAGACATACATAGAACTAATTTAAATTAAATAAGAGAAAGAGCAATTCCTAATAGACAAATATGGTCAAAGGATATGAATCTGCAGTTATTTAAAGGAAAAATCCTACGCTGTTATGTAAAAAATATATGAAAAAAATCACTCACTAATAATCACAAATAAACACAAATTAAGCCAGACTGGTGAAAATGACAAATGTTAGAAAAGCTTCAGGAAAACAGGTGCATAAATGTAATGTGGATTGAACTATGAACTGGCCTGGCCATTCTGGACAGCAACTTGGCACTATGCGCCAAAATTCACTAAATTCTGCACACCTTTTCAACCAGCCAGACCACTAGTAGGCCCACAAACCAAAGATATCAAGCAAAAAAGGAAAAGGCCCTATCTATACAAAAATATTTATAGCAGGTTTTTTCATAATAGCCCCAGAAAGGAAACTAAGGGGATTCCTAACTACTAAGAAATAGCTAAACAAATCATGTATATAAATTATTGGACTATTATTGTGCTTAAGAAATGACAAAATGAACAGTTTTAATGGAAATCTTAAAGACCTTTATAAATTGATAACAGAATGAAGCATACAAAACTAGGAGAAAAATTTATATAATTAACAACAACACTGTAACAAAGAAACAACTTTGAAAGATTTTAGAACTGATTGATACAATGATAAACCAATAGCAAATCAGGGGACTAAAGATGAAACACAGTACCCATCTCTTGCCAAAGAATTCAGACTTAAAATGTATGTGACATACATTTTTTTGGCATGGCTAACACGAGGATTTGTTTTGCAGAACTACACAAATTTGTTATAAAAATTTTCTTTTCCTTCTCAATGTTCAATATGTGCAGAGAGAAGCAAAAGGGCTAAATGCTTGTGAAAATTTTTAAAATTTTATTTACCTGTTTTTGAGACTCAGCATTTGTTTCTGATGACTTATTTATATCCTTCAGAAAAATAATTTCATTTTCACTTAGATTGCAGAAGTGGATAGAATTCAGAAGATCTGGGAGTTCCAGAGAAATTGCAGCTAAATCCTAATTTTAAAAACATACAGAAAAAGTATGAGATAATGTTTAATTTGGTCCCTAAACTTGAAAATATAGACTATTTGGTTAATAGATAAAATATAAAATAAACTTTAATTAAATTTTTATCTATATTACCTAATGTTCATAGATTTAAGCTAAAGGTTGTCAACATATAAAATTATTTATGAGAGGCACCATGGAGTAGTGGGGAGGGTACTACACTTAAAGTGACGAAGACCTCAGTTCAACTCCAGCCTGAGACACTTAATAGATATGTGGTTCCAGTCAATCAATTAAGCAACAAAAATTTAATAAGTGCTTACTATATTCTAGGGAGCTAGGCGCTGGGAATAAAAACACAAAGAATGAAACAATCCCTACTTGCAATGAGCTTACATTCTAATACAGGAAACAAGTATATACCAAAACACATATAACACACACATTAAGCTAATACATATACATGTTACATATATTTCCTCAAGCTCAGAGCAACTGTGACATCACAAAAGAAAGCCCAAAGTTAACCCAAATTCAGTAAATAGAGTTACAAATTCAAAAGAAAATATACAGCATATGCATACTCAATTGTTTTGCTATAACTTAGATGACACTCAATCCCATCACTGTAATCCTAACAAAAATTATACTGAACTAAATCAGGTCAAAAATATAGAATTGGATAATAATCTTACAAAATTAATGTTTATTCATATTATTTAAATGTCAAAATGTATAAGACAGATAAAATATTTTATCAAAACCACAATTTTAAAAAATCATAATTTTTTACCTTCCCACTAACTATAATTTGTAGCGAAAGTCAACTTGTGGTCTGCAGTCCAATTCTGATTATTTTTATGACTACTATTATTACTATTACTATGACTACTTTTTCCATGAGAGGAAAACTCAAATGAACATGTTAAAAATACAAAACTTCCAAGCCACTCTCAAAAATTTTTAAAAAAATAAAGTTTCACTTTTAAGAATTAGAGACAATGGTATAATGTAATGATGGGCAAAATTTTCACAGCATCATGAAGCTTATTGAGATGATTTATAAAGCTTCCTTTTTACACTCCACATTTTATTTTACCTGCATATGACCAGCATCTGTTTCTTCACTGAAACCTAGAAAGGTAACCTGAAAAAAAAATAAAAAAAATTCTTCTAAGCTGAAATTTTCCTAATCAGGACAGGTGTGCAGAGCTTAATAGCAGGTCATTAGTCAACTAAGCAGAAAAATTTTAATTGCTTAATTTTTTAAATATGATTCTGAAAATCTTATACCACAATCTTAAATATAAAACAGTACAATCTTGAGAAGATCATTATTTTATGAACATTAAAGGATCGGTACTAGGTAGCACTTTAAATTCCTACATGGTTTTACCAAAAGTCTCTAAAGAACACACATTCCTCCTCAACAGAATGATGAATAAACCAAAAGATTCATTTCTTCCCCTTTCTTCCTATCTTGTATAGTGCTCTCTTTTCCCAAATTACTTACCGACTAAACCACGGTCCTATTCGTCTGAATTGCCTCTTTCCACAGGAATTCCACAATTAGGTTGCCTCTTCCAATTGGTTCTCCATAATAACTGCATTATTCTTCTTTCTCACTTCATTTAATATTCCTAAGCTGACCCTCCCAACATCAATAACTTAGTTCAATAACTTTGTAATGCCTGCCCTCCACTTTGGCCATAGATGGAGAGTATGTACCAGGTTTTGTTTAGTTTTGCATCAATATGCTCACTTTATCTAAGGAGGAATTCAGAGAAAAAACTCTTGATAATTACTTCGAGTAGGAAATTTCTTATGTTATTTCAGTTACTGAATGACAGCATCATCTACTGGATCAATGGTCAGCAAGACCTGGGTGCAAATTCAGATACAGATATAGATACACACACATATGCACATATGTATATGTATGTATGTGTACATATGTGTATATTTGTGTGTTCATGTGTGTATTCTCACTCTGTGACCGTGGGAATGTCTCTTAGTCCCTCAGTACTCCCAAGCAATTCTCCACAACTCTAAATCAGAGAGTCTGCCAATGTATATCAGTGTAAGAAATTTTCATACCGAATTCCTTACACTGATAAAATCAGCCATCCAGATCACACCTCCAACTTTTATCAGTTATTACTATTAGTGAAAAATTCAGCTTTTAATATAAGATTGAAAATTGAAAATAGTTAAAGAGATATATTGCAAAAGAATATTGCCTTTAAACATTTTTAATAGGGTGACAATATTATAAGTAGTACAATTTACAAAGAATTCTATTTCACTGGCTTCTTGCAGAAAAGAAACATCTAATTTAGTCTTCTATGGTCTTATTTGAAAAATATTATTCAAGTATTTAATGCTAGATTCCACAGAGATGACTTTTTTAAAAAATTAAAATATTCAATCCTTCCTTGTGTCCACCTGATTAGGTGTTTAGAAAGTAGTAATGTCAAACCTCAATCATATTGGCTTGTTCCTCTGGCCTTAAGTATTCCTCTGCTGACACACTGCATAATTCCTTTTGGCTCTGTAACAAAGACTTTATAGACCGGAGTACACCTTCGATGAATCTCTGAAAGGAAACCATATTTTTATTTTAAAATAAACTAATTAATCCATGAAAGCATCCTGACTTTAGATATTCCTTTGTTAAATATTTATTAAGTGTCTAATATGTATAAGATATTCTATGCTAAGTGCTATGGGGAAATAAAAAAAGATCTCTGTCCTCAAGAAGTTAACAATGTAGAATAGGAGAAGAGACGTATATATAACTGTAATATGAAGTAACATAACAATAAGAAGTAGCATATAAAGAACTTTAAGGCTTCAATATCTTTCATTTGACCCTCACAATAACCCTGTGAGGTAGGTGCTATCCCCATTTTATAGATGAGGAAACTGAAGCTGAGGGCATTTAAGTGATCTGTCTAGGGTCACACAACTAGAAAGTGCTTAAAGAAGGTCTTGAACTCAAGTCTTTTTGACTCCAAGTCCAAAATTTTTAAACAGCTAATACATGTCGGGCACTCTGTTGGCATGGAGGATTTAGGGAAAAAAATGGTTCTGTTCTGAAAGAGTTTGTATTATATTGTGACAAAAATGTTATAAACAAGGAGTTACATGTATTCAGAGAAACTAGACTAGGAATCTTCAGCTATGGGTCCTGGTACCTGTTCTGCCTTTGTAGTTCTGGGTTAAGATTTCATACTTCTAAGCTTCAATCTTCTCATCACTAAAATAAGCAGGTGGGACTAGATGAACACTAAGGTTGCACTTGTGTCTACCATCCTATGATTCTCAATATCTTCACAGGGTGGTAAGGGAAGGCTTCATGGAGGAAGACATCTTGAGCTCGTGGTTTTAAAAAAAAATGATAAGGATGGAGAAGTGGGAAAGAGGAGAGCATTCAAAGCAAAGGAAACAGGATGTGCAAAAACAAAGAAGTGGAAAAATACCAACAAAGCACAAGGAGTAGCCCACAATCCAGTATAATATAAACACAAACAAAAAATGTTCTATGTGGTTTAAATTATAAATCTAATGAGCTCTTAAAGTCAATGTTCCTTAAAAAAAAAAAACACTTCCATATGGACATACTAAAACAGAATGAATAACTGAATCATTCAAGCAACTTTAATCAAGGAAAATCTAGGTCTTACATGAATTATCCATATATACAAAGTGAAAAATTAAGGTAATTAACACATACAAAACAATAATAATAATATTGACAGCTAGCATTTATATTGCACCTTATGGGTCAGGCATTATGCTAAGCACTTTTCAAATATTATTTCATTTGATCCTCAAAACAAACTCAGGTGGTAGGCACTATTGTTAAGAACTAAGGAAACTGGTTAAGTGACTTGCCTACTAGTCAGTGTCTGAAGCTGGATTTGAACTCAGATCTTCATGATACCAGGCCCAAGACTCTATCCACTGCACTGTCTAGCCACCTCTATAAATACATATATGCTTATATAAACACAAATGAGTACATTTATACTCACATAATTCATACATACACATGGCTCTTATCTAAAAATGAATCAGTCTGGAAAAAGAGCAGTCACGACAAAAGGCAGTGGTACTGCTAATATTCACTTACCACAAGGTCTTCCTGTGAGCTGCTTTCCCAAATTTCAGTCAGATAGTGTCATCTTTAATTTTGTATACAATCAAACATTTGGCTTAAAGAAAAGTCACTAACTTACTGCTCTGATCATGTATACTTCTGGCAAGTTAAAACTATAAAATGGAGACAATACATTAAATATTTAATGATGAATAAATTCTTCTAGCTTCCTAGAAAACTGGAGTCAGATATTTTAGGCTCCTCGTGGCCAAACTGGAAAAAAAAAAAAAGCTTAAGAAAACCAGAGAGGGCCCTTTCCTTCCTCAATGAGTTTGATACCTCACTTACAATTTTTCTCTCCTCATCAATTACTGTCCTCATACAGAGGACTTCAACATACATACTGACTCTTCATCAAATACCCTAATCACTCAGTTCCTCAACCTATTCACTTTCCATGAGCTACTACTCCTCCCCACCTCAGTCATACCCAAAGACAACCACAGATCTTTCCATCACTCACAAAAATACCACATCTCCACATTCAAGAATTCTAAAATCCCCTTATCCAATTAATCTATTGAGTTTTCACCTCCTCCTCTGCCTTCCCTTACAAAACCCTGGTCTTCATCTGCCCTATGACCTCTGATACCTTGACCCTTCATTCACTCCCAGGGCATCTCCAGGGCACTAGTCATGCTCTCTTCTTTTCTCCCTAACTTCTTCAGGAACCAGTTAAACTCTATATTGTCCTTGTCTCTTGAATCCTTTGACCCTTATCATATTGCTGATTATGGATTCATTCTTGGACTTCTCCCACCATTTGTCAACTTTGGTCCTACACACATGCTGCTGAGTGCAGGTGGAGAACATCACACAATCGTTTTGACTGGGTCCACTACAAATTTAATTTACACAACATCAAGTGGGCCCTCACTGTTGTTCCTTCTAAACCTGCCTTATCAACTCACTATCCCATTCTCCACAGTTGCTCTTCAAAATTTTTTCATCACTCCTCAAATTCTGCATGGTTCCTCCTATCCTCACTCTCAGATGAAATCCTTGTCTCATATTTTACAAAAAAATGGAGGCAATTAACCACGTGCTCCCCCTCTTCTCTTTTATATGTGCCTCACTCAGATGCGTTCTGCCACTATGTTCTCCTTCACCCATATCTCACATGATGAAGTGGCCTTCATCTTACCAGGCTAACCCTCTACCTGATCAAACAATCCTATTCCATCCCATCTCCTCCAACAAATTGCTCCCTCTGTCATCCCCATACTATTACTTATTTCCAATCTTTCCTTCTCTACTGGTTCCTTTTCTACTGCCCATAGAAATGGCCGTGCAAGTCTTCTCATCCTGAAAAAACCCTCACTTGAGCTTTCTGCTCCTGTTGTTATCCTATATCTTTTCTGTCCTTTGCAGCTAAACTCCCTGAAAAGGCTGTTTATAATATAGGAGTCTCTCTACTTTCTGTCCTCCCACTCTTTTTAAAATCCCTTAAAATCTGGCTTCTGATCTTATCATTCCACCAAAACTACTCTCTCCAAAATTACCACTTATCTCTTAGTTGTGGAATTCAATGGCCTATTCTCAAGTCTTATTCTCCTGAATCTTTCTGCAGCCTTTGACACTATCATTCTCTCCTCCTTGATACTCTCTTCCCTCTAGGTTTTCTGTATATAACTCTCTCTTTATTCTCCTATCTGACCATTCCTTGTCTCCTCTCCTGGATCATCTAACTGTAGCTGTCCCTTAGGGTTCTGTTTTGAGCCCTCTTCTACTCTCCTATACTACTTCAGTGGATAACCTCTCCAGTTCCCATAGACTCAATTACTATATCTATACTGATGATTTTCAAATCTACCTTTCCCACCTGACTCTTTCTGCTGATCTCCAATCTCACATCTCCAACTGCCTTTTAAACATCTCCATCTGTAGGGGCAGCCAGGTGGTGCAGTGAGTTAAGAGCGTTGGCCCCGGCGTTGGGACACCTGGGATCGGTTCCGGCCTCAGATACTTGGCACCCGCACAAAAATAACTGGCCGTGTAACCTTGAGCAAGTTACTTAACCCCAACGGCTTTAAAAAAAAAAAAAAAACATTTCCATCTGGATGTCTGGTAGACACCTTAAACTCAACATGTCCAAAACAGAACTGATTATCTTTCCCAAAATGTCTTCTCCCACCCACCTTCCCTATTACCTTAGAGGGCAAAAGAGAAACAGACGGGTCTGCAGACCTTGGAAATTAGGTCTGGCCAAGGATGCAACATATGTGTGTAACATTCTACCATGGGGAAAGCCTATGTGTGCATGAGAGCAAGAAGAAGACACAGAACCAGCAGAGACAGGCCCACCCTTGTGTAGGGTTGACAGATGCCATCTGTCAGTTCTGTCTCCTATTACCCAGTTTTAAGTCATAAATCCAGGACTGATTAAAAAGGGGACCTGTGACTAGATGCAGCATTTCAGGTTAAGGAGCTGGTGAGAGTCTGAGTCTGTGTACCAAGTAAAAAGAAAGCTCAGAAGCAAGAAGCAGCCGTGTATCTTGGACCTCAGGAGCAGAGTAAAGTTTCATTTCCAGCTCCTAGCTCAGGCTAAAGCCTACAGAGGAATAATAATATGAGGAATTCCAGATCAAAGAGAAACTTCAAGTTCTGTCACTCTGAACCTACAGAGATTTCCAGCAGGCTGAGAGTAGTGAAGTCCAACAACAGTCTACTGAAAAATTCCGAACAGGGCAAGTCAACAGGCCTCTTGCTCTGACACAAACCCAAGTTAGAAACTTGAGAACTCAGACCAGGGGAACACTGGTCAGATATTGTCCTAGATCAGACCACTCTGAGAGCAGTGAAAGCTTGCTGGTCCATGACTGGAGCTATTCCTGAGATTCTGGAATAACACAATATGCTGTATCTCAAGAAAGGAGTAGCAAGACCAGCCCATGCATCACCTCCATAAATATGCAGAACCTGGTCCTAACAAAATGTCCAAGTAAGGAAGTAGGCTGGAAGAATTAATAAACAAAAAAAAGAATTATACCATAAAAAGTTGCCAATAGTAGCTTTTAAATAGTGCAGTGAATAGAGGACTGGGCATGGTGTCAAGTTTCAGTTGCTTACTACTTATGTGACCATGGGGAAGTCACTTGTTTGCCTCAGTTTCCTCAAATATAAAATGGGGAAAATCGCTTCACTTACCTCAAAGTGCTATTGTGAGAATCAGATCAGATAACATAAGAACTTAGCATTGAACTTGGCACATATTAGGTGCTTAATAAATGTTTGTGCTCTATCTATTCCCTTTCTTTACAGTGACAGAAATGCTCAAGACACAAACCCAGAAGAGAATGGTTCCAAAACAACTAGAAGCAAAGCCTCAAAGAAAAACAGAGCTTGGACACAAAGTCAACTAGAATTTCTGCAAGAGATAAAGCCAGAATTGAAAAATCAAAGAAGTTAAAAATGTTTTTACAAATGTAATTAGTGAGCCATTCCCTAATTGATCAAAAGATATAATCAGTTTTCAGATGAAGTGATAAAATTTATCTACAGTCATATGAAAAAAATATTCTAACTCACTACTGACTGGAGAAATGCAAATTAAAACAATTCTGAGTACAACCTCATTGTCTAATAGGACAGAAAAGGTAAATGACAAATGTTGGAGGTGATGTGGGAAAAGTAAGACATTAATGCACTGTTGGTAGAGTTTGTGAATTGATTCAACCATTTTGTAGAGCAATATGGAACTATGACCAAAGGGCTATAAAACCATACATACCTAGGAACACCATTACTAGATATGTATCCCAAAAGAAATAAAAAAATAAAAAGGAACAGGACCTATATGTACAAAAATATTTATAGTAGGTCTTTTCTGGGGGTAAAGAATTAGAAAATGAGGGAATGCACAACAGTTGAGGAATGGTTGAACAATTTGTAATATATGATTATGATGAAATCCTAAATGATGAGCAGGATTCTCTTGTTGTGCCTGGTTTTCCCCACAACCCCCCTCCCCCAAGAAAGTGAGCAGACTGCCAAATCAGCTCCACCCTCCCCCACTGGGTCTTCACCTTTTTCCCAGTCAGCTCGCCTGCACAGAAGTGGGCAGGCTTCTGGGGGAGTTTCAAGGTGTATACTGACCAATCACTGCTTACCTAAGGCCCCCCCTTATAAGCTAAGGTTCTGCCCCAGATTGTCACTGTTGCCTGCTGCTACTGCTACTGCTGTACCTGAGACATGGGTGGTGCCAGCTCAGCCGGCCACGTGGCCTGATCAGCCACATGGCATTTTTAATAAAGGGTCCATTCTAAAATTATTACTTGGGTCTTGTTCGCATTAATCAAGGTACGGTACTACATTTGGAGCCCCTAGCGAGATTTGGCAGCATTCCATGTTGCTGTCCAAGGCCCAAGATCCTCACTCAGCCTCAGGGGATGGAGGTCCCTCAGCTTTGACGTCCTTGAGAAGCTGGCATCTGAAATTTTCTCAGAGCTCAGAACTCAAGGCTGAGGAAGTCCAGATCATCCCCTGACATTGATCAGATCACATTTTGGCTCTTTGGACCCAGATCTCTGTGTCAGCCTCTGGAGGTGAGTGGTTATCTGTCTGTTGTGTTTGTGTGCCTGCCTTTCTGTTTGTCTGTCTGTAACTAACAACATCTGTGGTCAAAAATTTGGCCAGGGAAACTGTTGGACTTCTGTCTCCTTATCTCCCCTTTGGAGAAAGAGAGAAAAGGAGAGGGGTGGGGAGGAAGCAGCCCTGGTCACTTCGTGGGGAGCCAGCGAGATTTTGCCGAATAGGAAGAGCTCTCGGCCTTGGGGGTAGACATCTGCTAGCACAGATTCCTAGGGGGGCTGGCCCCTGATGATGCTCCAGGGCCCCAGGTCTAGATTGCACCTGCCTCCCGACTTCTACCTGCTCCTCATTTGACCTTTTGTACATCCAGGACCTCCAGTTTGGGAGTGAGTAAAAATCTGTTCTGGGTAAAAAAAAAATCTGTTCTGGTTCTTTTCTGGAGGGTGGAGGGCTAGACATAGCCATTTGTGCAGGGGGCATCTCCTCCCTGGCGAAGCTTTAGGATGCCAAAGCCTCTCGACCATCAGTATTCTGGTTGTTAATGTTTGTATGTTTTTTGTGTGCCCTGCGCTAACTTGAGCTCATTTGCTTCCTGTTCAGTATCTGCGGGGGCAAATCAAGCAGCTAGGGACTATTATTTGTCAGTATACATCCTATATGTTCTTTCTGTGTCCTGTGCTCACTTGAGCTCATTTGCTTCTTGTTCAGTATCTGCAGGGGCAAAGCAAGCAGCTAAGGACTATTGTCTGTCCTCGTGAAGTTTTGTCTTGAGCTCATTCGCTTAAAGCCTCCCCATTTTTATTCTGCAAAGCAGGTATTGAGTGGCTATCAGATGAGCACCAACAAGGGAGCTTTTCTGATTTCCACTGGGAAGACATATTTATTTATAAGACTATACAGTTTGTCTGTCTTTTCATCCTAAAACATGGGAGGTTGCAGCCAGTACATCAAAAACTCCCCTGGGGTTGCATAGTAAGCCATTTTAGAGTAGCCTATCAGGACGGGGCAGATCATGGGGTCCCCTTGAAGAAGAGGAAACTCATTTCTTATTGCATGCATGAGTGGCCCCATGGTTGGGGTGAGCTGGCCCCCGCTGGGAAGTTTCCACAAGCAAATTATCCAATCACTGTGGGGGTGGTCACAGGGAATCCAGGGCATCCAGATCAGTTTCCTTATATTGATGTCTGGCTAGATCTTGTCACCTATTCCCCTCCCTGGCTTAGGAACTGTTCTTTCCAAAGGGTTATCCGAATCCTTGTGGCCCACCCGCTCTCAGATACTCCTGAGACAAAACCTCCCTCCCACAAAAATACTACCAGATCATAGTGAGGGGTATAATTTCCCATCATCTTACAACCTTCAATCCCCTCCCTCTGCCTCTTCCTCCACAAACTCAAAAGGGAGGGGGGAAGGGCAAAACTTCTTACTGTGCTGGTCCTTCTCCTCAGTGAGCATTGGGAAAGTGGGGAGGTAGGCCCCTCTTTGGGAATCCCTGCCCTCCAATCAAAGAAGCAGGCAGGCTAGATCTCCTGCCTGACCAATTAAAGCCAATTAAATGTGGAGCTTTGAGATTGGCAGATTCAAAGCTCACTTTCAAAAGGTCCACCAAAATTCTCCCGTTGTTGTAATAATTTGAAATTTTTAATTTGGGAAATTTACAATTTCTTTACAAAATATCTTTACAAATTCTGAGAATCAATCATTAAGAAATTAGAAATGGGATATTGAGATTGCTTGAAAAAAAAAACCTGAAGTTTTTTAGGATATTGGGATTGCTTAAAGAAAGAAGTTTTTTGCTATCTCAGCTTGACTTGTTCCTTGAATTTGTAAAAGGAAAATTAGTAGCGTTTATGAAACACCTGATTGTAAAATGCAATGACTGGCATATGTTGGTATCTGTCTAACTTTGAATCCATGCCAGAATTAATAAAGTCAATTATTGTATATGTCATTTGATATTTATTGTTATTTTGTTGCCATCTTTCTGAGACTATTGTTTCTAAAAGTCTATTTAGCTAAGTGAACTTAAGAAGCATTTTTGAAGTAGGAATAGTATTATAGCTATTTTTTTTTTAAATCTGAATTTCGTATTGCATGTGTATTGGGTTTTTATGTTATAAAATTTGTTAATATAAACAAATATATTATATTACTTATATTTGGGTTACAAACAGGCAATAATAATGTTGATATTTCATTTAAAATTTTAGCTAAATTATGTAATTTTGAAAAATTATGAACTCTGATATTAACAATTTTCTTATTACTATTCTGAAGCTGCTGAATCATCTAAGGATATAGATATATTTTTACACCAAATTAGTTTTAGAAAATTCCCATATTTGAATGTATATTTTATAATTATTATGTTTGTCAACCTTAAGTGAAACCTTTCTTAGGTGTGACGTTTGTGTCAATGGCTATGGGATGAACGATTTTCTGTGCAAAGCAATTTGGCAATTACTAAATTAAGATCACCAGATTGGTAATTACTTGATTTTGGTTTGAAGTTTAAATTTAGGTACATCATAATTGTTTCTGATATTGTTACTGATAAACATTGGTATTATGAATGTTATAATACAAGCAGTTTCTTATACTCTAAATGCTGTTAAATTAAGAATTATACTGTCAGAGGAACAAGAAAATGATAGTGGATGAAGTACTCTGACCATGTCAGAGTACCAGTTATGATATTCTGAAATGTTGTAATTTAAGAAATCATACATTTTTAAGTTTCAATTCATAAATCAAGTATTTACAATAGCATGCTTGGGAAAAACTACTTATAGGTAATTATGTGATGAAAAGACCTTGTGAATCCCCTTCTAAGCTTTGTAAAACCTACAGATCTACCCAAATGATTTTGGGTCCCAGCTGTTTAAGGGGGGGAATGATTGGGTGCTTGAAATTATGGGGTACTTGGGTACCTGATATTTAGGTTAATCAGAGTTACTTTAGTTGAGAGAAAAGATAGATACCATTTTAACACAAGGTTAATTCAAACTGACTTTATAGTTTATGAAAAGCTGAACAATGCAGATAAGAAGGTTAGGGGACAAATAGGGTTCATCCAGCCTCTCCTGTTTCCAGATAGTGGATATCAGTTTTAGAAGTATGTTGAGAGAGCATGAGGAGGTTTTGGGAAGGCAGAAAGATTTGTAACTTGCGTTTGAAATTAATAGCTCAATCAAATTTTAGATGGCCTTATCTGAAGGACACTAGTCCATATTTATTTGCTATTTAATAATTTGAGGGACTGTAAATTTTACTATTCTTCTAACCCTTGATTACAGGAGTCGTCATAAAGGCCGATAATGGGATGGCAGAGGCTGCAGGCTGTGAACTGTTCAATGTGGATGCCTGTGCTTGGAAAAGTTTGGGGACAACCTCAGACACTGCCCAGATGGGATCTCTCTGACTTTCCCAATTGTGCCTTTTCTTTCTGAAAAGGAAACCTCCCACCTATTTATGCCTAAGCCTTGCTTTCAGCACCTGATTGCTTTCTGAATGACTAGTGGAGATGACTCATGCCTGGAATCAAACAAGGCTAAGGAAGTTTTTATTCTGGCAAGGTTTATGACTTTGTCCCTCTTTTATTCTATAGCAAATTCACTGAGAAGTAATATTCAGGGCCAAATAAATGAATAAATATAGAGATAACATCCTTCAAAGGAGATGATTAGTAACAAGGCAAAAAGTAATGAAATAGATGCCTGATTGACCAGGATAGTGAAGTTTGAGGAGAGCAACAGGATCAGGCCAGACCTAGGATTAAATACAGATGCAAAAAATTGGCTTTAAAAACTTCCTATTATGTGAATTCATGATTTGAGCATGTTTGGGAATAAGATCAAAGGTATGGATTTTGGATTTTAGCACAAGGATTGTATAAGATAGTGGTAAGGGTGAAGCTAATGTTAATTTGTTAATATATCTGTCTGATAATTTTACAAAGGGGGGCGGGTAGGTGGTGCAGTGAATAGAGCACTGGCCCTGGAGTCAGGAGGACCTGAGTTCAAATGCGGCCTCAGACACTTAACACAAAAACTAGCCATGTGACCTTGGGCAAGTCACTTAACCCCAACTGCCCTCCAAAAAGTAAAAAAAAAAAGACAGACAGATAATTTTACAAAGGGCAGATAAAATCAATTTTTTTAAAAAAGGGTTTTTTTTTTTTTTATTTTAAAGGACTCCTATAACAGATACAGGATTCAGGAAAGGTAGAAATAACTTTTACCATTCCCTTCCATTGATCTGTAAAACAGGCATTTTAGCATAACTTTTACCCTTCCCTTCCCTTCCACTGATCTATAAACAGGCATTTTAGCATAACTTTTACCCTTCCCTCTTCTAATTGACTTGTGGGTGGGGGTTCAGCCTAGGGTAAAATCCCTGCCACCTACTGGGTGTTCCCCATCTCCACTCATTCTGGGTTCCCTGTACCTGCCTAGAAAAAGCGAAATTTCAAATATACACTGACCAATCACTGATCGTAGTTTCAGCTTATGTAACCTGACCATTATAATCTCTTTAAAAACCCGGCACACTGTTCATGCCAATTTACTGTCTGATTTGGGTATGAGACCCAAGCAAGCCCTCAGCAATAAAATCCATTTCCAATTTTAATCTCTGGGATATTCTGTGTCGCTCTATTATGCCCAACATAATTGGAAGCCCCAACAAATAAACTGAAAATTCTCTGTAGTTTCAAAATATGGCACTAATCTTAAGTAATTGTATTAATTTATATTAAGTCAAAATTATCTGGTCATCTCTAGATCTGAACTGGAGAAGCAAAACCCTTTTTTTAGATTCTGTAACTACATGAGGCATCTGGGATTTAAAAGAATTGCTTAAATGAAATAGGTCACTGGGATACAAGGGATTGTATGCTAATTATGATTCTTGTATAGTTTGTATAAAAGTTTTCTTGGTTATCTTAGTGGCATGTACCTGACAATGTAATTATGTCATTTTGTAAAATTGTGAGAAAAACCTCATTCTATCAACTGAGCCTAGCCCTGTGACTAAGAAAACTGAACTATCTGTTTGAACCTAGTCTTGTATGGCTAGAAAACTGGACCTTTATATGTAAAGTCGTGTTTCTGGGAGTTCTTGTATTGTACATTTGAACTCTAGTCATCTAAGGATAATCCCCTGAGCCTTGGAATCTGAAAAAGACCACATCAGATGCAGACAGCTTTCCCAAGAATCCAGACCTGACCTCTATTGGGACAGCTTCTTTCCTGAGAGAAATTCAACTAGAGTACCAATGAAAAAAATGTGGCCCCCTCGTCTTCCTTGAGACTATGGCCTTGATTATAGGAAGTCCCTATTAACCGTTAAATTGCTAATTGTTATGGGTCCCCACTACCAGCCCTTGGGAACAAAGCTGACTATCCTGTATGATTAGGCCAGGGTGTCAAGGGTTTGACACAAACAAAAGAAGTGGGAAATGTTGTGCCTGGTTTTCCCCACAACCCCCACTCCCCCAAAGAAGTGAGCAGACTGCCAGGTCAGCTCTGCCCTCCCCCACTGGGTCTCCACCTTTTCCCCAGTCAGCTCACCTACATAGAAGTGGGTGGGCTTCTGGGGGAGTTTCAAGGTATGTACTGACCAATCACTGCTTACACAAGGCCCCCTTTTAAGCTAAGGTTCTGCCCCAGATTGCCGCTGTTGCCTGCTGCTACTGCTTGCTGTACCTGAGACATGGGTGGTGCCAGCTCAGCCTGCCACAGGGCCTGATCAGCCTTAATAAAGGGTCCATTCTAAAATTATTACTTGGGTCTTGTTTACATTAATCAAGGTACGGTACTACACTCAGAAAAACCTGGAAAGATTTGCATGGGCTGATGCAAAGTGAAATATACTGTGAACAAAGTAACAGCAATACTGTAAGAGGATTAGCTATTAATGACTTAGCTATTCTCAGCAATACAGTGATCTAAGACTTTTTTTTACTTTATTTTTCTTGAAAATTTTTTTGTCTGTTTTCTTTCACAATATGACTATAACAGATATGTTTTACATGACTACACATGTATAACCTATATGGAATTACTTGCCTTCTCAATGAGGAGGGTGGGAAGGGTAGGAAGGGGGAAAAACTAGAACTTAAAAATTTTTAAAACAAATGTTAAAAATTGTTTTTACGTGTAACTGGGGGGAAATAAAATACTAAATAAATAAAAAAACACAAACAAATGTAATAAGCATGCTAGAAGATACTCTAGAGGCTCCTTATCTCCACCACCAGATATAAAATCCTCTGGTTCTTGGGGAGGCTAGGTGGCACAGTGAAGGTCAGAATCCACTGGGAGACAGAGTGAGGCAGAATCCAGCCCAGGAAAGTGCCCACGTGGGTCTGGGTCCCGGTCCGGCAAGGGGAGCGCAGAGCATGTGAGGGCTGCAGCAGCTCGGTCAAGAGAGAGGAGCCCCAGCCAGTGGACCCACCCCAAAGGCAATTCGCAGCCATCTCACCAGCATCTCACCAAGGATCTGGAGGATCCATTGGAGCTGGGTAAGAGAGGGCTGGGGACCCCCAGCAGAGACAGCAGCTTCTTCTGGGGCTATCAGCCTCCAGGCTGGAAGTTTAGAAACTGCTTGTCTGACTTTCCAGAGCCTAGGATGACCAAGTGAATTCTGGCTGTTCAGATCCCCCCTCCCTGACCTAGAAAACCCAAAGATAAGTGTCCCACCCAGAGTGAAATCCAGAGACAGTGGAAACAGACTCTGGCTTGGGTGTCATTGAGAAGGGGTGTAACTGAGATGGCAAGGAGTCTGAAGAGAAGAGGGGGAGGAGTCTACTTCACCTGACCAGCAAAAGCCTGCCAGAGAGGTAGCTCACTTACCTCTATCACCTGGCTTCCTTCAAGCTCAAATCCTACTTTCTACAAGAGGTCCTTTGCAGGGCCCCTACTGCTAATTCCCTTCCTCTGAGAACACTTGCCAATTAAGCTGTCTCTATCTTGTATGTACAGTTTTCTATATGCTGTTAACTCCAACAGAACATGAGGGCTGGGATCATGTGTTTTTTTTTCCTTTGTATCCCCATCATTAGTGCCTGGCAAATAGTAAGCACCTAATAAATGCTAGGTAACTAACTAGAAAGAGCATTTATTAAGCACTTACTATGTCCCCAACACTGTACTAAAAGTCAAGGATACCAATCCAAGTTTCAGACATTTATTACCTATGTGTCCCTGGTCTGATAAGTCACTTGGTCTCTCAGAGTTTCAGTTTCTTCTTCTATAAACAAAAGATAGTAACAATAACCGAGTCACAGGGTTATAAGGATGAACTGAGGTAACGTATGTCAAGAGTCTGGCAAACCTTAAAGCACCATATAGATGTTAGATAGATGATAATAATGAAGATGATGATGATGATGACCACTACACATACAAAAGTGGTCAATATAATCCTTGCCATTAACCAAGTATATTAGGGCAGTGGAAAATGAGCAAATTCAAAATATTTCTAAGGAAGAATTAATAAGAATTTCTGATGGCTCAGACAGAGCAGAAGAAAAAGAAGGTAAAGTCAAATGGGGTGCCAAGTTTTCTATTGAAAGAGACTGTTATATTAACATTATTGACATTAATGCTTAGAAAAGAATATGGTTTGGTAGGAGAATATGAGAAATTTTATTCTGAGCAGATTAAGTTTGAGATGAGAGCAGGACATTCAAATTAAAATGCCAAAAGTACAAAATTAAGTGTTATCCACAAAAAGGTGGATGTATGTGATTGCTTCTAAATCTGACATTCTATGATTCTATCATATATAAATAAAGGATGATAGACAGGGTCAAATGATTCAAAAGGAGAAAGATTATTGAGGACAGGTCAAGAGATTTAGATAGCTTCAAATGACATAATTGGCATGTAAATGTAATTTATAAATTTTAAAGTGCTCTATAACTGTCAGCTATAGAGGAAGGAAGTAATTTTTTTAAGAGACCTGTGATTTCATTAGTGAATATACAACTCTTGATGATGGAACTCCCTCTGCCAATAAAGATCACCAGCTGTTGTACACCTTGTAGTGTTAGATAATTCTCTGAAGCACAGAGAAGTAACTTCAGAATCACACAACATGAATGTTTCAGAGGCAGATTTTGAACCTAGAGCTTTCTGTTTCCAAGAACAGTTCTCTATCAATTACATCTCACTGCTTCTTAAATGAAGTAACTCAAGAGACAGAGACCTGCCCAGGGTCCACAGACAGTATATATCACAAGCAGAACAGAAGACACAGATCATTCTGGTTTCAAGATTAGCTCTCTCTTAATAGGCTTATTAAAAATAGGAAGACTGAAAGTGTAAAAAATTTTAACAGATCAAAGATTCTAAATACTTGCAGGAAAAGAAACAGAAATAGGATCACAGCTACAAAAATTATTTAAGGATAGAGAAAATGCATACGTTTGAATAACAAGGCTAACATTAATACAGAGCTTTGTTGTTATTGTTGAGCCTTTGAAGAGGACAGTGACATCACATGGTGATGTCTGACTTGAATGTGATTGGATTTAAGCGAGGCATAGCTGTGTAAGTCGTCAGTCTTACTCTTTCTTCCAGAGTCACTGAAGTCCAGTAGCAACACAAAAGTGAAGACAACCGGTTTTTGCCTGGGATGCAGTGAATGACCTTGACATCTGTGATGTCTAACCAAGCTCTAAGCTCTCCACAGTGCCTACTTCAGCCAACTTTATGATTGTTGGAACAAATTATTGTCATCTGCTCATTTCACTGGGGGAAGTCTTCATGTACTCGGGGTAGACATCACCCTAAGTCACAATAACCCTAGATGGTGTATAGAACTGTAGAAATGGTGAGCTATTATTAGAAGGAGCTTTGGTTTAGTGGGCTAGCTATATCTGTAATCAGAAGATGTGGGTTTCTATAGTTCCAGTTCTGCTACCTGTCATCTCTGGCAAATCACTATCTCCAAATCTAAGACTCCTCTTCTAATAAGCTATGAATGAGATTACACATATACAATCTAACTCCCAGAATTACTACGAGGAGGATCAAATGAAATAATGATTATGAAGTGCTCTTCAAATTGTAAAGAATTATCTAAATACTATATAACTGTATCAGTTTTACAAAAAAGGAAAGTTTCAGAAATTGAAGTGACTTACTCAAAATCAGAAGTCTATTAAGTGACAGATCAAAGACCTGAACAGTTTTTCTAACTAAATCCAGTAACCTCACTATATTATCCTTCCTGTTTTAAGGTAAAAAATACTAGAGAAGCAAGAGATATATGCAGGAGTTAAATATCAGAGGATATAAGGAGAAGTGAGATCTAAGGTATAGATGGGTCAGATTGGCTTCAGGAAATAAGATCCTTCTTCCTTATAATTGAAGAAAGGATCAAAAGACAGAAGTAACAAAATGATCAATCAAATGTGGTAAAGATGAGAGTATATCATGGAAATGACAGATAATGGCCTTACTTTTCATGAAGCAACTAAGGAAGTTGAGAGGAGGAAAAATTAAAATCTTAAAAAAAAAAACCACCAACAACAAAGTTTACTCTTTGGATTTCCTTTGGATTTCTACCCTTCCACATAATTACTGCAAAAAATAAAAGGCTGATGAAAGTTTTAATAAAGTTATTGATTTTTAATGAATTGATGTGTTACTTTATAATTCTGGCCCCACTGACAACAAAGTGAAGGATCCTATAACAATAGCAACGCTAAATTATACATTCTTCGCATTAGAAAGAATCTGCTCAAAAACTAACTAAAAGTTTAAGTGCATGATATAAGGTAAAGTACACCATACTGGAAATCAGGAGACCTAAGTTCTAGTCCTCGTTTCTAGTTTTTCCTCTAACTAGCTATGTGGCCTTATGGAAGTCACAATCATTTGGGGCCCCAACTATATCAACTGTGAACTGAAAAGTTTGGATGTATAAGGACTTTTCTGGCCACAGAAGGCTACAAATTTAACAAAAAAGATAACCATACACTTACTTTTTTGACAGATACCGTAGCCTTCATCGTCTTCATTTTACTGCTTTTAAAAGTCTGATAAGTATCCATAGCTTTATGTAGTTTGTAATCAATCAATGAAGAATTGCTCCAAAAACACCTAAAAAAATGCAGACACACACATTAAAAGAAGTCACCTATGTTGACATAAGCAAACCAAATAATGATTTTATATTAATTAATATCATTCACTAAAAGTCAGTGACCTATAACATTTAAACTAATTCAATGTGGAAATTTGGAAGATTGTTGTTTAACTGTTTTTCAGTCATGTGCAACTCTTCATGACCCCTTTTGGGAGTTTTTCAGCAAAGATACTGGAATGATTTGTCATTTCCTTCTCCAGTTCATTTTACAGATAAAGCAACTGAAGCAAACAGAATGAAGTGATTTGCCCAGGATCACACAGTTAGTAAGTATCTGAGGTTGGATTTGAACTCAGGTCTTCTTGCCTCTAGGCCTGGTGCTCTATCCACTGCACCACCCAGCTGCCCTAATTTGGAAGGTACTGATTGGTTTAGGAGGAGGTGTGGCCTAAGGGAAAGTGTGATGAACTTGGAGTTAGCAGAGAACTGGGTTCATCACCCACCTCTGCACCTACTAGGTACATGGATATGAGTAAGTCATTTATAATCTCAGAGAACTGCCTAGAGCAGTAAAAGGTTAAAACACTTGCCAAAAGTCACACAGCTGGTTTATATCAGAGGCAGGACTTGACTTTAGGTGCTCCTGTTTCAAGGCTAGCTCTCTATAAGCTATTCAGGGTGGGGAACCTGCAGCCTTGAGGCCACATGTGGCCCTCTACATCCTCAAGTGCAGCACTTTGACTGAATGCAAACTTCACAGAACAATGGGATTCCCCACCCCTGACTGCTATATCACGCCACCTCTCTGTCTCATACCAAGATGAATAGTAAACCAGAAGAATTATTTAAGATTAAGAGTCATTCTTTAATGGATGGGATCAAAAGACAGCTAAAGCAGTTATTAAGTACTTAGTATAGGCCAGGAAAAGCTTCTGGTTAGGAACAATTATTGAAAGAAGAACTGCAAAATACTATCATATGAAATGGGACAACTCAGTGGCACAGTGGATAGAGCACTGGGCTTGGAGTCAGAAAGACCTGAATTCAAATCTGGCCTCACACATTTACTAGCTGTGGGACCCTGGACAAGTCACTTAACCCTGTTTGACTCAGTTCCTCATCCATAAAATGATATGGAGAAGGAAAAAGCAAAGTACTCCAATATCCTTGCCAAGAAAATACCAAATGGTGTCACAAAGAGTCAGACACAACTGAAACAACAAAGCAGCAAAATCCTATGAAACAATGTTCCAAATCATTAACAAGACAAATGCAAATTAAAACAACTCTGAAGTTTCACCTCATGTACAGCAATATGGCAAAGATGGGAATAGTTGATGTTGGAGGGGATACAGAAAGACACACTAATACACTGCTGACTGAGATGTGAATTACTCCAACTTTTCTGGAAAATAATTTGGTATTATTTAAAGTGTCGAAAATGTCCAAAAATTCCAACTAATTATTAGGCATATAACTTAAAGAGGTCAAAATCAGAAAATAAAGGTTTCTTTTTTTCCCCCCACTTTTATTTTTATTTATTTTTTAAATTAATTTGTTTGTTTCCTTTTAGTTTACAGGATTCAATTCCACAATTCCTTGAGTTTCACATTTTGTCCCCTTCCCTCCCCTCCCCACCATGGCGGCATATAGTCAAGTATAGGATCTGTAAATACTTTCACATTATACATTAGTCAGGTTATAAATATGGATTGTATCAGCTGGAATGAAAAATAGTAAAGAGGACATAAAACCAAATTAAGATAAGGGAAAAGATCAGGTATTTTGCTTCCACCTGGATATAAACTCAGTTCTTTCTAGTTTTTTCTCTGGATGCACATATTTCTCTCCATCATGAGTCTTTTGGGATTGACTTATATCACTGCATTGCTGAGAAGAGTCCAGTCTATCAAAGTTGATCATCACACATACGTTGTGTGTGTAATTGTGTACAAATTTCTCCTGGTTCTACTCTTCTCACTCAGCATCAGTTTGTATAAGCCTCTCCAGGTAAATATGAAGACACGTCTGCTCCTCGTTTCTTATAGCACAATAGTATTCCATGAACATGCATATACCAAAACTTGTTCAGCCATTCCCCAATTGATGGGCACCCCCTTAATTTCCAATTCTTTGCTACCACAAAAAAAGCTGCTATAAACATTTTTGCACATACGGGCCTTTCTCCCATTTCTATGATCTCTTTGGGATATAACCCTAGCAGTGGTATTGCTGGATCAAAGGGTATGAAAGTATTTATAGCCCTTTGGGCATAATTCCAGATTACTCTTCAGAAAGGCTGGATCAGTTCACAACTCCACCAGCAATGCATTAGTGTTCCAATTTGCCAACATCCTCTCCAGCATTTGTCATTTTCCTGTTTTGTCATCTTACCCAATCTGACTGGTGAGATGTGGTACCTCAGAGTTGTTCTGATTTGCATTTCTCTAATCAATAGTGAATTAGAATATTTCTTCATGTGCTTATAGATATCTAATAAAGGTTTCTTATACACAAAAAAATGTATAGCAGTATTTTCTGTGGCATGAAAAAACTAGAAATAAAGTAGATGTCCACTGATTTGTGAATGGATCAACAAATTATGAAATATGAATTATATAATGGAATAACACTGCACTATCAGTATGAAGAGTTCTAAGAAGCATGAGAAGACTAATATGAGCTAATGAGTAAAATAAGCAGAACCAGGGAATACATATACAAAATGACAATATAAATAGGATGAGAAAAGAGTCAAAACTTTTTTTTTTTGGAAAATGGTAAATTTTATTGATGAAATCAACTTTTTCATTCAAAGCTATTGCAAAACCATTGTCAGAAGAATCCCAGGTGAGCCTGTAAGATGTTGGCATTTTTATTAGACTGTAAAATATCCACACAACAACAACAAAAAGCAGGGTTTGGTTTGCTGGGTTTTGGTGGGGAAGGAGAGACTGTTTGTTTTTTACTTCCAGTGGGCTGTCTTGTTAAGTACTAGTCTCTAGAGCAGGGGTTCTTAATGTGTCAACTTCTTTGACAGTCAGATGAATCCCTCCTTAGAATGGTTTGGGGTTTTTTTGCTTTTTTTTGTGGAGGGGGGAGGGCAGGGCAATTGGGGTGAAGAGACTTGCCCAAGGTCACACAACTAGTAAGTGTTAAATGTTTTATTCTGGATTTGAACTCAGGTCTTCCTGACTCCAGGGCCGGTGTTCTATTCACTGTGCCACCTAGCCACCCCTTAGCATGATTTTTTTTTTCAAATATTTTATTTACATCATTCATTTCCACCAGATTTTGAGTTTCAAATTTTCTCCCTGTTTTTTCCCTACCCACCGCCCCAAAATAGCAGTCCCACAGGATATCCCCTCCTCCAATCTGCTCTCTCCCATATTTTCTCCCACACCCCTTTTGACTTTTCCAGTGGATCTCTATGCCCCAGTGCCTGTATATCTTACTTGAATATTTGATTTTAAAATTTTGAATTCCAGATTCATTCCCTTCTTCCCTTGTCACCCACCCTTACTGGGAAGATAAGCAGTTCAGTAGAGGATAAACATGTGTGGCTAATGCAAAACAATAACATAGTAGATATATTGTAAAAGACTGACTATATTTCCTTCCCTCCTATCCCACCTTCCACTTGTTCTATTCTCTACTTTGATTCCATCCCTTTTCAAAAGTGGGTGCTTCCAAATTCCCTCCCCCCCCCGCCTGTCCTCCTTTCCATCATCCCCCCTCTCATCCACTTCCCCCCTACTCTCCTGGAGGGTGAGATACCCTATTTGGAGTGTATTTCATTCCCACCCCAAGCCAAATTCAATGGGAATAAGGTTGACCCATTCCCTTTTGCCTTCCTATTCTTCCCCTCCATTGTAACCATTTTCCCTTGCCTCTTCTATATGAGATAGTTTACCCCATTCTGTCTCTCTCCATCTTCTCTCATTATATCCCTCTCTCACCTCTTAATTTCACCTTTTAAGTATCATCCCTTCCTGTTAAAATGGTCCTGTGCCCTCTATGTATACCTGTAAACATATTTACATACATTCCCATATGTATTCCTATGCCCATATACCCTCATATACAGACATATATATATATGTATATGCATATATATATATATATATATATATATATATTTCTATTCCCTTAAACTACTGAGAAAAGTTTCATAAGTTACAATTATTGTTTTTCCATGTAGGAATGTTAATAGTTCAACTTTCATAAGTTCCTTATGATTTCTTTTCCCTGTTTACCTTCTCATGCTTCTCTTGCTTCTTGTATCTGAATGTCATATTTTCTATTCAACTCTGGTTTTTTCAGCAAGAATACTTGAAACTCCTCTATTCCACTGAATGACCATATTTTCCCCTGAAACATGATACTCAGTTTTGCTGGGTAGCTGACTCTTGGTTTTAATCCCAGCTCCTATGACCTCCAGAATATCATATTCCAAGCCCTTCAATCCCTCAGTGTAGAAGCTGCCAGATCCTGGGTTATCCTGATTGTGTTTCCACAATATTCAAATTGTTTCTTCCTGGCTGCTTGTAATATTCTCTCCTTAATCTGGGAATTCTGGAACCTGGCTATAATATTCCTAGGAGTTTTCTTTTTGGGATCTTTTTCAGGAGGTGATCAGTGGATTCTTTCAACCTCTATTTTGCCCTTTGGTTCTAAAACATCAGGGCAGTTTTCTTTGAGAATTCCTGGAGGATGATTTCTAGGTTCTTTTTTTGATCATGGCATTCATGTAGTCCAATAATTTTTAAATTATCTCTCCTGGATCTATTTTTAGGTCAGTGGTTTTTCCCATGAGATATTTCACATTGCCTTCTATTCTTTCATTTGTTTGGATCTGTTTAACAGCATCTTAATTTTTCATAAAGTCATTACCTTCCATTTGCTCCAGTCTAATTCTGAAGCCATGATTCTCCTCATTGCCTTTTTGAGCCTCTTTTGCCATTTGAGTCAGTCTGTTTTTTTGGTCAGGCTGTTGACTCTCATTTTGTAATTTTCTTGCATAGTTCTCATTTGTCTTCCCAATTTTTCCTCCACTTCTCTTATCTGCTTCTTAAGGTCCTCTATGGCCTGTAACCAGCTTGTATTTTCCTTTGAAGCTTTTGGTGCAGGAGTTCTGACTTCACTTCCTCCTGTTCCATGCTTTGCTCCTTTTTGTCCGCAAAATAGGAGTCTAATGTTGGAATCTTCTGTCTGCTTTGTTTCCTTTGCCTGGTCATATCGCCCCTCAGTCACTTGACCCCTGGGCTTTTTGCCACAGTAGAACTCTGCCACCAGAGAGGGGAGCTTTCATCCCAAATGCTGGGGTTTTCTCAGTTGCCGGAGGTATTAGATGGGTGCCTTCTCTGAAGCCTCCACACGCTCTGGCAAGCTGACATACACCCCAGAACCTTCACCCTAGACTGCAATCCAGATCCAAGCAGTTTAAAGGAAGAGTGATTAGCCCTCAGACTGGTGCTTGGTCCCCCTACTCTCTGCAGGCCAGGAGCTGAAGCTGCCACGTGGCTCTGGCTGGCTGTGCTGGTGTCTCAGAGACTTCTCGCCCTGGGGGCAAAAGCCATGAACTCCCACTTACTGGGTCCCAAAGTCCAGACTGCACTTACCTCTCACTTTGTCCTTCGCATCTATGTGTTGATAAATCTGGAAATGGCCACAGCTGCTGCTGATCTGGAGTCCCTCCGGCTGGAGGCTGGTCAGGCCCACCCTGGAGCTAAAGCCTCTGTGTGGGGCTGGGCTCAGCTCCCAGAGCACTGCGATGGCCGATTCCTGCCATCCTGCCAGGCTGTCCTCAGTGGGAGGTTAGCTTGTCTGTGTCATTTTGTGGGCTCTGCAGCTCCAAAGTTTGTTTAGAGTTCCCTTTTTACATGGATTGGGGTAGGTGGAAGCCGAAGCAGCAGGGAGGTCCTGCTTCTACTCCGCCATCTTGGCTCCACCCCGCAAAGAGTCAAAACTTAATGCTGTGTAATTATAACTACGAAACTTATCTCCAAAGAAAGGATAAGAAAAACGCCCCTTTCTCAATTGCTCATGGCTGGGTCGAGTTAATATAATAAAAATGTCAATTTTACCTAAATTAAATTATATATTTAGTGCCATACTAATCAATTTACCAAAAAACTACTTTATAGAGCTAGGAAAAACAGTAACAAAATTCATTTGGAAGAACAAACAGTCCAGACTATCAAGGGAATTAATGAAAAGAAATGCTAGGGAAGGTGGACCAGCTATACCAGATTTTAATCTGTATTATAATGCAGCAGTCATCAAAAGTACTTGGTACTGGCTGAGGAATAGAGTAGTGGATCAATGGAATAGACTGGGCACACAAGACTCAGCAGTCAATGACTATAGTAATCTACTGTTTGATAAACCCAAAGACCCCAGTTTTGGGGATAAGAACTCACTATTTGACAAAAACTGCTGGGAAAACTGGAATATAGTATGGCAGAAACTGGGCACAGACCATTATCTAACACCATATACCAAAATCAAGTCTAAATGGGTGCATGATCTAGGTATAAATGCTGATA
Source organism: Petaurus breviceps papuanus (assembly GCF_028583685.1). NCBI lineage: Eukaryota > Metazoa > Chordata > Mammalia > Diprotodontia > Petauridae > Petaurus > Petaurus breviceps. The sequence goes on along the minus strand of NW_027187341.1, from coordinate 12,481,209 downwards.
CTGAAAGCAATCTGGGAAAGCAAGGAATTGTTTACCTGTCAGGTTTGTGGAGAGGGGAAGATTTTATGACCAAACAAGAATTAGAGAGCATTATAAAATTCAAAATGGATAATTTTGATTACATTAAATTGAAAAGCTTCTGTACAAACAAAGCCAATGTGACCAAGATTAAGAGGGAAGTGGGAAATTGGGAAAGAATTTTTACAACCTATGTCTCTGATAAAGAACTCATTTCTAAAATATACAGAGAATTGAGTCAAACCTATAAGAATACAAGTCATTCCCCAATTGATAAATGGTCAAAGGATATGAACAGGCAGTTTTCAGAGGAAGAAATTAAAGATATCTATAAGCATATGAAAAAATGCTTTAAATCATTATTGATTAGAGAAATGCAAATCAAAACAACTCTGAGGTACCACATCTTACCAGTCAGATTGGCTAAGATGACAGGACAGTGACAAATGCTGGTGAAGTTGTGAACTGATCCAACCATTCTGGAGAGCAATCTGGAATTTTGCCCAAAAGGCTATAAATAATTTCATACCCTTTGACCAAGCAATACCACTTCTAGGGTTGTATCCCAAAAAGATCACAGAAATGGGAGAAAGACCCATATGTACAAAAATATTTATAGCAGCTCTTTTTGTAGTGGCAAAGAATTGGAAATTAAGGGGGTGCCCATCAATTGGGGAATGGCTGAACAAGTTGTGGTATATGAATATAATGGAATACTATTGTGCTATAAGAAAAGAGGAGCAGATGGACTTCATATTTACCTGGAGAGGCTTATACAAACTGATGCTGAGTGAGAAGAGTAGAACCAGGAGAAATTTGTACACAATTACAGATACAACGTATGTTTGATGCCCAACTTTGACAGACTGGACTCTTCTCAGCAATGCAGGGTTATAAGTCAACTCCAAAAGACTCATGATGGAGAGAGATGTCTATATCCAGAGAAAGAATTAGAAAGAACTGAGTTTGAATCCAGATTGAAGGAAACTACCTGATCTTTTTCTTTTTCTTGTTTGTTTGTTTTTTCCTCTTTCCCATTGTTCATTCCATCTGAGACAATCCTTCTTTATAACCTAAATAATGTCTAATGTGAAAGTATTTGCAGATACTATACTTGATTGTATGCCATCATGGGGGTGGGGGGGGAAGAAAATTTAAAACTCAAGAAATTGTGGAATTGAATCTTGTAAACTAAAAGTAAACAAATGAATAAAGACCAAAATTAAAAAAAAAAACACCCCTTTTCCTTACACTATGGATGTGTAACAATACATATACTATCAGGTTCAAATGATGTGGTTAATTTGCTGAGCTCTTTCATTTTTTTCTCACAAGAGATGTCTTGCTGCAGAGGGGGAAGAAGGATATATTTGAAAATAAAGGTGATATGAAAACAAAAGTATTAAATAAAAACTGAAATTTTAGAATTATATTGTTACAAGAGAATCTTAGCCTTTCCCCATCTTAAAACCAACTTTATCCTAATGACAAATACCAAATACTTCTTTTTTTTTTTTTTAAGCAATCAGGGTTAAGTAACTTGCTCAAGGTGACAAGGCCAGTTATTTCTGGGTGTGGTGCTGAGTATCTGAGACCGGATTTGATCCAGGTCATCCCGACACTGGAGCCAGTGCTCTTACAGGAGCCACCTGGCCGCCCCTAAGCAATTGGGGTTACGTAACTTGCTCAAGGTTACACAGGTGCTTCTGGGTGGGTGCTAAGTGTCTGAGCCCGGGATTCGATCTCCAGGTCATCCCAACACTGAAGCCGGTGCTCTTACTCTCTGAGCCACCTGGCTGTCCCCCAAATACTTCTTAACTATTTGAAAAGAAAGATTTAACAATTTGCCTATCTCCAAATGCGTAAACTGTAAATGCTTATGAAGAAGAATTCTTGGCACTGTCTTGCCTCACACACCAAAGACCATGTCCTAGAGGAAATTCCAGCCTGTGGCATCAATCTCCTGATTAATGACTGCCTCATCTAGACCACTATTTTAGGAAATACCCAACTATGATTCGATTCACTCTTCTTCTTCCTCTTGGCCACCTTTTCCACAATGACCTCTCCAATCACCAATCACCCAACTACCACCCTCCAAGCAAGCACCCTTTCCATTCACATACATCCTACTTTCCTAATTCTGAACCCAGTTCTAGAACCCAGAATGATGATCAAATCAGCTTTGCCATTGTTCTTGGAGTATATTAATCTAAAGCCTCATATACCTAAGTGCCTCTCCTTCACCACCAGCCATAAGTACTTTTCCTCTATTAGAAAGTAAAATATTGGAGGGAAGGGATTATCTTTGGTTTTGTATTTGCACCCCCAGTATTTAGCACATTTCTTAGTACATTAAGCATAGATGCTTAATTAAAAAGTTTCTCATTCATTCACTGACAGGAGTCTTAGACAGTGAGTTTAAAGTGGTAAACTTTATTATAAGGACATACACATATGCAGCAAATGTATTTCCTTCCTATTTCCCACAGACAAAAGTAAATTAAGTAAGAAGCAGAGGATTCATTTAAGATATATCTTAAGCCTCTGAGAGGCAGCATGCCATAACAGATAAAGTTGGCCTACAAATAAAGAAGATGTGGATTTAAGCTCTGAGTCTGAAAAATACCGGGCAAGTCATGTACCTTCACAGTGCCTTAGGCAATGAAAGCTTTCAGATATAGAGAACATGGCAACCTACCCACCACCAATTTAGTAGTTGTATTATTAGTAGCTAATAATTAAGAAAATGATCAACAAGTACTTATATTCTTCTATCTCCATAAGCACTGGAGATACAAAGACAAGTAATAGAGTTCCAGCCTTAACAAGCTGTCATTTTAATGGAGATCAAGTATACACATATAGGCTTATAAAAAATATTCATAAAATGAATGCAAAGTAGTTTGGGAAGGGAGAACCAAGAAAGCTTCTGGAAGAAGGCTGCATTTTGAAAGAAACTAGAGATTACAATGGGAAATGGCCCATTGTAAAAGCAGAGAGATAGAAGATAGAGCATCATGTATGCTGAACAACAAGTAAGGCAGACTAGCCGGATTACAGTAGAGTGTGAGCAGCAGAGTAAAGTGCAAGAAGACTGGAAAAGAAGAAAAAGGCCAGGATATAAAGAGATTTAAAAACCGGACAAAATAATTTCTATTTTAACCTAAAAGTCATAGAGAGCCACTGGAGTTTGCTGGAGATAACATGATCAAAGTCACACTTTAGGAAAATCACTTTGGCAGCTGTATGAAGTTTAAAAGGAGAACAAATAGAAGGATATTGCAGGAATCTGAATGAGAGGTAGTGAAAGCCTGAATTAGGGTAACAGTTTTATGAATGGTGAGAAGACATAGAAGAAAGATGTTGTGAAGATAGAAAGAACAAGGTTCAGCAAATGACTAGATAAATAAAGAGTCCAAGGTGACACAAAGGTTGTAAACCTGGGTGACTAAAAGTATGATTAGCACCCTCAATTATAAGAGAGAAAGAAGGAAGAGTAGGGATTTGGAGAGTGAATGAATTCTATTTTTAACAAATTGAATTTAAAATGCCTCAAAGACAACCAGTTGAAAATGTCCAATAGGCTGTTAGTGACATGGGATGTCAGTGTCTCAGGAGAGACACTTAGGACTAGCTATGCAGTTCTGGGAGTCAAATACATAGAGATATTAAACTCACTGGAAGTGATGAGTTCACCAAGAGAAGGATCAAAATGTTACTATGAACTCATAATGCTTTTACATAAATTTATACTTCATTAATCACAACACATAACTACATACATTCTAAAGAAAGCAGTATGTATATTGAGATACATATTATTTATTAAGTCTAGAAATGTTTATTATACTGGGTTATTTAGTGGGTACCCAGAGACAGAGAACCACTACATTATATCACTAAAACCTATTTGATATTAAAGGCTGCAGGAAAAGTTGAAGAGGAATACTTAATATATAGGAGATTTTTAGTAGAAGTTTTGTTTTAGGTTTTGTGAGGACTGCTTCTTGTCAATTGCTTAAGTTAGGATTTGCATAAAAGATGAGAATTTTGTGCCAAAAAAATTCTGACTATATATATATTCTACCAGGATTATATTGTTTCATTAGGAAGGAGATGAAGAAGAGATTTGTTCCATGCTCAGAAGAGATGCTGCAAGGCTACTACCTCATGTTTGACAAAAGCAAGAAATATTAAAACACTAGCTTTCAAGATAATACAACAGAGTTTGATGAGTTACCTTATCAGTGATGCAGTCAAGCAATATCAAGGAGGCAATGAGAACAGAGGACAGGTCATTACGGGATATGGTTACAAAAATCTGTTGCATAAAAGGCAGGGGTTTTTAAAGATAGCTGCTCTTCATCAGCTGACAAGGAGGACTACCCTATCTCAGTCACACTGAATGTAGGCAGTAGGTATCAGAAATAAATATCTACTTGTAGTACGTGCTCCATTGTCTCCAAATGATTCCTTTTACTCTTGGTGTTTCATGAAGCCTGCACACTGAATAGTTTATATGGAAATGGGACTTCTGAAGTGCTTGAATATATTTAAGTTCTTAAAAGATTTCTTAAATATTCTCTCCTTTTTATTTTCTTCACTTCATTACTCTATGTTGTTTGCAAGAAGCCTTGGAACAGTACAGAAATCTCCTAAATGAAATCCATAATCACTCAAAACCGAACCTCCATTTTAAGGAGGACACTCAGGTCAGTACTCTTCATTCCTCTTCAGGTTATACTGCTTGCTGACTCTCCGGATTTTCTCTACAATCCTCCTGCACCAGGGACCAGAAATCTCTATGATAACAACAACAAAAAGTACATGTGCACTAAAAAATCATTACAAAAGAGGAGAGGAAGGACAAACTGTGATTTCATCAACTTGGGCAAGTCTCCACACACTTTTTTTTTTTAATATTGATCCAAATGAGAAAAACTGAGGTGTTTTTCCTGAAAGTAAAGTTTCTGATACCACACAATAGCACAAGCTATCACAGCAAGTTAAAGGTAACCCACAGGAAAGTAGGTAGTGCAATAAACAAAGTGCTGGGCCTGGAGTCATGAACTCATCTTCCTGAGTTCAAATCTGGTCTCAGAAGCTTACTGACTATGTGACTCTAGGCCAGCCACTTAACCCTATTTGTCTCAATTTCCTCATATGTAAAATGAGCTAGAAAAGGAATAGCAAACCACTCTAATATCTTTGCTAAGAAAACCCCAAAAGGATCATGAAGAGTCATACACTGAAATGACTACACGACAACATTATAGTAAAGTAGGAAAATTCAAAATAGAAAAAGCTTAGCTTTTTGAGACTACAAGTGAGGCCATTCTCTTTTGCTCGTTTTTAGCTAATAGAGAAGTCATTCTTCTCTGCCCTCTCCCACTTCTTTTACCTTCCCTTCTTGACTTAGGACAGCTCCTCTCACAGGAAAAAAAAAGTCTGGAGATCTTCTAATTCATTATTCCTGTCTGCATCAAAGTCCATCTGTAGGACCTATTCAAAATAATTCAATGGAACTGCCAATCTAGCAGGAATATCATAATTTGGACAATACATCTCTTTTGAATCTAATTTGTTTTTTGCAGTTTTACCCTTCTAACATTTCTTCTTTCCTCTGTTGGCTCTTCCTCCTCTTTACAACACCCTAATGCTGGTCTTCCTGAAAATTTTGAATTCTTTTCTCTATCTATACTCTCCTCTGGCAATCTCATTCATTCCTAGGGCTTCAAACACCTGGAAGATGTCTCCCAAATTTAAATATTCTGATTCATATCTCCAAGTGTCTACAGGACCTCCCTATTCTCAAATTCAACATGTCTAAAATCAAACTTATTATCTTTCTCACTAAATCTGCTCTTCCTTCTCTGAATTTGCCACTTTTATCAGAAGCACACAAACTGCTTTGTGGTTATCTTTGATGCTGCCTTTTCCTTCACTGTATCTGGAGTCAGAAGGCCTTGGTTCACATCCTACCTGTGCCACACAGGAGGTGCTTGATAATTCTGTGTTGATTCATTTCCTGTGTGACCTTTATCCCTTGGGGTCACAGTCTCCTCTTTAAATGAGGGTGTTACAAAGACTGGATAAACAAATTATCACATATGACAACAGCAAAAAATTACTGTGCTATGAAACAATGAAATGTTAAGAATACAAAGTAGCATAGGAAGACTTATATGAGCATCAACTGATAGAAAGCGAAACAAGCAGAACCAATAAAACAATATGCACAATGACAATAATGTAAATGAAAAAAAAACAACAACAAAAAATCAAAACTTGATGCTGGGTAATTATAATAACCAAGCTAGTGCCAAGAGAAGAGATAGGAAAATACACCTTGGTGGACTTGTGTCCCAGATAGCAGTCTAAATGGAGGAAGGCAATTTAGCTCTCCTATATCTATTCTAGCAAAAACCTACGAATTGCACCAGACCAAAATGTGATCAAGAAATAGAAAGAGAAACTAATGTAAGTTATTTCTTCCATCCAGAACCACACAAAGGGATCTCTCTGAATAGCCAGCACCAGCTCAGGCAAACAAACTGGCAGCTTCCTACTGTGCTCCCAAAGATGGGCCAGAAACACATGTATCTGGCAATGCTCTACAATCCAGAAGCAGAGAGAGCAGAAGTTTCCTGGTGGTTGAAAACCTACAGCAGGGATAACCTTGAATGCCACCAGAATCAGTGCCAGACTAAGTGGGGAGGTACTCAATTTGAAACACCCCAGACCTTGGTCCCTACAACTATCCTGAGACACTATGAGAATCTTTCAGATTGGATTTTCTGAACCTCAAAAATACAGGGTAGGGAGAGGGGGTTTGGTTAACTCAGGGGAGAAGTCAGCCCAAGACCCCAGGTGACCCAGGATATAACAAAACTCTCCCACACACTCTAGTCCTCATAACCTCTTTCCAGTGCCACAGAGACCCCAGCTCCTGGCCACAACAGTCAGACAGCCACAGTCCCTCAAGAGCAAAAGCCTTCCAGGTATCATAATCTCATAGTATCAATAATGCAAAGATCTGAATTATTGGTGTTAAGGCAGACATCCCTGTCACACTGTACTACAAAGCTCTAAAACTATTCTGGGCCAACTGAATTAAAGTAGAGAGAACAGGTAAGACACTGTGTGCATAGCAGTGTTATACAGGACTCCACCAAGCAAGAGGGAACGACTACAACATACATCTGGCGTAAGCTCTAACCACCCAAAAGTCAATTGGGGCAGACACCTAGTAGGCTGATAAGCTGTGAATGTGCCCAGCATGAGAGAAGGCTGAGATGCTTTGAAATCTAGACCCCAAGGAAATCACAATCAGAGGAGGACTCAGAAAGTAAAATAAAGGGGGGTAGAGGGAAGGAGGAATGCAAATTACCAAAGGTATCAGGAAGAAGAAAAGTTAAAGGCCTTGAACATAAACAGATAAATTAATATGAAAAACAGTAACAACATGAGGAATCATAGCCTCCAGATTTAGTAAACAAGTTTAAGTATGTATGAATAAATACTGCAAAATGAAGGAAAATAATCCAATATTTGATGAGAAAGCAGGTCTTGTGGAATTTGAGAATATGCAATCACAACATTCTGTTCCTGAATGGTTCAAAAGAGAAATAAGAATTATGTGAGCAGAATTTATAGCCTGCACAGCAAAAATAACAGGCAGAATAGAAAAATCAGAATTTGCAATGAGAAGCATCACCAAAGAAACAAAGAATGAACAACAGAAGTAAAGGACAACCTAGAAGAAAAGCAAAAAACAATAACATTAAAAAGAATCTGCTCGCTCCACAAGCAAAACATGGTGATGCCAAAGACAGGCTGCAGAGAGACAGTCTAAGCATCAGAGATCTCCTAGAAGAATACAACAGGACAAAAAAAAAACCCTTAGAACTATAACGAAGAAAATAAGAACTTCTGAACATAGAATATGAAATTTCAATTGAAAGAATTCACAAATCATCTCCAGAAAAAACCTCAAGGCTGCAAACTTTAAGACACATGGTGGCTAAATTTCACAATCCAATTCAGAAATAAATTCTACAAGCAAGCAGAAGAAAGACATTCAAATAAAAAGAAAAGGACATTCAAATAATGCAAGACTATTTTGTGCCAACTAGAAAATATAGAAGGGAAAGGAAAGGATTCCAAAGACCACATGCCTACAAATGTGAGTTTAAACATATATGAAATAACCATTCATGTAGTGCCATTCAATAATAAAGAAGAATTAGAAACATCTTTAGAAAGAAAACTAGAACTATAGAGACCATTTGGTTCTTGAACACCCCAACAACAGAAGTGCAGGAAGAGTAAATAAATACAGTAAACAAGGAAAGGAAAAGCAACACAATGGCAGCAGAGAGACCAGTAAGAGACTTTATCCCGGGAGTGAAGGCAGAAATCTGACAGAGGTAACAGTGAAAAGGTAGACAGGGGCATAACAGACAGAACATGGTAACACCCTGCCTACAGGTGAATTACTATTTTATTTTGTTTTGAAATTACTGCCAGTGAAACTAGAGACATTGCCTATGTCTCTAAGTCTCCAATTTCTTGCCCAAAGCTGTTTAATCTTTAGCAATATTTTTGATAGCTTTTGGAAGTATCATTTGTGATGTCAGGAATAACCATGGTTTAAAAATAATTGAAGGAAACACTCATTTTCAAAGGATTTTTGTTGTTGTTCAGTCATTTCAGTCACATCTGACTCTTCAAAACTCCATTTAGGGATTTCTTAGCAAAGACACTGAACTGGTTTGCCATTTCCTTCACCAACTCATTTTACAGATGAAGAAACTGAGGTAAAGAGGGTTAAATTTCTTGCCCAAGGTCACACAGCCAGTAAGTATCTGAGACTGGATTAGAACTCATGAAGATGAGTCTTCCTGATTCCAAATTCAGGGTTCTACCTACTATACAACCTATTTTTCCATTTCAGAGGATAGTGAAAATAAACATGTAACTATTTTCCTCCCATCCAAATTAGTTCCCTTCCCTCTTGACCCTTGAAATCTATCCACAAAAGGTATATGAAACTGATATTAAGAACCTCAGTCCTAATTTCAAAGTCAGCACCCTTTCTATGATCTGAACCATTCCTGGTATCTTAATTGCAAGTGGATCTCCTCATCTGGGGATCTGGGGTTTTCTGCTTAACTCTTAAAGGGCTTTTCCATTGCTTATAACATAATCTCTTGCTTATAACAATCTCTAGAGGCATTAGCTAGTTCTTATTCCCTTATATCTTTATTTTCTCTAACCTCTGAAAATGAGCATTTCCTTCAATTATTTATAAATTTTATTCTGAGAAGGTTTTGGTTTTTACCAGACTGCCAAAGAGTCCATGACCCTTTAGAAGAACTAGGTTGGAGTTCAGTCTCTGACACTATCTATTAGCTGTATGCCCAAAGGCAAGTTAAAACACTTAAAGCTTCAATTTCCTCAATTAGAATGGGAATCATACTTGCACTACCTTCCTTACAGGATTGTAGTTAAGCATGGGTGACTTTGTAAACTTTAATTTCATAATTCCAATGATTGTGACTTTGTCAGACATAGCACAACTCCTCTCATCCTCCAAAGGAAGGCAGGAAGCTGTAGTCTATAGCTGTAGACAAAGTCTGTATTTAATAACTGGATAATAAAGGGGGTGGAGTCAAGATGGAGGAGTAGAAGCAGGATCTCCATGCAGCTCTACCTTCCACCTTCCCCAATCCATGTAAAAGGGGACTCTGAACAAACTTTGGAGCTGCAGAACCCACAAAATGACACAAGAGAAGTTAACCTCCCACTGAGGACAGCCCAGCAGAAATCGGCCAGCTCAGCACTCTGGGAGCCCAGCCCAGGCCCTCATGAGCCAGAGGTTTTAGCCCGAGGGTGGGCCTGACCAGCCACGGGCCAGAGAGACTCCAGATCACCAGCAGCTGTGGCCGTTTCCAGATTTATCAACACATGATGCTAAGGACAAAGTTAGAGGTCAGTGCAGTGTGGACTTTGCTATCAGTAGTTGGGAGAGCATGGGCTTTTGCCCCCAGGGCAAGAAGCCACTGAGAAGCCTTGGCTCAGCTGGGCTACATTGCAGGTTCAGCTCCTGGCCTGCAGAGTGTAGCAGGACCAAGAGACCAGTCTGAGGGGTAATCGCTCTTGCTTTAACCTGCTTGGATCTGGATTGCAGTCTAGGGTGGAGGTCCTGGGGTGTGTGTCGAGCTTTCCAGAGCATGTGGAGGCTTCAGAAAGGGCACCCAACTAATACCTCTGGCAGCTGAGAAAACCCCAGTGTTTGGGACGAAAGCCCTCCTGTCTTGGAGCAGAGTCCTACTGTGGCAAAAAGCCCAGGGGTCAAGTGACTGAGGGACAACATGACCAGGCAAAGGAAACAAAGCAAACAGAAGATTCCAACATTAGACTCCTATTTTGGGGACAAAAAGGAGCAAAGCATGGAACAGGAGGAAGACAGTGAAGTCAGAACACCTGCACCAAAAGCTTCAAAGGAAAATACGAGTTGGTTACATACAGGCCATATAGGACCTTAAGAAGAAGATGAGAGAAGTGGAGGAAAAACTGGGAAGAGAAATGAGAACGATGCAAGAAAATTTTGAAATGAGAGTCAACAGCCTGACTGAGGAAAATCACACCTTAAAAAACAGACTGACTCAAATGGCAAAAGAGGCTCAAAAAGGCAATGAGGAGAAGAATACCTTAAAAAGCCGAATTTGCCAGATGGAAAAAGAAGGTCAAAAGCTCAATGAGGAGAATCATTGCTTCAGAATTAGATTGGAGCAAAGGGAAGCTAGTGACTTTATGAGAAATCAAGATGATGTTAAACAGACCCAAACAAATGAAAGAATAGAAGGAAATGTGAAATATCTCATGGAAAAAAAACACTGACCTAAAAATAGATCCAGGAGAGATAATTTAAAAATTATTGGACTACCTGAAAGCCATGATCAAAGAAAGAACCTAGAAATCATCCTCCAAAAAATTCTCAAGGAAAATTGCCCTGATGATTTAGAACCAGAAGGCAAAACAGAGGTTGAAAGAATCCACCAATCACCTCCTGAAAAAGATCCCAAAAAGAAAGCTCCTAGGAATATTATAGCCAGGTTCCGGAATTCCCAGATCAAGGAGAGAATATTACGAGCAGCCAGGAAGAAACAATTTCATTATTGTGGAAACAAAGTCAGGATAACACAGGATCTGGCAGCTTCTACACTGAGGGATCGAAGGGCCTGGAATATGATATTCAGGAGGGCAGAGGAGCTGGGATTAAAACCAAGAATCACCTACCCAGCAAAACTGAGTATCATGTTTCAGGGGAAAATATGGTCATTCAGTGGCATGGAGGAGTTTCAAGCATTCTTGCTGAAAAAACCAGAGTTGAATAGAAAATTTGACATTCAGATACAAGAAGCAAGAGAAGCATGAGAAGGTAAACAGGGAAAAGAAATCATATGGAACTTATCAAAGTTGAACTATTAACATTCCTACATGGAAAAACAATAATTGTAATTTATGAAACTTTTCTCAGTATGAAAATAGTTGAAGGGAATAGAAACAGAAATATATATATGTAGGAGGGTATATGGGCAAATGAATACATGTGAATGTGTGTATATATGTCTACAGGTATACATAGATAGAGGGCACAGGACCAAGTTAATAGGAAGGGATGATACTTAAAAGGTGAAATTAAGAGGTGAGAGAGGAATATAATGAGAGGAGATGGAAAGAGACAGAATGGGGTAAACTATCTCATATAGAAGAGGCAAGGGAAAATGGTTACAATGGAGGGGAAGAATAGGAAGGCAAAAGGGAATGGGTCAACCTTATTCTCACTGAATTTGGCTCGGGGAGGGAATGAAATATACATTAAATGGGGTATCTCACCCTCTAGGAGAGTAGGGGGGAAGGGGATGAGAGAGGGTATGATGGAAGGGAGGGCAGATTGGGGGGGAGGGAATATACCTATTGAATTAGCAAATATAAATACAAATAACAAATTTCAATGGCATTGGGGAAGAGAGAAGTGCACCTATAGTGTTGGTGGTACTGTTGGTGACTCACTCTCTGGAGTAATCAAGCATTCATTCATTCATTCAACAAACATTTTTGTTCAATATCTATTATATACAAAGTCCTATACTATTTTTTTAAGTTATCATCTTTGCACAAGGAAAGAACTCAAAAAAAAATTGATGTAATATTTATAAAAGCAAAAACCTGGAACAACACAAATATCTCACAGTGGTAGGATAAAACAAACTGGTATAGTAACATAATGAAATACTATAAAGCCATAAAAAATGACAACTATGCCCAATTATGTCCATATATGAAAAGATTTTCTTTTAAAATAAATTTAGGGGGTGGCTAGGTGGTGCAGTGAATAGAGCACCAGCCCTGGAGTCAGGAGGACCTGAGTTCAAATCCAGCCTCAGACACTTAACACAAGACTAACCATGTGACCTTGGGCAAGTAACTTAACCCCAACTGCCCTACCTTCCCCCCTCCAAAAAGAAAAGGCAATAAATAAATAAAAAATAAAATAACTTTAGGCGAAAAAAAGAATAAGAAATACATGTTGATTGCAACTATGTGTATGTATATTCTATAGACATATGCATATGCATATTTAGGTACATATATACATATAAAGATATATTAGAACATATATAAGGATCAGAAGAGAATGAAGAATGGTATGAATACAGTGAAGTGTTCATTAAGGAACACTGCTGAACAAGTAGTTCGTGATAAAAATATGTAATAGGAAATGTAGCATTCTCTAGAATTTTAATTAAAAACAATTATACATATTTTAGCTAAAAAAGGCAAAAGCATAATAGTGGACTATTTTATTTAGTATTTAGGTTTATGCAATACACAAAATCAGAATATCCCTTTGAGGTAAGCAAGTCAAATATGTTTATTCCCATATTAAAAATTGAGACATATCATGAGGTAGTAAAGAGAGCACTGAAATGTAAAAAAAAAACAAACTGTTCAACAAAATCAGTTGTCATCTATAAAAGACGATCATTAGAGATACACAGGGTTGCTGTGAGAAAAGCACTTTATATAATGTAAAAAATGTGTGCTACTATTAACTGAGGCTCAGAGTAGTTAAGCAAGTTACCCCAAGGTCACACGGCTAATAAATGGCACAGCTAGGACCCAAACCTAGTTCTTCTAACTTCAAGTCCAGTGTCCTTTCCTCTATACCATACTACAAGGGAAAAGGAAAAAGGAAAGAGTAGGCAAGCTAGAAGAAAAGTGAATTAATAATGAATAATTTATCATATCTACATGGGGATATAAAGGCTATCCATTCCTAGAAACTAGCATTAACAATTATATTCTTAGTGCATTTGGTATAGAAAAGAGTTACAAATAATTACATTTCTTACTAAAAACATGTGAACAGATATATAGACATATTTGATAATGAAATCTTTCTAAAATGAAAACTTTAAGCTTCGGAGCAGTAGAATGAACAGCAGCTTCTTAGATGAACACCTGCTCAAATATCTAAAAACAAAAAACGCACTTAACACAAGGAAATACAACTATAAACAATAAAACCTATTGATCTCATATACACTCACACAAGCAAGAGGTTTACTGACAAAAGTAGTTTCTGTACCTTCTGAGCAACAATAAAGGCACTCTTCTCCATCTCTTAACTGGGGAGAGATTTGAGCTTGCCCTGATTCATGACCAAGAAAGCAAACAACTGAAGAGAAACTCAGCAATTCCAAAAACATCCAGAGGAGAAGGCATTTTTTAAGGGAGATAATAGTTGACAACTGCAATAATGTCCTTGGTGAGTTTCCATTCACCTCGGATCCACCAGGACCCAATCATACACATCTTTAACAAGAACAGCGCTGGAGGCAGGCCTCTAACTAACCCCAGTGCCCTCTTAGTTCAAGCTCAACGTTGGGATGAAATGAGATGCTTTTAAGTCACAGAAGAAAGGAGGTTTACTTAGTTCCAACATAGCAAAGATACACATCAAGGATACAATGGTACTTAGTTTCTCTGGAGATGCCCTACCTCATCTCAATCGTGAAATGTGTCTGGTCAGTATATAATCAAGGTACAGCAAGTCACATGGTCTTAGGCAACCACCAATCCTGGGAGGCAAAGACTATAAACCAGGTTGGGTTTTTGTGCCCATTGTCAAAAAGTTGCATCAGGGAATTTGGGGCCAATCAGGCTGTATGAAAGGGGTGAAGATGTTAGTGAAATGATACCTGGGAAATAGGCTGTCCTACTCTCTGTTAAAAAAAAAAAATCATGTTCTTTGAGTATCCAGGTGTTCCACCTGCAACGCCCACTTCCTCAGGGACCCTGAGTCAAGGAAACAGTGCTTCTATCACAAGTAGGTAATTGAAAATGAGCAGTCCTTCTGGAAAGGAAAAAACAAAGTTATATAGACACTAACAAGTGCTACATGAAGCAGCTAGTTGATAGACTGCTGGATATGAAGTCAGGTATACCCAAGTTCAAATCCAGCTTCAGACACTTATCAGCTGTATGACCCTGGGCAAGTCACTTAATCTCTGCCTCAGTTTCTTCAACTGGAAAATGGGAATAATGAAAGCACCTACCTCCCAGAGTTGTGAGAATCAAATGAGACAGTATCTGTAAAGTGTCTGATGCAGTGTCTGGGAAAGAGTAGGCACTATATAAATGCTTATTCCTCTCCCCACTCCTTTGCCCTAGGGAATGGGACAAGCAGTGAAATGACCTGATCAAATACTATATGGAAAAAAGATGGAAGGCAAGAATATCAAGACAGAAAGGCTAGATATGAACCCAGCCCCCTAAAAGACAAACTAAGGAGATGAGGGGGAAAATGAAACAATATAGAAAAGCATACAATAAACATATATTATGAAGCAAAGGAAAACAATCTCAAAATCCCAAAGGAAAAAAGAAAGGCAGAAAATTCTATGGAACTCTCAGAAATAATAAAATGCACCAAGAAACCCTTTAAAAATTCCTAAGAGAAACAAAATATTTAAAAGAAGAAATAAGAATGGATATTATGGTAGAATTTAGGGTAAAAATCAAAAGCTATCAATGAAGAAATCGGTAAGAAAAAAAGACAATTTAGAACACATGACAGAGTATATCTCTAAAAGGAAAGACTAAAAGAGAGGATGTAAGATTTGGAACTCAAAAAGTATAGAAATAAAGTTCATTTGACAAAATAAAATGTAATAATATTTGAAGAAAACATTAGTTTGAAGCAAAACAAAATGACAGTGAAAATATGAATGATGAGATAATTTAAGAATCATATAGCTTTCCCAGAAAAACACAATGAACTAAATAATCTGGAATAATAACTTGCAGCAAATGTTCTATAAGAAAACAGAGCAAAAATATTAAAACCTGAAGGCAAACTACAGGCCTAGTTCAATATGGAACAAGGAGCATTCCAACTCCCCCACCATGATGAGAGAATGGGGGGTTTGGGGGGATTAGTAAAAGTGTTTCTAGTGCTGGATAAGATAGTATGGGAAGCTATGTCATCAGGAGGGAGCAAAGTCTCAAAGAGTACCAAAAACTGTAACAAATGAGAAAGGAAAAGGTTTAAGATGAAAGCCAACTTGTTAACTATGGAGCAGGCATTCCAAAGAGCACAGCAGAAAAGGTAAATATTGGAAGAGAACAAAAGAGCATGTAGAGAGGGGGACTGAAACCGGGGTTTGAACAATGACAAAAGAATCATTAGAATAAGAGGGGTAGGATATGGTGGGAGTATGCTAATCAATAAGCAATAAGTTAAGCTAAAATTGTCCCAAGGAATCAGGCAGTAGAGTACAGATGGAAAAGTGGGGAGGGAAGGAGACAGGAAAGAAGGGGAAGGTGCAAGGGAGGCAAATAGATATTCAAAAGACATGATTAAAAAAGAGTAAGATAGCATGTTTCCCAGATATCATAAAAGGTAAACTTAAAAATTATTACATAAAATTTTAAAGCTTTTGCATGAATCCAATACAATAAACATATATTCATTAAATGCCTACTATGTGTTCTAGGTTTGAGGGTCTAATCCCGGGGATTAAGAAGATTAGTCTCTCCTGCCCACATCTCAACATTTAGAAACAAATGTTCTCTGAGTGGATAGTTATGTGGAAAATATTACCAATTAGGAAAAGACAAAAGCAAAAAACCAACATATAACTCCCATATACTACAAGAGGATTTACTGATAAATCAACCAGGATAGCTTGGATAGCTAGTTAGCAAAGGGCTGTAAATGCTACTAAGACCCCTCAATTGTAAAGGAGGCTGGAGAAGAAAAGGTAGAGCAGAAATTCCCCTCCAATGTTATAGAGATGCTTTCTAACTCTAACTTAATCATCAATACACCACTACAAGCACCAACATCTATGTGAGACAGGCAGGACAAATTCAACAGCAATGAAATTTAAGGTTGGACTGTTGTTGTCAGTTACATGGGGGAAAGCTCCTCTTCTTATATAGTTTATCAGTAATGTCTTGCTTCAGAATCTAGCCTTGTATGTTGAATAGCCAGAGTACATCCAATTTCATGAATGTTTTTTCTGAATTCATGACAGCTCTCTGAGGCAATCTGGCATACATTCAAATCAGTGGCCTCCTACATAGGCTGTTATTTGAACCAGAGGTCTACACTGGACTATTTATATCATAATGAGCTTAAGGAAAACACAGGTTACCTTTGTAGGTGACTATAATCTCCCGGTAGGCAGATTGCACAGTATGAATGCTAATAACGTAGAGAATGCCTCTAGGAGAAGTTACTGTGTTCTTGGAATGAAATATCTCTTGCAATAAAATACAAAAAGATAAAAAAAAATTGTTAACACTTTTGCCATACAAACCATGAAATGATAAGTTATTTATATTAATGATAATTAACTCAACATGAACTCTTAACGTGAACTTTAGCTCTTTTTTTTCCTTCACTTTTTTTAAAAATTAATTTGTTTGTTTCCTTTTAGTTTACAGGATTCAATTCCACAATTCCTTGAGTTTCACATTTTGTCCCCCTCCCTTCCCTCCCCACCATGGCGGCATATAGTCAAGTATAGGATCTGTAAATACTTTCACATTATACATTAGTCAGGTTATAAGTACGGATTGTATCAGCTGGGATGAAAAATGGTAAAGAGGACATAAATCCAAATAAAAGAAGGAAAAAAGATCAGGTATTTTGCTTCCACCTGGATATAAACTCAGTTCTTTCTAGTTTTTTTCTCTGGATTCACATATTTCTCTCTATCATGAGTCTTTTGGGACTGACTTATATCACTGCATTGCTAAGAGGAGTCCAGTCTATCAAAGTTGGTCATCACACATACGTTGTGTGTGTAATTGTGTACAAATTTCTCCTGGTTCTACTCTTCTCACTCAGCATCAGTTTGTATAAGCCTCTCCAGGTAAATATGAAGACCGTCTGCTCCTCGTTTCTTATAGCACAATAGTATTCCATAACATGCATATACCAAAACTTGTTCAGCCATTCCCCAATTGATGGGCACCCCCTTAATTTCCAATTCTTTGCCACCACAAAAAGAGCTGCTATAAACATTTTTGTACATATGGGTCTTTCTCCCACTTCTATGATCTCTTTGGGATATGACCCTAGGAGTGGTATTGCTGGATCAAAGGGTATGAAAGTATTTATAGCCCTTTGGGCATGAACATTAACTCTTAACAAATCTGAAATAGAGGTTATTCTTGCAGTTTCAGTAAACAATAAATGACAAATGGACCAAATCCCACACAGTAGCTAGCTCATTTACCCTTACTTCAACGGTATAAATTTAAACATCATACATAGCACCTTGAATTATGAGGTGCCTGCTATGACCTCAGGTCATAACGCTAATAAAAAGGTCACGTAGGACACTACAATTAAATTGTGCAGGGCACTGAGGATACAAAATAAAAATGAAATCATTCCTACCTTCAAAAAGCTTAGATCCTACAAGGGAAACACAACATGTAAACACATACACAATAATTTACAAAGGAGAACCAATGCAGCTAGAATAATGAGACAAACTGTAAAGTGCAAAAATCTAGTCTAATATCTGATACAATGGGTTACTATCAATACTACTTTGACTCCATTTTTACATCAACAATCCCACCACCATGAAAGATGTGAAAGAACACACCAACTCTGAGGTGTCTGCCACACAGCCCAAAATCAATTCAAACAAAACCCAACAATATAATGATAAAATGATTACTGGAGAGTTGAGGAGGGATACAAGATCTGCCTGAAGAGTAGTTTCATTTTGGAGAGATTATAGATTAACAGTTAAAATAAATTCAATAATTCAAAGATCTCAGAGATCTAGATCTGTGCTTTTCAAAGACGTTGATAGTACTGATAGGATCCCAGAACTTAAAAAGGATTTCACTTTGACAGACCCCAAAAAACAAAAACTTATAAACTTATAAAAGGAAAAGAGCTCTCACAAAAAAAAAAATCTAGGTAGTCTAAGACTAAACATAGTTAAAGAATCAATCAAGAATTTTTATAGGGTTAGAGAGGTTGGGAATATTGAATATACAACCAAACAAAATAAAGAGACTTTTTAAAAATCACATATGTAGATTAAGAATTAGAAAAAACTGTTAGAAACCAGATACCATAAACCTGGTTTTGGGAAGTGTGAAATTAAACTGCAGAGCCCAAAGTAATATAACAGTAACAACAGAAAAAAGGAATAGATATAACAGCTCTCAGCTGAGGTGATGGCAAAATCAAATTCAAAGCCAAAACTGAAACCAAGAACTTAGTAACTACTCTGATCAAGGATATGGAAATTACAATAGTGCCTATGATGATGACAAAATTATAGCAGCTATGATTATACTGTCTATAACTATGAAAACTACAAAGATGAGACAAGGTTACACTGTCTACAGTGGTCAATAACAACGGTATTGCAAAAAAGCAATTAAAAAAAAGCCTGGAGAAAACAGCAACCTATCTTGCAGGATAGCACTGAACAGAAATTAAAATCTAGCTTAGCTTTCTTATTTTTATTTTGTCTTTTTCCATCTGTTATGACAAATGTGTGTTTTGTGCTCATACAACTTTCATTTGTATAATTTAATGTGATCATAGATCTAGAACTGGATGGGATCACCCATGGATATAGCTTGTGTGTGCTCCACTGCTAAGCCTCCTAACCATATTCAGAATGGGAGGAAAGCTCTGGAGCCTTTTAGGTGGATATGTAAAAGAGTTACATAAGATGAACAGATGTGATCTTCCTCATTGAAGGGAATACCCATAATGATGAAATATCTTTCCTGAGTTTTTGAGTAATGGATATTAAAACTGAGAAACACTGTAGTTTCCTTCCCTAGAGTAACACTGGATCTTGATCTCTATTCTTTGTTCTGCTTTTATCCACTATACCTTGATTCCTTTTCAACTGAAACATGAGTTTGTAGTTGGAGACGGCTGGTTGGCAGCTTATCTTCTTTCAAAGTCATTCAACTCCCCTGGCATAGGAGTGGTAGTAACAGATTTTGCAAACAAACTAAGGTTGAAGTTTTATTTTTATCTGATGGCTGGAGAAGAGAAAAAAAGGGCCAAAGATCCCAAGTAATCCCAGTGGAACAAGGTTAGATTTATGGCCATTTTTAGGCAATGGTGAACAATGCTTTAGAGGAATAGGTGTTGCTTATGACATGCCAAATATTGACTCTGATATTCATGATAACTAAAAACAAGTACTTTTTTAGATTTTCTGCACATTCTATATAGCTTCATGCCAGTGTTTAAATATAAAGGCTGGTTTTAAGGTTACCTGTAGGCAACAAGAGAAGTGGAAATACACAACTTGGATGATGCAGACAAACTGACTTTAATTAAAAAAATATATATTATGCTTCTAAGGTATGTGTAAAAAGTAGAAAAATATATGAGATTTTTGCTCATGATTCCAAATTGTTTTCCGTTCAGCTGAACTGCTGTGCAGTTCCATCAGAAATGAGTACACTGGGCATTTCTGTCTTCCAATAATTAATTTTGTTGGGCTTTGTTTCTTATTCTAGGAATGAATGTATTGAGTATTATTTACATTGTAAATGTGTTCTTGCAGAATTGTATTCCTTTTTGTTTTCACATGGGAGACGGATATGTAGTTTTCTTAGGATTTTAAATTACAGCTTTTTGAAGTTCACACCACACTTAAACCACTTTCCCTATCCTGCTAGTGTTTCCATCAAGGTTCTATTCCTTTTCTCCATCCTAGCATAGAGGCATCACAGAGTTCTTGAAAACTTAACTAGATTTTGGAAACAAACTAAGGTTGAAGTTTTATTTTTATCTGATGGCTGGAGAAGAGAAAAAAAGGGCTAAAGATCCCAAGTAATCCCAGTGGGACAAGGTTAGATTTATGGCCACTTTTAGGCAATGGTGAACGATGGTGAACATGGATGGTACAATGGAAGGAGTACGAGATTTGGATTCAGGACCTGGCTATACTGAAAATGACTTTAACATCAATATACAAAAGCAGCACGGTGTATGATACATAGTAGGTTATTTAGCAAATGTTTATTGACAGATTCATCATCTGTTCTCTGGGACCAAGTCTAGTGATTATAATTAATCTGAGTTCATCTACTTTTTCAGTGTTGTTTTTACATTATTGTGATCATTGGGTCTCTTCTGCTTACTTTATAAATTCTGACAAAGTCTTTCCCTAGTTCTCTGAATTCCTCATTTCTGTCATTTCTCAAAGCACAATAGAATTCTTTTATCATTCCCATTATTATACAACATTTTTTTCATTCGTTCCCTAATTGATGGGCCATCACTTTGTTTCCAGATGATATAAACGTTTTGGTGTATGTGGGACTTTTTGTTCTGTCTTTGGCTTCCTTAGGGTCAAAAAAGGATCATTATTCCACATAATCCAAATTGCTTTTCAGAACAGTTGAACCATTTAAAAGCAGTATATTAGTGTTCTTGTCATTCTACACCCTTTCCAATGTTGAAGCAATATTGTTCTAAATCTTCCATCATCTATGTCTGTAATATTTTGCAAACAAACTTATACCCCAAATCTATGTTGCCTTTAACTGCCATATCTCTCTGCTTAACAAGTAAGTCAAGTGTTCTTTATTAAAGCACTTTTTTGGGTCACATCTGCTAGAATGCAAGCTCCTTGTAGGTAGGTCCTTTCTTTCCTTTTCTTTGTATCCTTAGTACTTGGTACAGAGTACAATGTTTTGTTGACCAATTATGACAGATTTATGTCAGCTAAATTTCTGTATAAAATTATTATAATTGGTATGCTTTCATTCACTTGTAGCCCTTTACTCACCATCATTTTGTTTAAATAGAAAAGAATGGAAGGGTTGGGTTTTTTTCCAGCTTATTAGCTTTGATCTTTGCTCTACTAAGTCAGTGGTCTATATAAGGACTGCTGATTCAGGAATGACTCCCACATTTGTAATAAGTCATTCCTTTTCAGTTAAAATATGATCTATTTCATCTTTTATATTGGGATTTGGTGCTCCACCTTGATCAGCACCTTCTCAATATTTTCTTGAAGAAAATATTTATGATAAGGCTCTATTTATACAAGGCTTTGGCCTCTCTCATTCCTTACCTTTGATCCATATTTTTAATTGTCTACTTCCATTCTTACCTTCAAATGGAAGTCAACTAATGCAGAGTGAAGTGAACCCACCTAAGAAAACAATTTCTACAACTACATCACTGTAAAGGAAAACTATGAAAGAGACTCATGCTTCCCACTTCTTGGAAGAAAAACTGATGAACCAGAGGTACAGAACAAGAACTATATTTTCAAACATAACCAATATGAACTTGGGGGGTTTTTTTGTATGTAACTATACTAATTATTACAAAGGAAGATTTCTATGGTGTGGAATGGGAGTAATAATAATGATACTAAAAAAGTGAAAAGTATCAATAAATGATTTTTTTTAAAAAAACAGAATAAACCAAAATTAAGTATAGAAGGGAACATAAAGTAAAGCAGTGAGAGAACTACCATGTAAAAGTACATGCCAAAAAGAAGCTGTACATAATGAAGAATCACAGAATTAACTATACAAAGTACAGAATTCTGTATTTTATATAAAGAAATGTTCATGCTGACATGTCAACATTACAACAAAAAGGAAAAAAAAGTAAAGGGACCAACAACAACAAAGAAAACTTAACGCCAAGTGGTCAGCCTACTGGCAATAAACCTCTATATTTAACTTGACAAGTTTGTTGCCAGAAACATATCTGAAGCCTTTCCAGCATGGCAGACCCTTTCAGAGTTTGCCTTTCACTGTCAAAATCCTTGAGATCCCAAGGTAAACTCTAAGCCAAGATGAGGCACTGAAGTTGAATTCTGGAAGTTCTTTTCTGTCAAATGATAATTCTACCTGTTCTAATCAAATCACAGGTTAAACTGGGGGAAGAAAAGGAGGGAGAGGGGTGAGAGGGAAAAAGAGAGAGAGGAAGGAGGGAGGAAGGAAGGAAGGAAAGAAGGAAGGAAGGAAGGAAGGAAGGAAGGAAGGAAGGAAGGAAGGAAGGAAGGAAGGAAGGAAGGAAGGAAGGAAGGAAGAAAGGAAGGAAGGAAGGAAGGAAGGAAGGAAGGAAGGAAGGAAGGAAGGAAGGAAGGAAGGAAGGAAAGAAGGAAGGGAAGGGAGGAGAAAAGGAAGGGGAGGGAAAGAAGAAAAGAAAGAAAGGAAAGGAGGGAGGGCAACTGAGAGGGAAGGAGAAAGGGAAGAAGGTAGACTGGGATGGATTTTGATGGCAAAGTATACCCACTCAGGATCTTCAGTAGCTGTGACTGTAGCACCTGCAAAAGCAGTGGCCAAGCTGTATTTATAGGTTGCAATCCCACGGGACGGTAGTGGCAAGAACTGAGCTGGAAGCATTGCTATTCTTTTTTTTTTTAAAGCAATCGGGGTTAAGTAACTTGCTCAAGGTTACATGGCCAGTTATTTCTGGGTATGGTGCTGAGTATGTGAGCCCAGATGTGATCCCCAGGTCATCCCAACACCGGAGCCGGTGCTCTTACTCGCTGAGCCACCTGGACGCCCCTAAGCAACTGGGTTAATTAACTTGCTCAAGGTTACACGGCCAGGTGTTTCTGGGTGGGTGCTAAGTATCTGAGCCCGGATTCGATCCCCAGGTCATCCCAACACTGGAGCCAGTGCTCTTACTCACTGTGCTACCTGGCCACCCCAGCACTGCTATTCTTAAGGCTCCTGGGTTCATCAGTATGAGGGGAGATGTAGGTCAAGATGGTAAACATGGTTTGACTTGCCTAGCACATGCTGCCTGCTGTAATTCCTGCATGGTACCTAATTGCTTCAAGTGGGCTGGTTTACCTGCCCTGAGTGTAATGTGGGAGAGTGGGGGGTGGTAGGGAAAAGAGGCAGGGGTAAGACAGAACTGGCTGGTAACCAGCGGGAATGGTTGACCCTTCTCACAGGGGTTGCTATCCCAGATGATTATTATGAGGACAGGGCTGAAAGTGGGATCAGTGGTCTAAGAGGTGAGATCATTTTCAGGGCTCTTTTGCTTAATTATCTATTAGTAGCAGTTGACTAGTAGTTGCTGCTAACAGCAGTGAATGGAGAGCCCTTCTCTGCAAGGATTTCTCCCCTCTACGGCCACAGGGGCTGAGTTGTAAGCTCTGTCTGGTGGTTTAAGGGGCATTATTATTCCTAAGCTCTTGGGTTCAGAATTTTGCACTGTCTCCAACAGTATCTGAAGGGAAATAGTAGTCAAGGAGCTGGTAGGGGTATGACTTGCCTGGCATGTGCTTCCTCCTGTTCCTCCCTCAGGGTATAGTCTTGTTTCCTATATATCCAAGCTGTTTGTTCTTAATGCTTTAATATGTTTCTTCTGCTACTATTAAACCAGCATTCTCCCAAATATCAGACATTTGAACTATGTGCTAAGAGTTGTTATGTAAGTCATTTGCTTGAAACAAAGAAGGGATTTAACCACAGAAAGTATTATAAGTTAGTGTGGCACAGTAAATAAGATTGCCAGGCTTGGAATCAGGAAGACCTCATTTCAAATTTGGCCTCAGACACCTACCAATTATGTGACCTTGGACAAGTCAGTTAATTGTTTCCTCATCTGTAAAATGGGAATAATAATAGCACCCATATCCTGGGGTTGTTTTAAGAATCAAATGAAATAATAACTGTAATGCACTTAACCTAATACCTGAGACATGGTAAGTGCTATATAAATGTTAAATTGTTTGTTTTTGTTAAGAGACACCCAATCTCTTTTCACCTAAAGAAATAAAATGGGGGGCAGCTAGGTGGCACAGTGAACAGAGCACCAGCCCTGGAGTCAGGAGGACCTGAGTTCAAATCTGGTCTCAGACACTTAACACACATACATACATACATACATACACACACACACACACACAAACTAGCAGTGTGACCTTGGGCAAGTCACTTAACCCCAATTTCCCTCCAAAAGAAATAAAACGGACACCAACAAAGACTTAGGATCTTACAAAACTAAAGACATAGTTCCAAAGTTTAAAAAAGTAAAATAAAATAAGAAAACTTCACATTTACATTAAGTAACACACCTGATACATCAGATGACACACCAATAAATGGAAATGAGGGAAATCACATTTGGTTTTCCAATTAAAAAACCATCGTTGGTGAGCTTAATTTGCTGTCCAAGACACTGAATATGAACTTTTAATAGCAATGACAACAGTATATTAAATCAATAATAATATGTGCCATCTGCTATATATAAAAATTGTTTAAATACGTATTTTTGCTTGTTTCAGAAGTTGGTTCAGGAATAAGAATATGGTCAAAGGCTTATAGACTACTCATACTTATATGTAATGAATACTTTCTTCAATGAGAAGGTATGGCAGAACTAGATTAAAATGTTATGTGAAATTTTTAGAATACAATATAATAAAATATAGACAATGTCAATTTGTGATTTTCTAAGTGATTTTCTACCTCTGCAGGTAGGTAAATTTGTGATTTTCTACCTCTGCAGAGATCTGTTTCTATTTGAGCTTGACATCACTTATATAGCTCTCAAACAATCCATACCTTTACAACCTGTTCAACTCTTGTTCAAGATAAACTATAAATGATCCTGAATTTTCATGGATACCAATAGAATATGTCAATGGCCCATCAGTTATCATTCATTCTCACTACATGTTCAGATCACCTCCTTTTCCAGTCAATCATACTTCTCTAATGATACCCCTTTGTGCTACAGACTATTCATGCTTTAAATGAGCTTTTTCCTTTTGGGTGACAACTTTAGCTCTTTGGAGACTGTGGTATTCCATAACTGCTAATCACACAGAATCAGTGGAAGAAAAATGATTTTTTTTTAAATGAACCTTCTAGCAAGAATTTAAAATGATCTTTCTCATCTATGTAAAATCTTTTATGAGAATAATTTACACAGGTATTAAGATTATCATCAATGAAAATGTGAAGGGAGAACATGCAAGACTTTCACAAACCAGGCAATGGGATACAGTGCAGAGTGGTAGGTCTGGAGTATGAGGACTTGCGGTCCAGCTCAGCAGAGAAAATAGGTCACCAAACAACTTCACCAGAAGACATCAGCAGCTCTGAAGGGAAGAAAGAAGAAGAAAAAATGGAGGAAAGTTCTAGCAGGGATGCAGCCATAGGAGTTTGATTCACCTGGCTAGGTATGTCCAGCCATATGTATACCCTACAAGTGTGCTCCCTGTGTGTCTCCCCTCCCACTGGTAATATAGTTGTTTGTGAAAAAGTATGCTCCTATATGTAGTGGAAAAGATTTCTTTTTATTAATTTTCCTATACTAATTATGTTTCTGCTTTTGAGGAAAAATATTAAGATGCCACTTATTGCTTAGTCACAATTCCTTTGACCCCTAAATTCATCTTTAAAAGGAGGAGAGTAAGGGGTGGCTAGGTGGCAAAGTGAGTAAAGCACCGACCCCAGAGTCAGGAGGACCCAAGTTCGGTTCTGGCCTCAGACACTTAACACCCACACACACACAAAAAACTAGCCATGTAACCTTGGGCAAGTTACTTAACCCCATTTGCCCTCCAAAAGACAAAAAAAAAAATAGATTAAAAGGAGGAGAGTAGATGATTTAACACCCTCCCCTCCCCCCCCGCTTCAAAATTCTTTCAATTCATTATTTATTTTTAACATTATTTTCTTTTTATATTGAGTTAGTTGCAAGTTCTCTGCCACCCTCACACAACCTTCAACGTCCAATGAGAAGGCAAGCAACATGATATCAATTATACATGGGAAATAATGCAAAACATATTTCCACATTAGCCATATTTCCAAAAAGAACAAGAAAAATAAGAACAAATGAGAAAATCTTACTTCAATTTGCACTCAAAATTCATCAGTTCTCTCTCTAGAGATGAACAGCATTTTTTCATCAGGAGTCCTTTGGAATTTTTTGGATTATTGCATTGATCAGAGTAGCCAAGTCTTTCACAGTTCATCATCAATCCAACACTGCTGTTACTGTATACAATGATCTGATTCTCACTTCACTTTGCATCAGTTCATATAGGTTTTACCATGTTTTTCTAAAACCATCTCCCTCACTATTTCTTATATAACAGTATTCCATCACAATCATATGCTAGAACTTGTTCAGTCATTCCCCAATTGATCATCATCCCCTCAATTTCCAATTCTTTGCCACCACAAAAAAGTGACTATAAATATTTTTGCACATATAGGAGCTTTTTCTTTTTTTTGGATCTCTTTGAGATACTAACACTGACATTGGTATTGCTGAATTAAAACACTTTCTAGCCATTTGAGACTAGTTCCAAATTGTACTCCAGAATGGCTGGTCCAGTTCACAACTCCACCAACAATTCATTAATATACTAATTTTCCTCCATACCCTCCAACATTCATCATTTCTAGTAAGTGTGATTCTAAGTTTTAAACTGCCTTTCTCTAATCAATGGTGCTTAGACCATTTTTTCAAATCCTTTTACTATTTATGAACTGGGGATATTTTATTTTTATAAATCTGACAGCTCCCTATGTATTTAAGAAATGAGGCCTTAATCAGAGAAACTTGCTGTTAAATTTTCTTTTAATATTACTTCATCATCTATGGTAACCTTGAACAAAATATAGTTTCCCTGATTATCTCTTTTAATTAGATCTATTTTTGTTTTTGCTTTGTCTGACATCATGATTCCTACCCCCGCTCTTCTGACTGTCAAGGTATATTAAATTCTGTTCCAGCCTTCTACTTTAACTCTGTGTGCCTTTTTGTTTCGTCTGTCTCTTATAAACAACATATTGTTGGATTTTTAGTTTCTAATCCATTCTTCTGGTTCCATTTCTTTTGGAAGAGCTAATCCCATTAACAGTCACAATTATGATTATTAATTTAATATTTTCTCCCTCCTCCTCCTCCTCCTCCTCCTCCTCCTTCTTCTTCTTCTTCTTCTTCTTTTCTCTCTCTCTCTCTCTCTCTCTCTCTCTCTCTCTCTCTCTCTCTCTCTCTCTCTCTCTCTCTCTCTCTCTCTCTCTCTCTCTCTCTCTCTTTCTCCTCCCCCCCCTCTATTATGGTAATGGGATTTGAAGATCTTCCATGCCCCTTGAACTTGCTGATGTAGCAGGAAGGGCTGGGGCAGGAAGGAGCTGGAGCCAAGTAGGAGCCAGAGCCAAGTAGGAGCTGGGCTGGAGCCAGCACAGTGACTGGAAGCGGCAGTGGCAGCAGCTCGAACTCCTTTTTTTGAGCCAGCCAGAGTTTCTGCTAAGGATTCCTTCTGAAGACTGCCAGGGACAGGAACTGTGGGGAACTGGAGCTGCTGGGAACGAGCTGTGTGAAGGCCAAGTGGCTGCTGAGGAGCTGCTGAGTTCGAGGGCCAGCCAAGCTGCTGAGGATTTCCGAGGACCAGCTGGAGCTGCAGAAAACTGAGGAAGCATGACTATGGTGCTGGTATTTTATCTGTCTGTGGTTTTGTTAAGCCTTGACTTCCCAGAAACAGAGACTGTGAAGGATTTAAGGTGGACTGGACACTGTGAGCTTCACAATGGAACAGGAACCACATGAAAGAGCTGGACAAGGAACTGGGAGCTCTCCGCCTTTGAACCCAGGTGGCAGTTTGGTGAATCCAGTTGGGAGCTGGGACCATGGAAGGGAAACCATGAAAGCTGAAAGCCTGCCCTGAGTCAAGATGAAAAGACCTCTCCGTGATACTGAGTAGTGACTAACCCTGATGTGCGGTTTTGCTTTGGGACTCCCCCCCCCTCTTCCCCACTCCCCCTCTCAGCTTTGAAAACCCAGATGTTGGTGCTTCCCTCTCCAGTAACTAAGTATGGATGTAATGGTCAGACAGTGGCTAGAAGCCCTGTCTGCTGAACTGTGTTATTTTCTGTTGAGTAGTAACTGATGGAATGGTAATTTATTTGTGATTGAATTAAGGATTCTGTGATTGACTAAATGAATGTACTATCCAGAGGTGGAATACTTTGACTTTTGTATTTTGTGTCCCTTAAAGAGGCAAGCCTCCTTAATGATGAATGGATGACTGAGTTACTGAACTGGTTTTATTTTTTCTCTGGGAAATTTTGTATTTCTTCTTTGCATTTGGCCAATCCTTGTTGTGGGTTTTTTTTTCCTCTTTGAAATAGTATTATTTCTGAGCAATGTGCAACATTTAAAATTAATTTCTTCTTAGGTTGCTGAAGTGTATTAAATTTAAAGAAGATAATGTCTCCATCTTCAACTATGTCATTTCTACCTTGTTGTCTGTATTTCCCAGCAGCCTTGACAGCATTTTCTGAACCTTCCTCTTTAAAATCTTCATATTTCATTACTTCAGCCATAATGAATCCCTTTTCAAAAATCAGTGTGAATCTTTCCTGCTGCCTGAGGAGCCTTCATCCCTCTCCTGATGGTCCATGCATGTACTTCACCTGGGCCTACAGTGAAAAAGTATTCTAATTGGAGTGCTGCATATCCAGCCTGAATGATCTTTGGCACAGCACGTTGTGCCATGTTCTCTTCCAGATACTTCCGTTTCTCCTCAGCAATCATTTCTTGCAACTTTAGTTCCAAGGCCCCATTAAAAGGAATGACCAAGGCACCTTGGTCATGCTTTTCTACCCACTCTTTAATTTTTATCAATCATTTGTTTTTCTTTCCAATATAATCCTTTTCTGAAAAGTTAACCAAGTAGATAATTGGTTTTTGAAGTCAGAAACAAGTGTTTATTTGACACTTCAATCTCTTTGTCATTCCAATCATGATAGAAGTGTACAGGTTTCTTTTCATCTATAACCCAAGTTTTTATTTTGCACATTATGTCATATTCAGGTTTTAATTTCTTGTCTCCTCCTCTCACAGCCACCTTTTCTAGTTTATCCATTAAGGGAATTATCATTTCCTCATCTTTAAGTCAAAGCTCTTCATGTATTATTTCTATATCTCGAACAGGATCAACACTTCCTTCAATGCAAATGATGTCCTCATCTTCAAATGATCGAAGTAGATGAAAGATTCCATCACGGGTACTTATGTGAGACAAAAAGGCATTTCTCAGGCCCTGTCCAGCATGCGCTCCTTTCACAAAGCCAGCAATATCAACTACATTCAAAAAGGTTGGAATTTTGCTTGCAGGTTTGTGATATTGGCACAAAAAATCAAATCTGTCTTCTGGTACAGGTACTTAACTCTCATTAGAATCAATATTGCAGAATGAGAAGTTTTCTGCTGCTGCCTGGCTCTGTTAGGCCATTGAAGAATGTAGATTTCCTAACATTTGGTAATCCAACCACACCAATTTTCAATGAAGTCCCAAATCTTCTAAACATCGATTGTGGTTTAATTCCATGCCCTCCCTTTTTGGGGGGCATCTTGCTGAGGGAGCAGCTGACACGCAGGTTCCCAGTGTGCGGGGAGAGAGAGGCAGACAGTAGTGAGGTCTGATCCTTGCTTTTTAAGGAGTTCTTCAGTGAATTTTTATGCCTCTTTTACTATTAGGCCAATTCTGTTTTTTAAGGTATTGCTTTCTTTAGTATTGTTTGTGCTTCTTTTCATAATTTTCTTGCATCACTCTCATTTCTTTTCACGATTTTTCTCTACCACTCATCTCTTTTAACTCTTCCAGGAGCTGTTGCTGGACTTGAATCCAATTAGCATTTTTATTTGATGCTTTTTATGTAGCTATTTTTATGTTCTGAGTTTATGTCACGGTACTCCCTGACATCTTAGTAGCTTTTGATGATCAAGTTTTTTTTTGTTGTTTGCTCATTTTTCCAGCCCATTTCTTGACTAGGAACTTTACATTAAAACTAGACTCTCCTCCTCACCTTGGGCGGGGGGGCAGCACCAACTCAGGATTTAAGTTTTATTGTGCTGCTGTTTTTCAGAGCTAATTCCGGAGGGGTCTATACATTTTTGCTGCTTCCAAGGTAACATGATCCTGCAGGAGGTATGGTCAAGCTTTCTTGGTCAAGCTCTGGTCTTTACAAGAAAAACGGCCCCTAGTTCCCTGTAGCCACAAATTAGCACACCTCTCTGCTTTGGCACTGTGATCAGGGCTCCGGCTCCCTTGTGACTGACCACCAGCACTCCTCTCCACCCTGGAACCATGACCCAGAACTGCATATGGACAATAGATTTGTCCATCAGCACTAGCTATACCCAGTGCCATTAAAGGGTCTCCTGTAATCTCTTTCTGAGAAACTGTCTGATGCCCTCACCATCTATGGGCTGATGACTCCTAAAGCTAATGCTGCTGCTGCTCTTGGTCACTGTTGCCACTACCTCACTGTGGGTTCCATAGAAACCTCCACCAGACCTCCACCCCAAATTTACAGATTTTTACCTGCCTAAAGTTTTCTTATGCCAGAAAAATATCTCACCCTGACTTTTTGTTAGCTCTGCTGCTCCAAAATTTGAGTTAAGGTATTGTTTTAAAGTAGTTTGAAGGGGCATATTGAGAGTTCAGCTGGGTCTGCCCCTAATCTGTCATATTGTAGATGACTTACTTCTAACATCACTTCTACCCCTAATTAAAATTCTATGATATTAGGCAAGAAACCATGTCTTTACAATCCACACGACTAAAAATTTTAGAGAAGATGAGGTGATATGATGTTTGTTTAACTTTTTTTAAAGGTATTTAATTCAGTAGAGCACAATGTTGTCTTAAAGTAATTCCTCTGAAGCATCTCTCATGCATATGTCAAAATCATTTAAGATTTATCGAAAGACAGCTTTCTAAAATAAAATTTAAAAATTAAAAAAAAAAAGAAGACAGCTTTCTCAGTCTCCTCTGCTGGCTCATCATCTTATATTGGACCTCCCAACTGTAGGTCCTCCAAAAGACTCTCTTATGTCCCCTTTTCTTCTCCCTCTACACTTTTTCTCTTTGATATCAGTTTCCATGAGTTTATCTATCATATCTCTGTAAATGACTCACAGTCAGCCCCAGTGTCTCCCCTGAACTTCAGTGTCACATCACCAACTACCCACTGGACATTTCAAACTGGATGGCCTAGAGAGATCTTAAACTTAGCCATGTCCAAAATTGAACTCATTCCTCCTAAACTATCCCTTCTTCCAAATGCTTCATTTCTGCTGAAAGCACCAGAACCCTTTCAGCTTCCCAGGTTCTTATCCTAACTTCAGCACGTCTTTAACACCCTACTCTCACTTCCCTGTCACACCCAATCAGTTGCCCTATCTTGCCATTTCTTCCTCCACATCTCTCATAACCATACTTCCTTTCTTTTCACTCACTGAGCTACCATTTTCAGGTCCTCATTACCTCTAGCCCAGATCTACAGAGTTATTATGCTGACTTCATTTTATGTCTGTGAAATATGTATGTACAGTCTACTAGTGTCTTGCCAGGAAACTGAATCACTTCCATTTGAACTGTCTTAGGAAGAGTCTGAAGATCACCTGGCAAGATGTGGTACCAGACACTGAGGTCCTTTCTCCATCCAAACTGTCAACCATTCAAACTGTACTGCAGAAAGCAGAACTCTGACAGACTGCCCATAGTGTTCAAATGCCAAACATATGTTTGCCTAAAAGACTATTTTACAGAGAATTCACACAAGGCAAGTGCTCATTCAGAAGTCAGAAGAATCAATACAAGGACATTCGCAAGAGTTCTCTGAAGAACTCTGGAATCAATTGTGACAAGGGAGACACTGGCAAAGGACCACCCAACACAGCCTGCCTGCATCAAAGAAGGAGCTGTGCTATATAAGTGACGCAGAATTGCAGTAGCTTAAAAGAAACATGAGATGCATAAATTTAGAGACATTTCCACTCCAAATATTAATGTGGACCATTTGTGCCCAATTTGTGGTAGAGCCTTCCAAGCTCATATTGGTTTGATAAATCCACAGTTGGACACACTATACCTTGACTCCAACACAATGATATCACTTTGTTCCTCTTTGAGAATGAAGGACAACAACCAACCAGGTCATTGTGAAGGCTTCCCAACTAGCTTCCCTGTATCGTCTCTCCACATTCCGATCCAGCCTACACACTGCTGTCGAAGAAATTTTCCTCAAACACCAGGTAACTCTCGTACTCAATCAACTTCAGCGGTTTCCTACTGACTACAAGATAAAATATAAAATCCTCTGTTTGTCTTTCAAAGCCCAACATAACCACCCCAAACAAACTTTACAGCCTCACTGGACATTACTCCTGCACCCATACTTTGCAATCCAGAAAAACTGCCCTTCTTGCTGTTCTTTACATACAACACTCCATCTATCTTCACACCTTAATTCTCCAGCACTTAGCACAGTGCCTGGGACATACTTATTGGCTAACTGACATCCCTCTGATTATGAATATCAAGCAAAGCATTAAACAGAAAGTTACAGGTTCAACAATTGTGTCCGAGAAAAACAAACATTACAAAGCTGGATAAATTTGTTTTGTAAAATCTTGTTTTCTCTAGCCCTGTCCCCATCAGACACCCAATACCTCTGGTGACTCAAAAATACATTTTTCTTCCTTTCTCTCTCTCCTGTAATTTCATCATTTCCAAATATCAACCCTCCTAGTACTCTTCCTTCCTTACAACAAAACCGTCATTCTCCTAGAAAGTCCTTCCAGCTGCAAATCCTAGGATTTCTCATAATTAAATAAAAAAATTCAAAAGGGGCGGCCAGGTAGCACAGCGAGTAAGAGCACCGGCTCAAGTGTTGAGAAAACCTGGAGATCGAATCCCAGGCTCAGACACTTAGCACCCGCCCAGAAACACTTGGCCGTGTAACCTTGAGCAAGTTACTTAACCCCAATTGCTTAGGGGCGGCCAGGTGGCTCAGTGAGTAGGAGCACCAGCTCCAGTGTCGGGATGACCTGGATCAAATCCGGGCTCAGATCCTCAGCACCACACCCAGAAATAACTGGCCATGTAACCTTGAGCAAGTTACTTAACCCCGATTGCTTAAAAAAAAATTCAAAAGAATTTGAAAAGAGAGAAAGCACTATCAATAGGAGTTTCAACAGGAAAAATTTCCCAAAGACAGTGACACCTGATCAAAGCTTTGAAGAAAATGAAGGATTCTCAGAAATGGAAGGTGCTTCTCCAAAGGCATAGAGGCAATAAATGCAACCCAAAATTCTAAGAACAAGTAGGGAGTGGATGGAACAGAGAGGATGAAAATATTTAATGTTAAATAACTCTGGAAAGGTAGGCTACCAGAATAATCCAGGCAAGAAGTAATTATCCTTATTAGAAGGATACTGATGCCCTCAACAAAAAAGGGGAAGTTTGGAGTACAAACAGGATTGTAGAAGATAAGAAATTTCATTATGGACAGATTGAGTTTGGAAAGGAGATGTCCAGCAGGGAGCTGATGAATGAATGAAAAAGTGTTTAAGTGCTTATTATGCACCAAGCACAGTTAAGCTATGAAGATAAAAATACAAAAAAGGAGAGAGTCCTTGCCCTCAAGAAGATTATATCCTAGAAGGGAAGACAACAGATAGGATCACAGGATAATAAAGCTAAAAGGGGTCCCTAGAGGTAGGTTATCAAGTCTAAATTCCTCATTTTACAGATGAGAAATGTGAGGTCCAAAAAAGTGAAATGATTTCTCTAAGGTAGGGAAGTGGCGGTCAAGGAAAGGTATTTTGCTTTGGAAAAGTAAAATGATGGTTACTAGAGAAGTTAGACAGCAGACTAGTACATCCTTACTAGTAGCAACTGATTTGATTGTAGTTCTATAATTAGGGGGGAGGAAAGGTTGTGGGTACATACACAGCTGTAGGGGGTAACTTGGGAAAAGATATCTAGGACTACCTAGATGTAGTGGGCCAGATGAGGCACTCCCCAATCAGGATGGGGAGAGAGGAACCAGTGCTGGAGTTTCAGATGTGAAACAGTTAAGTCCTCCAAGGTGTCACCTCTGGTTCTAGGATACAGCAATTGTGGAGAAGATGACCAGGAAGTAAAAAAGTGATCCGTTTCTAGTTCCAGTTGATTGACGAGATCAGAAGCCATACTACAATATGGGAAGCTTTTTTTTCTGAGTTTGCCTATGAAAGGGAAAAGAAATAGAAAACTATAGATTAAGTGATTAAGAGTCAAATGAATGTTCTTTAGAGATAGGACTGATAAGAAAGGAGCCAGAAGAAAAGAAAGATTTTAGATAAATAAAAGGGAAATGATGAATAAATGGACTATCTTCCAGAAAAGATAAAACCAAAGCAAAAGTAGAAGGAAGGCACTGGAGCAAATGAAGAAAGAATGTGGGATGATGAAAAAGGGAGTGAGGTACAGAAAAAGAGAAAGATGGAGGTCATGATGGATATACTTCATTTTCTTAAAAGTAGAAGGCAGAGTTCTCTGCCGAGAGAGAAAAGAATAAATAGTCTGTAGGTTTGGGGAAAAGAAGGAAAGATTTGGAATGGCAATATGGAAAGATCGATAGAGTCAACTAGGGAAAAGTAAAAAGACTGGTTTGCAACAATAGTGGACTGGTCAAGAGTAAGAAAAATAGAGGGGCAGCTAGGTGGCACGGTGAATAGAGCACAGGCCTTGGTGTCAGGAGGTCCTGAATTCAAATCTGAACTCAGACACTTGACATACTTACTAGCCATGTGACCTCAAGCAAGTCACTTAACCCCAATTGCCCTGCCCTCCCCCCTCCAAAAAAAAAAAGAGTAAGAAATAAAATATTAGTTGTCATAGTCAGCAGGGTTGTATGACTTTCTCTAACAGCAGTCAACAATCATTTATTATGTGCCTGGTATGTGTATCAGGCACTGTGCTACAGGCTGAGGATACAAAGAATGGCAAAAACAGTCCCTGCCCTCAAGTAATTCACAATCTAAAGGGATAATACAACATGCAAGCAAATTATTATGTACAAACAAGACAAAAACAGGCTAAATTGGAGATAATCACAAGGGAAGAACACTAGTATTAATGGAGACTAGAAAAGGCATGCAAATAGGAGTGAAAAGGTTAAATGGTTAAACCAGAGTTGGGGTTTTTTATTAAGGCAAGAACACCAACACGGCACAGAAGATTATGGATAGGAAACAGTATATAGTCTAAAGTAGTTACCTATAAGGTCAAGACTGCATAGGGAAAAAATGAGTCCAGGCTGGAAGTAGACCAGAAAAGGAGGGATGGAATTAATAGATATGGCAGTGAAGACAAAGAATATATTTAGGTAGAGTAAAGTAAAACAAAGGAAAAGACAGAAAGATAGGATGGGAGCCAAGAGAATGATTTTACAATTCTAGATCAAGAAGAGTTACAGGTAATGATGAAATCAAAGGTATGACCATTCCTGTGGTTGGCATGGAACAAAAGGTCCAATTCAGGCAAGACTGAAAATTTGGGAAGACAGGTTGCTTAAGAGGACACCATATGTATACAATCAAATCATCAAGCAAGAGAACAAGGGTGGAATTAAAGAGGAGACTGAACTAGATTTAACTAGACTTAACTCCTTGTAAAAAGGAGGAAGAAATGAACTGGGGGTTTGTGGATGATGACAACAAAAAGCTATATAGTAATGATATAGACAATAGAGTGAACCTTAAGGGAAGACCAATGACAGTAAAGGGGGAGTCTAGAAGAGGCAAAAAGGAACAAGGATCATGACTACTCATCCTGGCCTTTTGTGTCAAGGGCTTGACATATATACCCAGTTTTGAAGGAGGTGGTCAGGTTACAGGCATCTGATGACCCAGGTTTCCATGAATTCAAGAAGATGGAAGGCATGTGAGAGGACAAGGTCAAAGACAAAGTAAAATTTGTCAAAGACAAAAAAGAGGTTCCAAAGGGCACAATGGAGAGGGAAAAGAAAAGATGAGGACTCAGGAGGGATTTTACTGATTTCAAACAATGAAGTCCTGGCAGGCTATGTAACTTGCAGAGGTTCTTCATCTAAGATCCATAAATTTGGTTTAATATATAGTATTTTGATAAACAAATTTCATAAAATAGGCATCCTTTGTTATCCTATGTATTTATTTTATTCATAAAAAAAAAAACATTATTATGAGAAGGGATCCGTAGATGCTTTGCTTTAACAAATCACCAAAAACTGCCATGACAAGTCAACAAGCAT
The DNA here is from genome assembly GCF_028583685.1 of Petaurus breviceps papuanus. Taxonomy (NCBI): domain Eukaryota; kingdom Metazoa; phylum Chordata; class Mammalia; order Diprotodontia; family Petauridae; genus Petaurus; species Petaurus breviceps. The sequence continues at coordinate 12,444,528 of NW_027187341.1, read as the reverse complement.
TTATTTACTGCCTACTATGTGCCAGGCACCACTAATCACTGGAGATACAAAGAAAAGCTAAAGACAGTCCATGATCTCAAGGAGTTCACAATCTAATGGAGGTGATATAAAAACTACATACAAACAAGATATATAGCATATATAGGATAAGCTAGCAACCATCTCAGAGAAGGCAGTAAGATTAAAAAAGACTATGAATGGCTTCTTACAGAAGATGGGATTTTACCTGAGACTTTAAGAAAGCTAGGGAATCAAAAAGGCAAAGGGAAGGAGAGAGAGAGTTCTAGGCATGGGGGACAACCACTGAAGATACTTGGATTTTGAAGATAATGTGTCATGTTTGAGAAATAGAAAAGAGGCCAGCATCACTAGATCACAGAGTACAAGGACAGAAGTTAGGAACAACAAAGGATTTTATAATTTGATCCTGGAGTACGTAAGAGAAAGTTATTGGACTTTACTGAATAGAGGGAAGTGACAGGTGAGAGCAGATGGGCTGAAGTAGGGAGAGACTTGAGGCAGAAAGACTTAAGTAGCAGGTTATTGCAATAGTCCAGACATAAATTGATGAAGGCCTGCTGTGATGGGAAAGAAAAGGGAGGTTAAGATGTTAAAATAGATGGTGTAAAGGTAGAATCAAAGGTAGAAAGAACAGAATTTGACAAATGATTGGGTGAGGGAGGGGGAAATAAGAGAAGAGTCAAGGATGACACCTGTTGAGAGCCTAGGTGAACGGGATGATAGGGTGCAAGGGGGGGGGGGGGCTTTTTTTCTTACTCTCCTCCATGCCTGGAATGCTTTGCCTCCTCCATTCCATCTACTGACTTCCTACTGGCTTCCTTTAAGTCACAAATAAAATCTTATCTTTTATTTTTATTGCCCACCCTTTATTAATTCTAGTGCCTTCCCTCTATTAGTTCCTACTTATCCTATAGTTTGCTTTGTATACATTTGTCTTCCCCATTAGACTGTAAACTATCTGAGGGGAGTTAACTATCTTTTGTCTCTTTTTGTGTCCACAGCACTTAATACAGTGCCAAGCACATAGTAGGCACTCAATAAATGTTTATTAATGTATTTACTAACTGATAAAATTTATTAATTGATGAAAGATGTCTACTGAGCATCTAGTTCAACACAAAAAAAGTTAAGAATCACTGGATTAAAGTAATAATAATGATGACCTAATAATTATATAGTCTTTGAAAGTACTTTACAAACATTATCTCATTTGGGTCTCACAACAGCCCTATGACAAAGGGAAAACAGATCACCAAAAACTGCCACGACAGATCACTGACAAATAAACAGGCCTTTCATTTGGCTTTCAAATTGCCCTCTTAAACTACATTAACTCTAGCACACTCATCTGATGGTCCCCTTTAAAATCTGGCATAAAAATATATCTTTAAAAAAGAATTTATTTTCAATATAACTTTATTTTTATAGAGCACTTTCAAAACACATCAAAATCAATATCAACACAATAATCTTAACAAAGTTGTTCAAAGTATTACCCCTATTGCTCAGTGAAAGAAGCTAAGTGTCTAAAACTGTTAAAGAATTTATTTGCCCACAACTAAACATATAGCAAAACTGAAAACAGAATTTGGGCTTTTGAAATCCTGGGGTTGTAGTACCTCTTACATTTAGATAACACTACCCAGGATTTCCTTCCACTATTGCTAGTTATTATTTTAATGAGTTCAAGAGGATAAATTACCAATAAAAACAAAATGGCTTTTACATATCTTCCATAGTTTCATTTGATATTAGTAATAATCCCGAGGAGGCACATTTCATAGATCAGTAAATCAAGGCTCAGAGAGTGACTTGTCCATGGTCCTACAACTTGGGTCAGGTATGGGATTTCCAAACCAAGTCTCACTGCTTTCAGATCCCACATTTTTTTCCCCAGTACATCACGCTGCCTCCCTCCTTGTCAAGTAATGTTTAAAGTATCACATTCGACCCATACATTTCAAACTAGAACTGCCCTCAAGGGCCACCTAGTCAAATCCCACTCATTTTATGGAAGAAAAAATAAGACCCAGTGAGGTCATGTGATTTACTCAAAGCCATACAAATAAGTATCAGAAGCAGAATTTGAACTCAGGTCCTCTGGCTCCAAAACCAATTTTCTTTCCACTGTATCACACTTGCCTCCCAAAGTGTGGGAGATCCGCCTAAAAATCTAAAGGATAAACCTCTTCCTTTCATTCTACAAAGGAAGATAGACGAATTTCGTTTGGTTCTATGTAGCAGGTACAAGAAAATAGCTTCAATGGCAAGGATTACTGGAACACTGGAGAAGCTGGCGTTTATACAAATGAGTAAGAATGCTCGACGGGAAAAACCAGGTTAAAATGTGTGCATAGTGGCTACGACTGACGGCAATGACAACCACCAGGGCCCTTCTAGCGCTGTCACGAACCCAGCCCCCTCTTCCCTAGCGCTGGGCTCAGCCACACAAGGATGCTCACTGGGGGGGAGAAAACGGAAAGGTACCCACGCTCTGCGGCGGCATCCGCAGAGGCTACCTGACTGCTCCAGGCAGGGGCTCACACCAGGTCCCCAGGGGTGTAAAGAGGAGAGGGGGTGCCTGAAAGCACGAACCCCAAACGAAGAGGACCCCACGTTCTCAGAGCTCGGTCCCCTGGGTTGGTGTGGTGTGTACGGGGGAGGAGGGGGGAAGGGAAGGTGGGGGAGGGGGCTTCCTCCAGCTTGTCCAAGCTCCCCCCACCCCTCCCAGAACAGAGTCCGCCCCCGCCCTCGCCCCCGCCTGTCTGCAGCTCTTACCCCCCTCCCTCTTGCGGCAGACAGCCGGAGAAGACGCTCACCAAGGGGCTGCGGCAGCTGCGGCAGCTGCGGCTGCAGTCGCTGACGTTCTAAGCGACTGCGGGACTGGCCCTGGAGGCGTGGAGGGAAAAGGGGCTGGACTGGAGTCCGAGGCTGGGAGGGGGATGGGAGGGGGGGGGCGGGTCCCCCTCCCCACCCCCCCCGCCCCTCCCCCTCCCTCACCCCTCACCTACCCTCCCCTGCCCGCCCCGCCCCGGCCCCACGATGCCTAAGGCAGAGGGGTCAGCTCGGTGCTCACCTCGGGGCCGCGGCAGCCTCCACCGCTTCCAGACATGTCACCGGCCCCGACGACGACCAACGGCTCCCGAGGAGCGCCCCCACCCGCCCCCCTTCCTTCCCTCCCCCCTCCCTCCCCGCCCCCACGGCCCGCCCCCGAGCCGCGCACCGGCTTCCGCCGTAGCAGCTCCAGCGCTCGGCTCCGCCTACCGCACCTTCCGCCCCGCCCCAAAGCTGTCGCTCAATCAACTCTCGCGAGAGGTAGATGGGCAGTTCTCGCGAAATGGCGCATAAAAAGGAGGGGTTAGAGAAAATTCTTTGAAAAAAAAGGAGAAAATAGAACTTCAGGCGGCCACCAGCCGTGCGGGTCTGTCACGTGACGGCGAAGCTGCCTTCCCATTGGCCTGAGGCCTCTCCCAGCTGCAGGGGCTTTAAACCGTGGGCTGGCATTGTGCTTTTCAGCTGCATTATGCTCTTTCCGAAAGGCCTCCTGGGTGTTCATGGTGACGGTGCAACCTCTGCCCTGGGTGCTGAATCCAGGCCCAGGTCTGCAAGGGAGTGCCTTCCCATTAAAATGATCACTAAGCTCTTATTCAGTGCATGTTGCGTGCCAGGCACAGTACTAGGCTGCCTAAAGTTCAGTTCAATAAAGAGCCTACTATGTGCCGGGCGCTGTGCTAAGCAGTGGGAGGTTGCATTCAATTGGGGGGATACGACAGGCTAAGTGAATGCAGAGCACAGAGGAGAAACGCGAAGAGATGGGGTTGGGAGTGGTCTTGACAACTGAGGCAATCAGGAACGGTTTTGGGGGGAGGGGGTTGGAGAGAGAAAGGCAGGGCAATTGGGGCTAAGTGCCTTGCCCAGGGTCACACAGCTAGTAAGTGTTAAGTGTCTGAGGCGGATTTTGAACTCGGGTCCTCCTGACTCCAGAGACAGTGCTCTATTCACTGCGCCAGCTGACTGCCCCAGGAACGGTTTCTTAAAAGGGGCACCCTTGATAGAAATAACAGTTTTAGGAAGGAGGGTTGAGTTTGGCAGGAAGGATGGATTCCGTTTTGGACATATTAATTTTGAGATGCCCATGAGACAGCCATGTAGAGATGTCCAAGCAAACAACCACAGATGAAAAAATGAAGCTCAGGAAAGAGACCAGGGTTGGCTGTATAGACCAGGAACCATCTACATACAGGTGGTCATTGACTTCCTGGGAGCTAACCAAAGTAGTGAGGGAGTAGAGGGAAGGCTCATGACAGAGCCCTAGGGGTAGACTCCCCACAAAGGGGCTGAAACATGGATAAGGATCCTGCAAAGGAGATTGAAGGATCTGTTAGACTGGTAGGAAGAAAATCAATTGATCAAATGAGCATTTATTAAACTCCTACTATGTGCTAAGTACTGTACTGGGGGAATGATACAAAGGGGAAAAAAGTCAACTTTGCCTTCAAAGAACTTATATTCTGTGGAATAGAGACATATGCGTGCAAGTATATTCAGAACATATAGAAAATAAATAGAGAATGGTTTGGGGAAAGAATGCACCAATCATTTCATTTTACTTATTAGGAAACTGAGAACCAAGATAGAGTAAGCAACTTGCCCATAGCAGCTCAGTCACTTGATATAGGCAGATTTTGAATCTCTTGTCCTCTTACTCCAAAACCAAGGTTTTTTTTTCTTACATCAAGACTAAACTTCCTTCTTTGCAGCTTTTACTTATGAGTCCTGGTTCTGCCCTCTGGGGCCAAAGAGAAGGAGTCTAATCTTCCTTCCACATGACTGACAACCTTTCAGATAGTTGAAAGATAGTTGTTATGTCTCTCCACATCTTTCATGCCCATTTCCTTTAAGTGACCCCCATTTATCATGTCTTCAAAGTTCTTTACCATCCTGCTTGCCTCATTATTACCAGATCATCATCCTGGGTTATCACCCCGACACACTCTCCATTTTATCAATGTTCTTCCTGAAATGATCTTCTAGTCCAGTTCTTAACCTTTTTTTTTTGATACCTGGACCCCTGTGGCAGTCTGATAAAGCCTATAAACCACTTCTCAGGATAATATTAAATGCATAAAATAAAAACACCAGATTAAAAAGAAAACCAATTATATTGAAATAGTTATCAAAACTTTTTAAACCATGTTCATGGACCCCAAGTTAAGAACCCCTAAATACTAGTTCCACCATCTCACCCCACAAAGGAGGAAATGAGGTCCAGAGAAACTAAGAAACAAGGTGAAGAGATGACATAACTATTCAGTGGCACAGGCAGGATTTCAATCCAAACCCCTTGTCTCCCAGTTACCTGTTTTTTGTTGTTGTTTTTTTTCCTACGTCACACATTGTCTTAGAGTCTACAAACAACACCATGAAGACTTGGGTTTTTTGGTCCTTTATTTTTACCTTAAAATTACACCACATAGATTCAATTCAATTCAACAAGTATCAACATGTTAAGAGCCAGTGTTACAGAGAAAAGTACAATAATCCCTGCCTTCAAACAATTCACATACTGAGGAGAAACAGCATGTCCACAGATAAGTAATTAGGAAATGCATACAAAATAAATTTTAGGGGGTGTAGAAATCACTCACAACTGGCAGAAGAAGGAAAGACTAAGGGCATATACAAAGGCACTGAAGCAGGAGATAGAGAGGAACAACAAGAAGGCCAATTTGGCTTAGTACATTTCATTTTCCTTTGTCCTGGTCAGGAAAGCTGATCAACATTATCCCTTGGCTTATCTTCTTAAATGATAAAAAAAAAAAAAACACAGAAAAGGAAGTGGGGGAGGGAGAAAAGAAGTAGGGAGTTATAATTGTTAAAATCCTAACTTTAGTTATTTGCTTATGATCAAGGGAGATTCCAGATAACATTGGGAAAAAGAGAAATTGATCTTAGGCTTTGTCCCTCCTAGTCTTCAGCACCTGGCTATTTTGTGTCTTAACTCCCTCTCTAATGAATTAGCTGATAAATAGTTGTTTGAATTTTAAAAAGGAATTCTTGAAAACCCCAAATCCTTCAGGACCTTAAGGGGATGAATCAAAGATGGTAGACCTCGACACAAGGAAAAAGGAGTAAGGAAAACAGCTATCCGTGTATGTACGTATCTATCTACTGGATATCTCTCTATATCTAACTATCTAGTAATCTGAGTATTATCTATCTGTTCTCTCTCAAATGATCTATCTATAGCCACCTATCATCTATCTATGTAAATATCAATTATCTATCTAAATATCTATTATTTATCTGCTGTATATTATCAATCTATCTACCATCTTTCTGTCTACTATTTATCAACCTATTTATCAAGTATTTATCTGTCTACCTGTTTATCTATATCTATTGTCTATCTAAAATCTATTATCTATCTGTCTACTATTTATTACCTATCTATCCATCTGTCTGTCCATGTATCTGTCTATTTGGGGACACTGGCCCTCAGCCTTTCAAACCACCCTACATAGTCATCTTCTGCTTACTTTTAAGGTTAGGCCTTGTTCAGGGGGCCCCTTTAACAGCCTGAATAGGAGGCAGGCACAGCCCAGTGTGAAGGAAGCAGAGAGAGGAAGTAAAAGGAAAAGAGTCACCCAGAGCCAAGGGAAGGTGCCAAATGAAATTGAACACAGCAGCTGAGGATCTTTAAAAAAGATTAGAGTAGATACCAGGAATTCTTTTCTAGGAAAGCTTGTCCTCAGGGTTGTGGAAACGGAAGAGCTACCACCTGTTCTGTGGCCTATCACCTTCCTCATCAGATGTTCTGCACTTACGTACACAGTAAATCAAGGAATGATTCATATATTCCTAGTCAGGGCTTTATTAAGAGGCAGAAAGATAATACCTCAAAGAGGAAGAGAGCTGAGGGAAAACTTTACAGTCAGTATAAGAAACTGGTCACGGCATCTTTTAAAAATTTTTAAAGCAAATGAATGGTAAAGAATGAATATGAGACTGACTGAGATATAACATGGCATAATGAATAGAAAGCTAGCCTCAGATTTGAATTCTGCTTCTGATATACATCGATTTGCGACTCCAGGCAAATCAACGTCTCAGTGCTATAGACACTTTCTAAGCTGCAGAACAGTTGGTGATCTACATTTGGAGAGGAAGTTCTCTTCATTGGGAGATATCAAAATAATAAAATCACAGACTCAGACAAAAAAAAAGAGTGAAAATATACTTTTCAGGAAGTAAAACATTAAGATAATTATTTTAATAACTTCATAGTATGAACAACTTAGCTATTAAACTTTTAAAATGCTATATAGGCAACTTCTTAGATGTTTTGCAATATTCATAATAATTTAATAGAATGTCCTTTAAAAAAAAACAGTAGTTTGCTTTGGTGACCTTAGAATTGGTGAAACTGGGGCCATGTGTTTTAATAGTTCTTTCACTTTTATTGCTGCAATAATGAAGTCCCAGAATCTCAAGAGTTGTAAGGGGCCTCAGAAACCATCAGGTACCTGAGTAAAAATCTACTTTACAAAATTACTAACAAGTGGTTATCCAGCCTTTGCTTGAAGACTTCCAAGGTCTTCGAGGTCTATCCCACTCCCTCTCAAGATAACCCATTCCTCTTTTAGAAAATTCAGATTATTAGAAAGTTTCTCCTTATATCAAGCCTCAATTTGCCTCTTTGCAACTTTCACTGAGTAGTCTTGGTTGTGCCTTCTGAGGCAGGAACAATCCTAATCCTTCTGCCATATGATAAACCTTCAGATACTTAGAGACAATTACCTCCCACGTCTTTTCTTCTCCTGGCTAAATATCCCCATATCCTTCAATTGATTCTCATATGGCATGATTTTGAAGGCCTTCACTATTCTGGGTACTCTCCTATGGACACTCTCCAAAGTTATAGATGATCTTCCTAAACTATGATTTCTAGAATTAAAGGCCTCTATATAGTAGCAGATCAGGAAACAATAGGGCAAGATTGTTACATCCCTAAGCCTGGACTTTGTGGCTCTCAGGGCAGCCTAATTTATTAACTGTTGACTGTATTTCACACCATTGACTCATGTTGAGTTGGTCGTCCACTAAAATATAGATGAACTGCTGTCTAAAAACATCTAACCCATTCTTGTATTTGTAGAGTTGATTTTTAAAAAAACCATTTATCTCCATTAGATTTCATCTTATTATACTATTATGATACAGCATGATGCTATTGCTTGTCACTTTCTTCAGTTTTCCTGATTGTCATGAGTTAGCTATACCTACTAGTTTTATGTCATTTGAAAATGTAAGGGAGAAAAAATATTCATTCAGGGTTATGATGAGGAAATGACCAGAAATGGGCATGGAGATCTGGGCCCATGAATAATTAGCAGGAATAATTTATGATTCCTGCCAGAACTAAAGTACAGTGGTATATACCTAATAGGAATGAAGCAATAAATGATGGGTGAAGAGCTTCAGCAGTAGTGAGGAGAGAAAGATGAATGCAATGGTAGTACAACCAAGGGAGAAGTTCCAGTGGTGAGCAATTGGAAATAACCTTGAATTTGTCACTCATTAGAGTCCCATCTTGGTCATTAAATTGAGTCATAGAGATGATTTTGGTCCATAAGGTGAGGGATAGAGAGTAGCTCAACTAAGAAGATACCACTTGACTTTCTAAGGGACGAGATGCAAGGTTTGTCTCTATTACTTTGTAAATGGAATTTTTATGATTTGAGTCTTGTGAGCTAGACTGCCTATAAGACAGAGTTGGTAGCTACTCTTGGAGAGGTAAGGATAGGAAATATAATGACCAGGTATATCAGTTCCCAAGTTTTACCAGACAAGTGAAAAGTTACCAAAGATGGAAAGAATTTTACATATATAATGGCTCCCAGTTCCTTCTGTATTTAATTCCTAATCTTCATCTGCTTAAGTTTTATTGATTTTTTTGGAATCTAGAAGAAGGTTTGGGCCACTGTCACTAATTACACTCATTCTCTAGAGTTACACTGTACCCTTTCTCTGCTGAGTTACAGAAAAATTCCTTTTCCTTCTAGTTCAACTGAGATAAGGCTGGATTTTTCCAAAGAATGTGAACTAGGAAATGAATAAGTGGGAACAACACAAAAGCATGAAAATAAGTTTGCTGAGTGGAGGATTGTGACCCTAAATGTAACATCTAGCTAAAAATATATAACCAAATCAGCTTATGGGATACTTGTCCTTCTATTCAACTCTGGACTGGAAGCTAAACTTAAAACTTCTTTAGCTAAAGCTAAAACTTCCAGTCCAAGGTAGATTTGCGTTTGCACTGCTTCTGGTACTAAAAGGATCATCACTCCCTCCCAGGAATTGCTTTAAAGGGTGGTGGGATTCTCAGTCCCTCCTAAATCTTCTTCCAGTTGTGTGACCAAATATGGGATCAAGAAAAGTCACAACTTCTGATCCCAATCTACACTACACTTCCCCTCTGTAATTATAGTGCTCTTTTTGAGTCCTTCCAGGACCCTGGTCCACTTTGATGGAGAATCCAAGTGTTTTTAAAATCACAAATTATCTAACAGAGGCAGGAAGAAAGGAAAACTTAAATGTTAAGAGCTATTGCTTATTGAAGAAGAATCAGAAATGAAGATAAAGCATTTCAGACAGTATACTATAAAATCTTATGTAAATCATCAGGAACATACAATTGAACTTACAAATCTCCAGTGTCATCTTTTCAGGAAGTCCTTTGAGGTAATTTCATGATGATGAAATGATAACCAAATGGCTGGAACAAATTGTCCTGAAATTGCTCCAGCTCTCTTGCTCTATTATAGACCTTTCTATCAAGTGAGCAAAATGCCCTGCACATCAGAGCTTCCTCAATATTTATTACTCTCATCACATTTTACCAGAAAGAAAGCCTAATATGGAAGAACTCCAAGAAATGGTATTATGGGAAACAATATTTTTTTGTTGCTTGTTGAGCCAGAAGAATGTTGTATTCCTGTCTAGCTTAATAAATGTTTAAATGGTTTGGTAAAAACAAGTCTGAAAGCACCTACAATTTAGCATATCCTAAGTTACATGCCTTCCAGATGCTGATTAGATTCTAAGCCCTTTGGAACATCCTAAAGATTCAGGTCTCCACCTGAGAGATCCAGTTTTGGTCCAGATGAGTCTCCAATATAAAGAGAACTGGGAAGAATCTCAAAGATTTCTGTTCTATTTAGAAATATGAGCACTTCACTTTACTTCATCCTCCATATCCAGTCAGCTGCCAAATACTATTAATTTTGCGTCTACTCAAATCTCTCAAATCCATGCCATCAGTCACTACCTTAGTTCAGGCCATCATCATCTCACCCCCAGACTACTGAAAGAATGTCGCAATAGCCTTGTGATTGGTCTGCCTACTTTCAAGCTCTCCTTTCACCAGTCCCTCCTTCACACAGCTGCCAAAATAATATTTTTTAAAGTATGGGTGTAGATAATGAAATGCAGAATTCCAGAAGTATCATCAAAATGTAAACAAGATACTAGATGCAAAATTCTTTTTTTAGTGGCATAATCTGGACTTCTTGGAGCATACCCAGTTCTCCTAACATGGAGACACCCCTGTAGTGTCCTTAGAGGTACTGTTTGTCTAACATGGAACCTGCTGTATCCTCTACCACACAGGTGGGCTAACCTCTTTTGACTGGCTGCCCATTTCTTTAAAACTGGCCAAACTGAGCTATTCACTTCTTCTGCCACTCTTATTGGCTGTGTCTTCTTCCCATTTCACCCATAGCAAGGACCATGAAATGAACCAATGAGAGGAAAAAGGCTTTCTTTCCCCTGCTTCCTTTTTTACCCCAGCGCTGTGAAATGGGCCTGGAGTATTTGTCTCTTTTCTGTATTGTTTGTCCTCTGAGTTTCAGGTGCCAGAAGTGATCCCTACAGAACCAGGAGTCTGAGCCATGGTGACCTACACCATCTCAGCAAGGAAGACCAGAGAAATAATGGTGCCTGGGGCTCAAGCCCATGGCAGATATATATAATTTGCTTTTTATTCATTTGTTTGTGTGTTTATTTATACATTGCAATATGACTAATATGAAAATGTTTTGCATGATTTCACATGTATAATTGATATCATATTGTTTGCCTTCCTGGAGGGTGGTAGAAGGGTAGGAGGAAGGAAGAGAATTTGGAGCTCAAGTTTTAAAAAGAAAAGGGTGTTAAAATTTTTTTCACTGAGAAAAAAAAGGAACCCTAGGGACTCCTCATCTGGATGATGTTTTTAAATTAATACAATAAAATACAAAGGATTACAAAGGAAACTAATTATATTGAAATAATTAGGGAAACAAAGCAATGAAATTGTTGGACCCCAAGTTAAGAACCCTGACTCTTAGGTAAAATACAGACTCCTCAGTTTGGCACTTAAGGTTATCCACAGTCTTTGTCTAACCTTATTTCACGTGACTTACATTCCTACATGTCCTACTCACTGTTCCCTAAAATTAACATTCCATTTCTTGTTCCATGCTTTACACAGGCTATTTAGTCCTCCTGGAATGGACTCTTTTCCCCCCTTGCTTATTTTGCTAAGAGACAAAGGCAAGGGAGGAATATATCCCAAGGCTTAACTCATATGCCACTGATTACAGGAAGACTTTCCTAATGCCTCTTGCTGCTAGTGCCTTCTCCTTCCGTACATTATCTTATATTTACTTATCAACATGTGCTATGCCTACAGCGCCATATTAGCCAATTAAGAGTAGAGACTGTTTTTCATTTTCTCTGTGTATCTCCCAGTAGCTAGCACAGTTCCTTGCCCATATCAAAGGCTCTGTAAACGCTTGCTGAATTGAATCGGCAGCCCCACATCAGGTCCTCCACTCTGAGAGATCTCTCCTCCATTAACTCTTCTTGTTTTCCCTAAGAAGGTCACCTTTAAAAAATATCACTGGATCTCCAGTCTTCAGCTTCACACTGACTCTCATACACTTCCTCTGTTCTCACAACAAATCCCCAAATGTATTACTGATGGCCCCCAACCTGTTGCCTTTTCTTTCAAATTCCCCTGCTTACCACACTGAAATTGGCTTTCATGAACCTCCGAACCATATACTCCAGCCCTACCCCTGCATTCTAATGCTGTGTATATCCTCTGTAGAACTGTAATCACTCACCTCTCTCTACAGGCACCTCCAGACAGTGATCAGGAAGGAAATCTGGGCAAAGGAACAACACTTTCCACTAGTCTTCCTTTCTTAGCCCCACAGTGTTCCAAGTTCCTGACACATGTCACTACTACATTTCACAGCTTGCCTTGCTGATAACATTTGCATAATATTTGGGCATGGCTTTAGCCAAGTTTGCCACCTGCTAAATGTGTTTCCCTGTCATCAAGCATGCATCTCTGACACATCTATTGAGAGCCTATTATGGATAAGGAAGACACTGTCTTGGGCCCTGTGGGGAATACAAAAAAGTTAGACACAGTGTTGTGCAACCTAGTAGGAATGTCAGGGCAAACACATGAAAAAGTGAAGCAGCATTACAAGATGCTGATAGTTCAGTAAGAGAAACATCACATGTATGTACAGGTTCATTTTTAATCTCAATAAATAGTACCCCTATACTTTTGAACTTTGCTATTTATGGTGGCAATTTTTATACATTTTGCCACAACTCACCTTTTAGAATTTTTTTTTGAGGGGGGAAGGCAGGGCAACTGAGGTTAAGTGACTTGCTCAAGGCCACACAGCTAGTAAGTGTTGAATTTCTGAGGTCAAATTTGAACTCAGGTCCTCCTGACTCCAGAGCCAGTGTTCCATTCACTGTGCCACCTAGCAGCCCCAGAAGTAAGAATCTTAAATACCTATTTCAAACTGTTCTGCTGTTTTCTCCTTTTATTACTTAAAAAAATCAAATATTTCTCTTGTTCCTCATTTATTGCATTCCTACTATTTTCCTTCTTCTTTGTCTTTATCCTTTTGGACCTTTCTACCAGCAAAACTGTCATTAGATTATACTTCTGTAGACTTCCCTTAGGAAATCCCTTTCTTCATCTATAATCTATAATTAGTATGTTTGAAATTTGACCTGGGATTTCCTAAGCAATTTAGAGCTAAAGAAAGGCAACTTGGGTGTGAATTTTCAGTCTGTGTAAAACAGGTCTATTTTCATCTTCTCTTTCTTTCTATCTTTTATACATCCAATTGAATAAAGCTAGTACAGTCCTGGTGTAAGCCACCTCTCTCTCTCTCTCTCTCTCTCTCTCTCTCTCTCTCTCTCTCTCTCTCTCTCTCTCTCTCACTTTCTCCTTCGCTCTCTCTATTCTTCCCCCCCCCCCCTCTCTCTCTTTCCCCAAACCTATCCTAACACTGGGGGATGGGAAGCAGATATGAGTTGCGATGGAGGACTGTCCATAGTCACTACAGCTCAGTTACTGCTCAAAGTCTCATAGGCCTAGGAGTAACTGAAGGAAGGAGATTCATTTTTACTACTGACCATTTGAGCTCTCAAGGCCTCAAATGGTGTGTTTCCCACTTACACAAAGTCAGTCACATTGACATCATTCACTTAAATGTAAAATATTTACTAAATGATAAGGAAAAAGAAAGAATAAACAAAACATTTACTCACCAGAAAGCAAAAGCAGGAGTAAATATGCTATAACTCTTCACCCATAAATTTGGATCACATTCTCCCACCAACACATACAGTGTCCATGGAAGAAAGAAAGTAGGCACATACTTATAGAAACCTAGCAAAGAGATACACAAGTAGAAAATCTCATTGTAATGGGAATGTAAATTTTTAAGATCTTCTCTGCCCCTAGGCTAAAGTGCACCTGGAGCCTGGGGTGGGAGGCTTGTTTTTCAGTAGATACTTCTTGATTGGCCAGTGGGTCAATAAGGTTGTTACATTCTCTGAGCCAGGAGAAGGCTGTATAAGCCCTGAAGTGTAGCTTTGTTTTGGGGCTCACTTTGAGAAGTGTTCTGTGATTTGATCAGAGGAGACTCTGGGAAGTTGTTGTTGAGAGGCCCCCCCTCTTCCCCGCCTTTAAAAAACCCAGATGTTGATTTGGTATGGATGTAATGGTTGGACAGTTTGGAAATCTGTCTACTTGATCTGTTTCTGTCTTGATAATTCTGTGTATACTCTGAAGTTCGGGGTGCTGACCTCTTTCCCCTGAACTAGGTAAACGATACATGTTTGACTGATTAAAGTAAGCGTGTTAACCCATTTTGAGTTGCTTTCCTTTATCAAAGCAGATCCAAGAACCTGTGTTGGCAGCCACCCTGAGGACTCTTGGGGTGCTTGCTGCTACACTCATGTGCCTTGGAAATCTAAGACTTTGGATGAAAGGCCATATTGTCCTTGGTTTCTTTTGTGAATAGTCTGTACTATTATCACATTGGTCAAAATCATCTGCTGTTTGTTCCTCTCCTGCTGCTCAGTGTTCTCCTACTAGGCAAAATGCTAATCTTAGGCTACTGAAATAGCATCAAGATCTTTAAGCACACAGCCTCCCTTGGCAAGGTGCTGAGGAAGTGTTACACAGTTTGAGCAAAGATACATCAGCATAGCTCCCAGTCAAACAACTTCAAGGTGTGACTTCTTTTCCTTCCCCTTCTCTTGAACTACACAGACAACACTGACACCCATGAAAAGTTTCCCCTTTCTTAAGCCATAGAGGGCACTAGAGAGCAAAAATCCTCCACAGCACTTCACAAAGCAGCAGGATTCAGCACTCTTACAGTGAGGTTGCTGCAGTTACAGAGGTTTTGGGGCTTGTAAAGCCATGCACAGGCAGCTTTCCAGAAAAGTGCTGGTGTGAATAGCTTTCAAGGTTCTGATTAACATAGTATAGTGAACACTTATTTATTCAATAACAAATCAAAGCAATACATTTGCAGAAAATCAAGGTACAGCATTCACAATGACTTATCACTAAAATGGCCACATAGTTTTCACCAAAGTGGTCACAATAGTTTTCAATAAAGTACAATCATTTAGTCAATCAATCACTTAGTAACTCAATCATTCAATCATAAAATACAGAAGGTCATGGGGCACACTAAGGTACAAATCAGTCACTATTCAGCCATCAGTCACTACTCAGTCATCACTCACTACTCAGTAACCTCTTAAGGGATAGTGGAAAATACACAGGCCATCCACTCCTAGGTCACAGTAAATCATAATATTCTCAGTCAGTACACAGTATCCAAGTAAAGTCTTCTTTCAACTTGACTTGAGGATGGCTCTCAGCTTCCATGGTTCCTCTTCCATGGTCCCAGCTCCAAATGTCACCTGGGTTCAAAGGCAGGCAGCTCCCAGCTCCTTGTCCAGTTCTTCATCCAGTTCCCATTCCATATTGAAGTTCACAGTGTCCAGTCCACCTCAAGTCCTTCACAGTTCCTGTTTCTGGGAAGACAAAGCTTGACAGAGCCACAATAATATCCATAAACATTGCTGCCACCATCATCAATTCACTATCTGCCTGTGAAATCAACTCAGAGCCATCAACAAGGTCTGAGAACTCAACACAAATTATCAACATAGAAATCAACACAGACCCACAAACAAGGTCCAGGAGGTGAGCACAAATCCTCAGTAAAGTCCCAGGACCTCCAAAACCCTCCTCCAAGACTTCTGTAAACATACAACCAGAAAATCCTCTTCCAGGGCTTCCAGTAAGGTCCCAGGGCTTCTGTACAAAGAATCACAAACAAACATCAACACAGACAGAGCAGACAAACAGAGCACTGGCATACCACAAGTTTTCTCCTTCTTAACTCTGCCACCATAAGAGTCCTCTTTTCAGTTCTTTCTATCACTAGCCCTGGGGCTCTCCTTATATAGTCATTAGCTCCTTCCCAGGAGTTCACAAGTTCTAGGGTTCACACATTCTGTTTCTTAGCAGACTTGATACAAGGCTCAAAAGAAACTTGATCTGAAACAAGGTATTAATTCAATAGCTGAAACAAGGTGTGAACTACTTCTGTGGTTGCCATTACAGGTCTTCAGTCCTACTCTCAGTTGACTCAGCTTTTCTCCAGCCAATCAGCTCTCAGTAAAGAGATGCCTCTCTTCCAAATAGCACAGCTCTCAGCAGAACTGATGAAAAGCCTGTCAGCTCTGCTTAGATCAGCTTTTATATTGTGTTCCATAGGCAGCTTCTCTACTTGCCTTCTGTGTCTTCTGATTCTATATTCTTCTGACTCATTTTGTACTTAGCATTTCCCACTTTCTAGCTTTATCTGGCTTCTCTGGGATGGGATGCCTTAGAATACGGCCTTATAAAAAGTGACCCACCTCTAATATATGATGTTAAACCAAAAAAAAAAAAAATCCATTTTATTCCAATATGACCCCAATAACCCTTATATAATCCTTCCACATTCCCTAATCATTTGATTTATAACTTATCAACTATATCCTTCGAAACTCTGAAAACAGTAATATGTAAATGACCTGCTGAACCAAAATGCATACAGCCTTTTTTAAAAACTCACTATTTATTCAATAAATGCTCTTCTTTTGGGTCAGTCCTCTGTGGGGCAGAGGACTCAGAGAACTCCCTCAGATTCTCAGAACAGACTGTTTCTCCACCAGAATTTTTATTAAGGGGCTATTTATGAATGTTCCTGATGCAAATGTTCTTTCTGGTCCCTTTCAACAACCAAAATAAACATATAACAGAGAAGGCAATGCCTAAGGGCAAAAGCGAAATTTTTCAACAAAAAAAGTACAAAGGAATACACAGAACTAAATATATTCAGCAGTTAAACAGCCAAATCTCTTTATTAAATGAGGGCTGAAGAGAAAATGAGTTGGCAGAAATATAAAATTTAACCATCCGAACTGATTATCCAATAAGCAAAGAGATATTTAGAGAAAATATCATAACACAACACAAGTAACACAAAGAACTAGAGTGTTCAAAAGACAATGTTATTGGTGTTTCCAAAGTCTAAGTATCTGTTAAATCCCTTATAGAATTTTAGATTTCAAGTAGACTCCTTGAGATTACAAAATGGCTTCCATAGGATGCAAGGCCTCAAATAGGGAGTTGCTCACTGGTATCAGCAAAATAATAATAATAATAATTAGAATTAAAAGCCTGTCTGGTTCCCTACCCCTTTTACAGAGAAAAGAGGGATTAAGGTTAAACTGAAGATTCTTAGTAAATAACAGACCCAAAGAAAGATAATATCCCAAAGGGGAAAGGACATGGCCAGGCAAGTCAAAAGAAAGCTCTACTGAGGTAAAAAGACAGAGTCTTTAAAGGTAAGCAATTCAGAGGGTTAAACAGAAAGTCATGAACTAAGTCTACAGCAACACAGCCTAGAGCCAGGGAGAGTTTCCCATGACACAAGGGTAATAAAATGCCACAAGGGGAAGCAGAGGGAGTTAGTTCCTGATTGGTTGTTTCACACAAGTAAGCAGCACAACACTGCATGCTTTTAAGTCAATTATAGTCATACCCTCAACTCACTCAGCAAGGGGTCTAGGGACCAGAGGAAGCATAGTATGGTAGAAAGAAAATGTGATTTGTATTCGGAGGATCTCTACTTGCTTCTCTGTTCTGTTACTACCCATGTGGGCCTCGGCAAGGTAGTAATGTCTCCAATGTTTCTGTTTGAGCACTTGTAAGATGAAAGGGCAGGATTAGATGATTCTGAGGTCTCTTCTCACTGTAAATATATGATTCTTTTCCATAGAACCCACAACAAGCTTGAGTCTGTGGTTTGGTGGGCTAACATTAGTGAAAAGCCTCCTTCAGTTCTGGAACATACAAAATATGATGGAAGGAACTCCAGACTTGGAGTCAAAAAGACCTGATTTCCACTTCTGACAACTTCCTGTGTGACTTTGGGTAAGTCATCTCACCCCCTCAAACTTCATTTTCTTCATTCATCAAAAAGAGGGAATTATACTAAATGGTTTTTAAAGTCCCTTCTGTAATTTTAAGTAGCACAATGGTTTTCCTGGTCTCTTTCCCTGACCCCTTGAATCCTTAACTCAAACAAACATGTCACTTGACTGGACATATTGGTTGATGTAGTTTTGCAGTGATGGCTAGCAGGAGTTATGGATTACTCTTTATTAGGCCCCCTGTAGCCTACCACTACAGCACTGTGTCTGAGAGGGAGCACTACCCATTGACCTTTTCTAGGAAGTGTGTAAGAATTAATGGAGATACAGGAGTTCATATGAAACCCATTGTAGAGGCAACCACACTGGCATACCCAGGATGGCTGCTAACACAGGGTCTTAGATCTGCATTACTAGGAAAGATATCTGTTTAAGGGATCAATAATCTTTTTTAATCATATTCACTAGTACACGGGAAAAGTCAGCACCCTGAACTTCAGAGAAAATACAAGCAGAGAAATAAAGATCAACAGACAGGGCTCTGACTGCCTGAATCAATGCAATATTCCTTTACATATATCCCTAGATTGAGAGAAGCTTTACATCTGAGCAGTTCAGCAGCTCTGAACCTACAGCCACTCAGAATCTCGACCAGGGAATCACAAGATCCTCATAAGCCAGCCCCCATAGCAAAATACCAACTAAGAGTATATATATATATATATATATATATATATATATATATACTTCTCAGAGCCAGAAGGCATCATGACCCTGGTGACTCAGTGCCTAATTAGAAATTAGCAAAAGGTATGAAAGCCTTCCTACAAGCAAGCTTCTCCTAAGCAAGCTTCCCTTAATGGGCTCCATGTGAGGCCCATTAAGGGGGAGGGGGATTGGGGGAATTTTAAATCCCATTAACATTATACCCATGTCCCTGAATTTCAGGTAAATGGCCCACTCCTATGGCAGACAGTTGAGCTTATGTGTGCCATAATTGTTGCTGGTGGATTAGTTCTGATAGTTCCAGATGGAATCCAGCATCTATGAAATTTATGGTCTTTAAAAGGGCATTTCGGGCTGACTGTTCTAAGTCAGTGACCAAATTTGGCTTTTCATGACAAATCATCTGCCTGAAGATTGTAAATTCTAGGAACATAATAAAGGTTAAATTGAATAGACTAAAAATTAAGGTCCAATGAACCTATCATTAATTAAACTTAGAGGTTGTCAAAATATTCTATGTTCTCAAGGTCATTTTGGAGAATGGCTGGGTTTTCTTCCTCTTTGAGATGATGCTTTCATTCTTCAAAAGCAGCTTTACTGTTGAGCAGGTTCTTCTATCTGGTATGTTGTTTTGCTTGGGTAAGCTTATTTCTATGTGAAATAAGCCCTATGTGAAAGGCACATGCATAGGAGGGGTAGGAATGCTCTGTTAGGAAACATCTCAATGAATTCTTCCCACAGATTCAAGTAGATTAGAAACAAGGATGAGGCAAATCACTTTTCCAGTTTATTCAAGTGTGCCTGCTGTTTTAGCTATATAATGAAAAACTTGGGGTCCTCCAGCAGGTATGTTCTATATATGAGAGAAAAAAAGTGGTGGAAAAGAGGTCATATTGTGGGAAGGAACCATAGGTCTGCCGTAAGAATTTGTGGGGGCAGGCTTTCTATACTGTAGTATGACTTCCTCTTACTTGAATATATAAACCAACAGCCAAGAATTCACTGTAGGGTTTTTGTGGAAGTGGGATTTCTGCAATATGGCTTTTTCTTACTTGAATTTGTAAACACTTCCCACCAACTCCTTCTGGGTGCCTAGAACTTCATTTCCTTTTTCTCAAATTGTCATTTTTCCAGTGCAGGTGCCAGAGAACAGACTGGATCACTTGATCACTTCAGTTCATTGAACGACATCTCAGGTCAAGGGTACAATCGAGATATATTACCACCCTCCTGGTCCTGATGATCTCGTTAAAATTTCTAAATTTAGCAATCATCCAAAAAAAGGAAAAAAAATTAACTACAAAAATAACAATAAAGATTGTCCATGAAACTGTAAGATTTTGCTATTTGCCCATATTTTAGCCCATATGCTCCAGTGATATCCATGCAATGTCAACAAATTTAGAAGAAGGTCCCAAGCAAAATGGATGCAACCTCTGTAGAGTTCTTATAGGCAGCCATGGACAAGAATCACATAGGAAGGGTTGCATTGCAGTCCATACTGTTGGATGGAGCCAACATCAGTGAAATCATTAATTCACTTTTAACATTAACATTATTCATTAACAACAGTGATGCATCAGTGAAATCATTAATTCACTAAAATATTTTAAAAGGTATAAATTAATGATGAGATAACAGAATGTTCTATTTATTTCTGTGTACCCTTCTGAATTTTTTTTCTTTGAGTATTTTTTCAGATTTTTTGGCTATTATTAACAATTAATTGGGTCTGTGATCTCATCTATTTGGGTGTTCCCTCCAATAAAGCAGATTGTAGCATCTATGCTTATCCATGTGTGCAGCTCTTATCAAGGAGGTTCACCCAATATTCTGCTGTCATTCCTCCATTCCTTCTGCCATCATAAGGTACAAGTGGAACACTTTGTCATCTCTCCATCAGGCATCCTTCTCCCATGTTTTGTGGCCCTCCTCTTTCCTCTTGCCTTGTGGCTCTCCCACCTTCTCTTTCTATCATATATTTCCATGATGACCTCTTTTATTCCTGTTTTTCTTCTAAATTCCTCATGTGTTTTATGTTGCAGCTTGTTCCCACTCACCATATGCCTCTCTACTGCCCTCAATGTGATATTCATTTTTTTATTCTTCATACACTGCTGCAGACCTTGTCTCATTACCATAAAGCAAAATTAGAGTATTGGGAACAAAATATACTTTTCATTGCTCAGTTATAGCAGAATAACACAAAACAATGAGAGATGACGGAATTGGATCTAAATGAAAACAAAGCTACAAGAAACTGTGGTACTTCTGTAAGACAAGTAAACACAGAACACAGGAGAGCTGCTAGCACAGGATCACTCTTGATCTGGTCATATAGGAAAGACTCTAAGAAGGGGTTAATAATCTTACTTTATCCTAGTCTAGTTTTCTCAGGAGAGGATTGCTGTTAATGGGAACACAACTCCTGCAGCATTCTCTAATCACCCTTCTTGCAGGGGCCGGCAAGAAGGAGGGGATAACTACCCCTACATCTCGATGGGATCACTTGAGACAGGCACAACTTGTGCATCCCCCTAAATCCCCTCAAGCCTCGATGGGGACCAGTTGAGGCACACACAGCATTCCATCTTGTGCATTCAACCCTAAGGTTCCCCATTCACTGACCAATGCCCACCTGCATTATAGAGGCAACAGATAAGGAAGGCATATTGCCAGCAATAGCCTCATAAGCTTACATCATCCCATGCCTGAATCTCACTGAGCATCAGCAGTGGATGTTTGTATTATTTATCATTATATAATGCTGCACAAGTGTGGTGATGGTTTGAATCATAACTGTGGGAACTCACATCTAATACCTGGAAACAAGAGGTTGTTATGGCTACGGATCCTGGGAAATCGACCTCTAAGAAATAATAACAAAAATCCACGGTATATGCACCAAAATCCACCTTACACTAAAATTCACCTTACTTACAATTCCCTATTCATAGTTTCCAGAATTTTGCCATAATTGCCGGCACTTCTTATTTTAAAATGGACATTTAAAAAAAGGGCTGTAGTGTTTGAGCTAAATGGGACCATGGAGAATAATTATTTCAATCCCTTCATTTTACAGATGAGGAAACTGAGTGCCAGATAGTTGAAGTGACATGTCATGGTCACACAATTAGCTGATCCTCCCTGAAATCTATCCACAAGCCCTTTGTAAATCTGTAGACTCTAGCTGGGTTAAGAACCCAGGGACCAATGTGGATAAGTAACTACAAAATAATACAAAGTAAAGACAAATAATATTGGGAGTGAAGAAGAGGACTGATTGGTGAGGGGGAATCACAAAAAGCCTCATAGAGGAAATAGAGTCTGAGTTAAACCTTAAAGAAGGTAATGGATTCTAAGAGTTAGCATGGGTGATAGCCAATGTAAAGGCATTGAGATGGCATCACAATGAAAGATGAACAGTCAGTTTTATAGCACCTTAAAATGTGTAAAGGTGGATGACGTGTAGTAAAGGTAAAAAGGTAGTTTGGGTCAAAGTTGTAAAAAGCCAAGGAGAGGAGAGATGGTAATGTTTGAAAATTCTTTGGAGAATGAATATAGTGAATCGATGTGGAGAATTAGATAGTGAATCAATTAGGGAATAGTATGATTGTCATACTTCAATGTGAACCCAGTTGGGATTAAATAACATAAATTTGTAGTGGACACAATCAGCACAGTTCCATAATTTCCTCCATCTCCATTCAGTAGTGCATGGTTTCATTTTGTTCATGATTATGTCTCTTCCGAATGGAAAAATGAAAATCAGGTGGCCTTGTTTGTGTGATTGATGCTGGTATATCTAGCGTTTTAAGAAAAGGTTTTGATCCCCTTAAAGAAATGGGAGACATTCCTCTCTCAATGGGAACTGAGGTTCAGGGGAAGAGTGGTCAGTATCAAAACAATTGACATGGCTAAACAACTTAATTTCTAGTTGAAAATTTATAGTTCACCAAGCCATAATTAAGCTAATTAGACTTATATGTTTTTTGGCTAAAAAAGTTAGCAACTAACTGGCCCCATATAGTTAGCCATCATTGAGTAATGAATTATTTATATATTCATGCCTTTTAGCTGGACAGTCTTTTCCAGAAGCCTTGAGATATTTAATATTAATATTTTAATGGACATAGGTTTCTGGTCCTTAACTTGATAACTGCTCTCTGGTTGAGCTGCATCAAGGATATGTATATGTATTTGTAGATATATAGATACACACATATATACACGCATATGTTACGACCCAATTTTAAGTGACTATTTTCTATTCTGTTTAGCATGTATAAACCCTCATCAATTAAGGCTACAAAGTGTAGTCAAGTCTCCCTTTCATTCCCCACATCTAATCATTCGCCAGGTCTTGCTGAATCTATCCTCACAGTATTCTCCTATGTGCTCCCTTCTTTCCTCTGATCCCACCACCACCCTTGGCGCAGGCCCTCAACAAACCATAGTAAAAGCCTGCTGGTTGGCCTCCTCTATTCAAATTTCTCCTCATTCCAGTCCATCTTCCACTCAGCTGTCAAAGACCTTCCTCATGCTCAGGTTTAACCCTAAAATCCCCTTTTCCCTCCCCCCCCCATTCACTAAACTCTAAGGGCTCCCTAGTACCACTCGGATCAAATATAAAATCCTCTGGCTTTTAAACCCTTCATAACCTGACTCTCCTCCTTTTCCAGTTTTCTTATACTTTAGTCCCCTCCACATACTCTGCAATGTAGCTACACTCCAGCCTCTTTGCTGTTCTTCACACAAGCTGTTCTATCTTCTCATTGTGTGCATTTTTTTAAATTTTTCTTTTTGCTTTTTTTGAGGGGAGAAGGTAGGGCATTTGGGGTTAAGTGACTTGCCCAAGATCACACAGCTAGTTTTGTGTGTCTGGGGCCAAATTTGAACTCAGGTCCTCCTGAATTTAGGGCCGATGCTCTATTTACTGCGCCACCTAGCCGCCCCCATTCTGTGCATTTTCAATGGTTGTTCCCCATACCTGGAATTCTCTCCCTCTCAAATTCTGCCTCCTGGCTTCCCTAACTTCCTTCAAGTCTCAGTAAAAGTCAAAGCTTCTGCAAGAATACTTTCCTGGTCCCCCTAAATACAAGTGCCTTCCCTCTGAGATTACCTCTAAGTTATTCTGTATGTATCTTTTTTTATACATAATTGGTTGCATGTAGCCTCCCCCTCTAGATTATCAGACACTATTTTTGCCATTCCATGCTGTAATGGGAATCTGAAGAAGATATCTTCCCTGCCCCTCGATAGGCTTAAGTGATTCTGAGAACCTTCCCTGATTTGAAAATATACTCTGCCCCTTAATAGGCTGAATGTGGTCACATGGAGCCTATGGCTGGAGGCTTGTTTTTCAGGAATGCCCACACCTTGTTGCTTTGTGATTGGGCAGTGGGTCAAGAGGGTTGTGACATTTTCTGACCCAGGAGAAGGCTATATATACCCTGATGTGAGGTTTTGCTTTGGGACTCAATTTGAGAAGAGTTGTGTGATTTGGCCAGATGAGACTCTGGGCAGCCATTCAGCTCCCCCCCGGCTTTGAAAACCCAGATGCTGGTGTTTCCTTCTCTGGTAACTGACTCCATCTGGATGTAATGGTCAGACATCTGAAAGCCCTGTCTGCTGAACTGTGTTATTTTCTCTTGTAACTTCTGTTTGTGTTCTCTGAAGTTCAGGGTGCTTTCTTTCCCCCCCTAACTAGGTAAATCATAAATGTTTGACTAAAGTAAGATTGTTAACCCTTTTTGAGTTGCTTTCCTTTAGAAAAGCAGATCTAAGAACCTGTGCTAGCAGCCATCCTGGGTATGCTAGGGCACTTGCTGCTACACATGCCCAGGGCTTGGGACAGTGCCTGGCACATAGTAGATATTTAACACAAGCTTCTTGATTTGACTTGACTATCATTCACCCAGTCAACTATATTAAAAACTCATCTCCCAATCTTGGTCAAGTCTTGTCAATGCTATTTTTTCTGTCTCTCAAATTACTCATTTCTTTGGATTCCCACTGCAACCAGCCTGGTTGAATTTCTCATTACCTTTCCTCTGGATCATTGCAATAGGTTCAAAACTTGTGTCCCTGCTTGCAGTCTCTTCTCACTCATCTTTACTTAAATTTCTAATATAGAGTTATGTTTCTGCTCAAATGAATTTCCATAGCCTACCAAATGAAATCAGGCTACTGATTATTTGGAGGTGGAGCTTGAGAGATGAGAGATATGTGTCTAGATGTCTAGATATGTGTCTAGACTCAGTCATAGACTGGGTCATCTGCATATTGAAATTATGGAACTTAATGAGATCGTCAAGAGGGTATATAGAGAAAAGAGACCCCATTAGTGATTCCTGGCATACACCCAAGCAAGGAGGGCAGGACATGGGTCATGATCAGAAAAGGAGATTGAGAAAGAATGGGTAGGCAGAGAACCAGAAGAGAGCAGTTCTGAGGGTCCAGGTGGAGAAGGTAGTGAACCAGTGATGACAATGACTGAAAAAAAATTTCCTCACCTGATGGTCAGTCTTCTGGTGATAAGCCTCTTGATTCTTAGGTTAGTTGTACTTTTAATGCTTACTGACTGATTGATGTATCATCAACAGAATTCCACTACCTTCAGATCAAGTAAGAGACTTAAAGGTATACTTGATTGATATAGGAATGGAATAGGAGTTGGTCTGAGTAAAATCTCCAGTTTTTTGAGGTCCTGGTACCCAAAAATGTTTTCCAAAGAAGGTTTTAAAATATTTGTTGCTTTTCTTAACAGAAGCTTAAAAAGTACTATTTCTCTCCATTTATGGAAAAAGAGGCACCTCGAAATAAATGTATTGATCCAAGATTGCATATAATAAGTTAATAAAGATGAACTGGAATATTCAGATTTTCAACCCCATAATCAGCTAATATTTGGCTTGTGAAATCAAGGTCTCAAAATTTAGATCTAAATGTCTTATAGACTACATGCTTTTCAATATTTGTGCATTTTGGGAGTGGTCATGGTTCTTGTTAAAAAAAAAAGCAGCAGAAACATTCCAAGTCTATTACTTGTAGTTGAGAGCTTCCCATTTCCCTACAACCATGAAATAACTTAGACTTGACACATTCACTGAATGCATTCTGTTTATTTGAGAAGGAAGATCTCAAGTAAGGATCCTTTGGGAGAAACATCTCCCATCATTATGTACAACAAAATCAACCATTGCTTCCAGCAGGGTACAAAAATACACATCTCAGTGACTTCCATACAATAAATATGTAATCATGCATCCAACAATAAAAGGCACCGAAAACTGGTCACTTAGTAGTCATAAAAATTACTAACTACATTAACAAAGCCACCAAAATCTCTGTACAAGGAAATGTAACAATATATTCCAAATGTGAAAACACATAAAACATCTTTAAAATAGTATGCAATAAATATACCTCAATTGCTGTATACATATATATTAAAAATAAAACTGTGCCATTGTAAACAGTATGTAAACAAACAAAACTCAACATTTCCTTACAATTATTAAAAGCAAATAAAGCCAAATTAAAGACTCCTGTTCTAATAGATGTATTTCATTGACATATTTGCCAAACATACAATTTCACTCTTTTCTGTAGCAAACAGAGCCCACTGTGTAACAGGGAGAAGCCATTTTGCCTATTTTGGGCATAAACTGATAATGAGTTTGACAATAGATTAAGTGAATCCTTAAAAACAATCAAATGACAAGGACTGAAAAGGAGAGAAATACCACCAAAAGACTAGTTTTTGCAGCGTAAGAGTCAGAAGGAACTGCACTTTAATTTCATACGGTCAGGATGATTATGAACAGGAAATCCACTCAGTTTGTGATCATCTTTGCTGAAAGAGAAAACAAATGTGTATTGTGTAAAGATGTCATGTCTAATTAGTGGGCCTCACCTTTTCTTTGGTAGATGGTTTGTATGGTAAAAACAGATTTGTTAGTTATGTGAAGCTTAGAAATGGGTGACATTTAATAAAGATGAAAACTGTGATTCTAAATTAGGTCTGTTTAAATAATGTTTTTAATTGCAACAGGAATTTTTTCCTTTAGCATTTAGTAGTCACATAGATATACTTGACTTTTTCTCAGGAAAACAACATCAACAAAGCAAACCCCTACCTAAAACCCAACAAACTGCCAGTGCTCAGACTCGTCTCTTATAACTCACAACTGATTCTTTATTTCAGATGTTAATGCACATGAATCTGAAAATATGTTTACTATAAACTTATGTTAGGATTATTACATATCCTTATCTGAATGTTATATGCTATTACTTTCCATTCCATAATAAGTAGAGTAGAAATGCAAACATATAGATATATGTAATTTATACATCCATGAATTTGTATATATGTCTTCAAAAAGTCTGAAATGGCTTCACATGTGTTTTTTTTTCCCTATAGGTGTAGATTAACACCCCATGTTATATGTTTTGGTTTCTATAAAGTAAAGTAGAAAATTCAATCTCCTGAGATGAATCTTGAATTTAACTCATATTCTATTTTTTTTTTGAGCAATTGGGGTTAAGTAACTTGCTCAAGGTTACACAGCCAGTTATTTCTGGGTGTGGTGCTAAGTATCTGAGCCCGGATTCAATCCCCAGGTCATCCTGACACTGGGGCCAGTGCTCTTACTCGCTGAGCCACCTGGCCACCCCGACTCATATTCTATTTTAAACGTAAAAACTATCAACTGGATCAGTCAATACATATCAGCCTATAATTATGAGGAATAATCAATTAACCTTTTATCTTTCTAAACAAAAGTGGTTAAAATATTCTTGATGTCATCACTAAGCTATGAAAATATCTGAGCATAAAGATAGAATGAATCTCTTGTAATGCACACTTTAGTTATTGCCAAGGGTGGGTATGTTTGCTTTTCACTATGAATCCAATGTTAATTTAAATAAAATATACTTCATTTCTCTGCAAGACCTACTTTTAAAAATATTAAGTGCTCTTCCATTTGTCATATTACATAAGCCCTGGTGTTCAAATTTATAAATTGAATATGATTAATTTAAATTTTAAATATCTTTTTAGTATTAAATTCACATGACAGAAAAGAAGTTTCAAAAGGAAAACTGTTTAATTGTAAACAGATTCAATCTTTAAGGGATGCTGTAATTTCCCAAGCCTCTAGACTGTGGTATCAATAAAAATTAAAAGTGATAATAAACTAGAAGTGCTTGGAAAATTTAAAGATTGAGAATGTTTAGGTCATTTTACTTAAAAACAAGTTCTACTTGACTGTTTCATTTTGTTCTTCAGTATGCAAAGGCATTGAAAATGTAGTTCATTCTGAACACTCGATAAATATGTAAAATGTCTGTGTGTTTGTATTACATATGACAAATACAAATGTCCAAAATAGGAAAAGAATAATTGATGCCTATCAGTGAATTATGATGTGCTTTAAATTCACAAATATATGTGAGCTTCATAGGTTTATATTCTGAAGTAAGAATTTCATTTGGGTAATATTTTCTGATAAAAATAATTGTCATTTTGGTAACTAGCTATTTTCCTTTACTAAAACATGTTCAGCATCACCTGAGGTAGGATGGTAGAGTAGATGTGCTGAACCTAGAATCAAAAGATCTCACTTTTGAGTTCAGCTCTTTTACTAATCACCATGTAATCTTGAGCAATCAATCAATCAAGACACACTTTCAGGGCATACCACGTGTGTAAGGCAAATCATATCATCTTTCTGGATCTTTGTTCCCTCATCTTTAAAATGAAGGGATTAGATTAGAGTAGGAATTCTTAACTTGGGGTCCACAGACCTCTTCCTTTCTTCCCCTCTCCCAACAGATTTCAGGAGGTCCATGAATTTTGATGGGGAAAAAATATTACATCTTTATTTTTTTATAACTCTTGCTTTCCTTTGTAACCCTATGGATTTTATTTTGTTCATTTAAAAACATTACTTTGAGAAGAGGTTCAGTATAAAACTTCACCAGATCACCAAGTTAAGAATCCCTAAACTACAGGTTCTTTAAGGTTTTGTTTAGCTTTGGTATTCTATAGTTCATGAATTTGTTAAATTTTCTTCCCTGCTATGGACAGAAACTTCAGTTTAGCTTATAGCTATGACAAATACACACACACAAACACACACACATACATACACACTTGCAAATATAGGGTCTTCCAAGAGCTTAACGCTACAATAAGACTTTTGGAAAATCCTATAAATTAATACTATTAGATGAACATTGAGATTCTTCCTAAATTTTACCTTTGAAAAGATATGAAAGAAATATTGTCTGGATTTTATGTTTACATTCTTGTTTTACTAGATGTAGCTAAATGCTAACAGATTTTATGTAACTTGAGATACTCATCTATCCAGTGACCCTCCCAGCCCCAGTGATAGCCTCAACAGCACAGGCACTACAAGAAGTTTGATTTGGCACTAAAAAAAAAAAGTGTCTCCAAAATCCCCAAATTTCCATTAATGGCACTGGTACATATTATATTTTTGTTTTTCCAATTAGTGGTTACTATGTTCTTTGGCTAGAGGGGAAATTCTTTTTATGTAAAGTTCAATTACTATCATCCTCTGGAGACCAGATAATTTTATTATCATTCCATCATCTCTCATAAACTAGTAACAATAGAATTCATCTCATTTGCTGAAACAATTTTAATTTTTTCATTCTCACTATTCTGTATGTTGAGAAATTACTCAATAATTTAACTTTTTTTTTCCTTAAGGAAGGACTTGAATTTCTTCTCATTTGCAAATAAGCCACTGAATCATTATTTTTCATCCATTTTATATTCTTATTGTATAGTCTACTGATCAGTCTTGCTGTCAGTCTAATTTAGTCAGTAAGAAAAAAATGAAAACACCTGACCAACCATTTCTAATCCAGTTTTTCTTAGATTTTAACATCTGCTGTACAAGGTATTTTCTTTGATGCCAACTATGGCTCCATAAGACACATTATCTTATATCAAAGAATGTGAACATATTTGATCAAATCCTTAAGTAAAGACACTTTTTTTTTTAATAGCAATCGGGGTTAAGTAACTTGCTCAAGGTTACACGGTCAATTATTTCTGGGTGTGGTGCTGAGTATCTGAGCCCGGATTTGATCTAGGTCATCCCAACACTGGAGCCGGTGCTCTTACTCGCTGAGCCACCTGGCCGCCGCAATTGGGGTTAAGTAACTTGCTCAAGGTTACACGACCAGGTGTTTCTGGGTGGGTGCTAAGTGTCTGAGCCCAGGATTCGATCTCCAGGTCTTCTCAACACTGGAGCCGGTGCTCTTACTCGCTGTGCTACCTGGCCACCCCATGTAAAGACACTTTTAAAGTAAAAGCTCATAACAGTTCATTATACAATGAGAAAAGTGCCTCTTTTACCACTATAGCTTCATGCTAGCAGCCTATTTGCTTATTTTAATAAGATTATTTTGATTTATGTGATTTTCCCTCCTAGGTCAACCAAAAAAAAAAATCCTGATTTCTACATTTCTTCCTCAATTGTAAATAGATTTTCATCCAGGCCATATAAATCATGTTTATAATATATTCCATATCTAAAGCCATATTTCTATCTTCTTTTAAGGAGAAAGTTAATAGAAAGGGTAGAAGTACAAAAAAAGAAAAAAGCCAAGCAAGAAAGTTAACTACAGCAAGAACCAGACTGGTAGTGGGCTGTACCCAGAAGGAACCAGTACTCTACTGGACCTTGGTGTCAAAAGCATATTGCCTAACCATACTAGTTGGTAACTTAGTTGTCACTGTATATCAGTTCACATGTCAACAGATAACATATAATGTGACTTACTCTCCTTTTTATTTTTTAAAGCACTCACAATAATTTGTTTGAAAAGTATCCTTAATATTCTATGACAGTTTGGAAATACATAAAATCTGTCAGTTGCTTTATAAAAACAAATTGATTTATAAATTGACTTTAGGGTTTCTAAGAATAATGAACTAAATTTAGGCACATGACACTGTTTCATATTAACTTGGAACAGTTTTGGGTTTTTTTTTTGTTTGTATGGTTTGATTTTTGAAATTGCTTAAAATCTTGTTTTTCAAAACTTGTTTTTTTCCATATAAAATACATTTAAAACATGTATCAACATAATTAAAAAGACAAATATGCACCCAGTTGTATAAGTGACTGTTGGCAAATGATGACAAAACAAAATAGTTCCTTAGATTTCTAAAGAATGCAAATAAACTATATCTATACACAGATAGTGAAACTGCAAATTCATTTTTAAATAACTGTGTAAATGAAACCCCAGAATGGGGTTTCCCTGAATGACTTAATGCTTCCCTGAAGACTGAAACACTTTCTATGCTTATTTGTATATATATATTAGGTGTGCAACTACTGATTTCTCCCAAGCCACAAAGATGGACAATTAATATTAGGCAGAAGTTTGGGTTTGAAGAGAAATTTGCTTAGGTGGTAAAGAAAAAACTAGCATACTGGAACATGTGGTTAAAACATCAACATTCTCAAATTAAAAAAAAATCATTTCCATTTTCTGATTTTCCCACACTTTAAAAAATATAATAATTCTATAATAACATCCCAAATGACTTTACCCTGCACTATATAATTTCAGTCATCCATGTATCTGTAAGAAAGAGAATCATCTTTTCATTAATAAGGGGTTTCAGAAAAGAACAAGATGGGCTTCTGTTTGGCAGAAATGAGTGCTTCAAGTATGTAAGCAAATTATTAACAGCATTATTAACAAGTAAGCAACAGCAGTATAAAAGAACTAGAAAATGCATTTTTGTATAAAAGATCAAGTTCCTTAATATATTTTATAGAGATAAATACATTGATTTATACAACTGGTAAAGCCTTCTACTGATTATTATCTTATTAATGCCATCTATCATTACTGCTATGGATGTCAACATTTCCTTTTCTTTCTTCTTCAAAAACAGAATATTAAAATTTAAAATTCTTGCCCCAAAGTTAACCAAATGTATAAGGCTAGTTTGTTACTCAAATATTTTATCTGCTTAAAATTCCTGCAAATCAGAATAAATCTTTGCAGTTTGAACAAGCAGCATGATAATATTCTGATATAAAAATCATAGCAAAACTCTCACTTGGAAAAAAAATCAGTAAAAGGAAAATCCTGTTGTATAAATATGCTATATAATGTGAAAGTGAGACTTCTAACTCACTTCTGAGACAGGACAAATAGTCAATTTATCATTTGACAATTTTGAATTATCATGTAATTTCTTAGTTATAGGATAAATATATTACTCCAATTTATTATCTTAATATACAATATCTCTTTCATAAAACTGCAACTATTACACTTATCAAAACCTTCTAGAACACTAATTACCAGTTACCAGAACTGTAAAAAAAATTAGCTATTCATAAGCTTAATACTTAGAGGTATAGATATAGATATGAATAAACAGTGGTAAACATTAATAGTGCAATCAAACATTAAGGATCACAAACAAAATATATTCTATGTCCTTATCAGCTTGCATGTCATATTTTATTTAACAGAGTATCAAACTCATGTATTTAAGTGAATAGAAGTAGCACTACCTTCCTCTAGATTTTGTTAATTTACTCTGAAATGCAATTCTTACCAAATAGATAATTTACCATGTTTTACATACACACACACACACACACACAACATTTATAACTTAGAAAAACAGTATTTTTAAATATGTGTTTGGGTAGGGCAAACAATTTTAACATTATGGCTTGTTTTTATTTATTTTTTCCAATGAGGCTTTGAAAGGAGACTAAATATAAACAAAGGTAAATAAAGCATGTTAAACATACAAATAGAATAAAGTTCTTGTTTTCTATTGAATGAAATAGTGTTTATACTTGATACTAAATTGAACTTTGATGCATTAGAAGTGAATATATTGGAATTCCTTTTCCCTAAAGACGGAATATATGACAAACAAAAAAATTAAAACACAGCTGCCTTTTGCCTCAAAATCCTTTGAAGTGTTACATTTTATATACCCCTTTTCACCAAAAAAAATTAGTTTGGGGGAAAATAAAAAAGAAGGAACAAGTATGATAGTGATAAGGAGAAAACCAATGTAATTTTCTCTTTCCCTATTAAAAAAATTATAATAATCCTGACTTATTTTTCAAATTTAGAATGTTTCTTTAAGAAAACTTCCTATAATTCAAAGGCAGTTAGTACCATCCTATAAAGAGGTTGATAGAAGAGCTGATTACCAGAAACAAGAGGGAAGCACAATTTAAAAATATTGTACGAAGAGGGGGAAAACCAGTAGGAAGTCATAGCAAAGCAATAAAATTAAATTTTAGACTCTTTCACGCACACCACCATCATACCCATAACTATGTCTGCCCGCCTCCCATCCCCACCCACCCCCCACACTTTATTTAGCACTAGTAGAAAGAAGAATAAGGAATGACTAAATTCTATGAGAGCTGTTTGGGTCATCCTTCAATCAATACACAATCTCTTATTTGAGAAAATTGCAGGGCAGGTTTTTTCTTATCTAATTTATACAATTCATTTTTCCTTCCACTTGCATAACCTTTGTCTAACATTATAGCATTATTCTCCATTCATTTTCAAGGTGCATAGGCAAGTTATTTAGGGAGAGGAGACAGGAGCATTTATTAGGTTGAGAGATTTTCTCGGTGCATAATTAGATATCTACATCCTATAATGAATTCACATCTATATAAACATGAAAGTTTAAAACACTGACTTCTCAATAAGAAACCGTTCCTAGTATGCTTTGAAATCATGTGTAGAATTAATATCAAATAGAGTTGTCTTAAGTCACAGTTTGCATTAAAGTTGTTTTCCTGAACCAACACCTAATTAAAACAGCCTAGAGTAGTTCCACTTAGGCACCAAAAGGCGAGAGCATCTTTGGCAATGTTTTAGTAAATAACAACCTGTACATTAACATTGATAAGTGAAGGATTTCTTAAGCCAAGTGAATTCTGAAAAGATACTTGATTAAAATAACAGACAATAGGACAGATCATATGAGAAACTATGTGACTGAGGTTAGGGAAGTAGTGAGTTAACTTTCAGAGTACTCTTTCAAGGTACCATTAATTTATGAAGTATTACTTTACAGAATTAAGACAGCACACTATGAAACAATATATCCTTGTCTAGTTCGTTATTTCTTTCTTTGAAGGGCTTACATGTAAAATGTGATTTCAGTTGTGATCACTTTTGACTTCCCAATTTTTATTCATTGCACAATTAATCCTTTCTGTGAACTGCTTTGTGTTCTCAAACATGAGGCAAAGCAAGCACGAACATATTTAAATTAAAAATAAAAAGGTTACTATGGGACTTTTGTTGCCAAAAGATTCCTTTATGAATATTTCGTTGGAACAAATATACACTGAATCAAATCAAAAGGTACTGCCGTAGAAAGTATGGAAGTCTGAGCAGAGGTGGTATTGATATAAGAATACCATCTAACTAGAGTAATTAATCTAATTTTTTTTAAACTTGGGCTAAATGACTACATAAACAAACTATGACATCTAAGCATACATAACTAGAGTTTATGGTAGGTTTGATGGGACATAGAAGCCCAGCACCTCTGATCTTACTCCAGTTCCCATAAGACCAATCTTCTGATCACTCATTTGTGGTCACCAAGGACCAGATTTCAACTAGAGAAGAAATCTCAAGTTACCAAGACAACAAAGGAAGTTGGAATTGGTAAATGATAAAAGAGTAGAGGAATATGTCTGAAGTTAGCTGTAGTGACTTAGGCACAAGAAAAGAAATTATTTTAAAATTTTGGCTAGGGTTACTCTACCCTCTGCTTTAATCCAAAAGAATGAACGGAAACCAACCTCTCACTTTATAAAAGATGGCCCAAGGTGGGGCTTTACAACTCCTTCTGTTATATCCTCAAGCCCCTGAAGGGGTAGGGGTGCAGGAATCAGGGGAAGTTTGTGTCCACCATGGTAGTGGTAGTAACTCAACCAAGCTCAGTCCAGGGAAATGAGCTTTTCATGTCCTTCCCATGGTATGAATCAGAGAGCAAGCATCCTTCCCCTTTGCTCCCCAAACCTCCTAACAAACCCTGCATATAAAGGTTTCTTTGCTTTCTTTTCTGTACTTTACTAGCTACAGGAAGTTGGCTCTCTCATCAAGCTCATGGGAGTCCGGAGAGGCCAAGGGATAAAGCCCAGGAATAGCTGTCAGTATACTAGATTGAATGGAGGCAGTTTTGCACACAGACAAGGAATACTGCTCTAATTTTGTTTTAAAAATTAAATCCATGGTATCAGAGTTGCTTTTGGGGCACGATTCTTTTAAAATACAATTGCAGCAAAAAATTTAGTTCCAGTTTTCAAGTTGTAGTTAACTGAGATTTTTTTTTTTGCCTTTTGAAGGGCAATTGGGGTTAAGTAATTTGCCCAAGGTTACACTGCTAGTTTGTGTGTGTTTCTGTGTGTGTGTGTGTTAAGTGTCTGAGGCCAGAACAGAACACAGATCCTCCGGACTCTGGGGCCGGCGCTTTATTCACTGCGCCACCTAGCTGCCCCTAGTTAGTTGAGATTTTACTGGGTATATATAGAGATCACATAGAGATAATCACATATACCCCCTTAAAATAAAGGGGTCAATGTCAAGGAAAATTTAAAAAGAATTCATTTTAAAACACTAAGATATTTATGCATTCTTGAATATATAAGAGCACAAAAAAACTTCCTTTTCTTAAAAGCTAAGTAGAAATGTTTTATTTAGCTTATTTGTTTTTGGTAAGTGTACCTCAGACTTCCATATTTCCCATGGTAGCTTTCTCTTTCTCTCTTTTTGGTATAGCATGAGAGGCACCTCTGATATAAAAGCTGTGAAATTTTGGTTCTATCTCTTTTGTTTTGCAAGCTAACAGGAAAGTGCTTAGATCATAAAGAAAGGTAGGGAGCATGAAAGGGGCAGGAGCAAATGGTCTTATGCACATGTCAGTGTAGAATCATATAATATACATCAGACAATGACCAATCCATGCCTGAAAACCAATTTTAGCTTTTAGGCTGAAAGTTCCTCCTTTCAATGACTTCTCATGGTTCCTTCTTTTTAATGCGGCAAACAAAGATTTTGGTGGGAGTTAAGATATGTTCATGAATTAGACATGAAAGCATCAGGATATAGATATGTGATGGAATAGAACGGCCTTCGAGCCAGGACCCGGTGGGCTCTTTTTTGATGGACACCCAGAGAAGGATGAAGGGACCTGCTCTATTGGAGCTTCGTGGTTTCATCAGCTGTAACATGCACAAGTCACAGGTAAGGAAATCAAATATTTAACCAGTCTTTACTTTTGGAGCAATTTCCTTTAGTTGCTTTTCTATGAATTCTTTTATCTATATATTTGGGAAACAAATGTTTAGGGAATATCAATGAAATGGTATCTCAAGATTACATCTGGGTGAAATTGTTGCTTTTCTTTAATTTTATTAGGTAGCCCCAAAGTACAATATGGAAATAGTCAGCACTGGGTTAATACCCTGCCTGCTTTTGTCACATAGAAGATGGTTATAAATATCAAAGTGAAATATTTTTAAATGTCTGAAAAAATATTTTACAGGAAATGTGTGTGATAAATATACCAAGGA
The DNA here is from genome assembly GCF_028583685.1 of Petaurus breviceps papuanus. NCBI lineage: Eukaryota > Metazoa > Chordata > Mammalia > Diprotodontia > Petauridae > Petaurus > Petaurus breviceps. The sequence goes on along the minus strand of NW_027187341.1, from coordinate 12,408,259 downwards.
TACGTTACACAACCAAGACAGAACATGAAAGAACTTTTTAGTTTAAATGAACTATGAGAAACTTTTCATTTGAGGAGTCAGGTACGAGTTTTATGATACAATGGTTCTTAATAAGATGAGAAAAATTTCTTAACTGATATACCTACTGCACATGATTTACTGAAAGAAAACTAGATTACATAAAATGTACATTGGTGTTGAATATGGCACAAACACAACGTATTCACATCTACAAATTCTTAACCACAGGATGTTTAGGTAAAATAAAACACTAAACAATAGAAAAAAAAACAACAAAAATGTACTTGGGGAGTAATAAATTAAATCCTTTTAAAACTAATATTGAGGTTGTTCAAGTGTTAAAAGTATTAGATGTGTCATGCAACAAAAAGAAAATCAGTTCAGGCAGAAACGTCGTGCACTGTAATTTGTACCCACAGTATTTGTGGAGTTAACTGTATTTTCCCTTTACCACTGAATGCTGGGCTCCTGAGGCAGTATCAATCTCACATGCAAAACTACAAGACTTTAATCTCTCTCCTCTGAATAGAGATTCCAAGGAAAAAGCTCTGTCTCAGATCAGTCAAAGTGAAACCTGTCTCCACATAATGATATGTTGTTGCATTGTAGGAAAGCCACATTAGACCAGGATGAAGGAAATTCTCCACTTCACAATTCCATCTTTCAGACATTGTAGTTTACTGTGCTCCTAGATTTTCCTCAATATGTGCATGTTGAACATGCCAGGTCCACACAATAAGAAAATGGCTTCACAGAATGTACTTTTTTTTTGTTTGGCACAAAATCTTAACACCTCCAGCCAAGCTTTTCACCCACAATATAAATAAACCCACCTACATAGGGTACACTTAGGCTTTTTCATCCACACAGTAAACTACAAGGACAGCAAACTGCCTCTGATAATTTAGCATTTACTAGTCATTCTCCCTCTTTCAAGAAGTAGCACCAGTAGGATTACACCTCAGACAGTAGAGTGCTCTTTCCTAGCTCTTTAATTCCCTGAAGAATTCGTTTCATATGACCCACTTTCGTTATCCCCAGATCCTATAAAAAAAAGAGAGAGAGAGAGAGAGAGAAAGAGAGAGAGAGAGAAGAAAAGTTTATTGATAGGAGAAAACTCACAGTGATACATTCAACTTGGTGAGCAACACTGAATCCACTGAGTTCTATGTTCAATGGTTCTGAATGTGGAATTAGCAAGAAGTAAGAAAAGGTGTTTATAAAATGAATATTTTACCTAACTCACTGTGAAACAACCAACCTGTGACCATGGTCTTCTGGAGAAAACACCTATAGAAGCTTCAAATTAATTCTTTGATAACACTGTTTGCAGCTCTTCAAGATTCCAGACATGGCTTAATTTCTCCCTTCTAAACACAGGGATCTCTATGAGGGAATGATGTATATTGTTGGTTCTGATGCATCTATAGCCTCATACATTTTTGCACAAGCTCAAATTCCATAATGAGGCAAAAGTGTGAAAGCAGACACCAATTTCTACAACTCTGGATTAGGAATGTTTGTTCCTAAATGTTCATGGAGAAATAATCATTGGTGATAACCTTTAATTATTTACAAAAATAAATTAGATTGTTACATCGGTGACTAGGAATGACTATAGAGTGTAAGTAAGTATCCCTGCCCGTCCTAGGGAAATGCTTTTAATGCTGGGTTTTTGACTATTTCCTCAAACTCCTCATTTTACAATAATATTTTTTATTATCAGATATCAATGTTGAATTTTTATAAATGTGTGATTGCTGCTGATGCAAGACAGGCATAATTTCCCATATCTGAAATACTACCATAACCAGGAGCTCCCCATGTTGATGAAACCATGTTTTCTCTTTGAGAATGTGAAAACCTATTACACTGGATTTAGTCAATCAATCAACAGTAATTGATGTTTTCTTCTTGAGAAAGTAGATACATTTTTATACTGGGTTAATCCTCATATATTGCTTTTTGGTATAATGAGCTATGTTTTCTCAATAAGTTATCTAAATTTCCTGGTTATAGCTAGAGTCCACTATAATTTGAACTTCTCTCAGTAGACTCCTGTTGAACTATATACAACCCATGAAGACTTTCTATCTATCTATCTATCTATCTATCTATCTATCTATCTATCTATCTATCTATCTTTTCATCTATATATGTATACAAACAAATATGTGTGTGCATGTGTGTATACACTATATACATGTTTTTTTTTTATCTTAATCCTTAGCCATCTTCTAAGTTATGGTACTTTTTTGTAAGAAATAATTCCCAAAATTGTGTTAATGTTTAAAATGAGACAACCACTTAGCAAATTAGAAAGTCAATGAAATGACTTAAAAACCAGTGGCTTCAGGCAGCATGCAAAGCAATGTAAGTAAGGTTAAAAGGAAATGGAAAGTCATTTGAACAAACAATGACTACAGGAATATTCCAAATTTTTACCCATTGCTCTAAAAATCATAGCCTAATCCATTCTTTAAAACTCCTTAAATGTGATAACATTTACCTTACAGCCATATTTTTAAAAGCATCAACAAACCAATAAAAAATTCATGAATCTTTTTGATATTACAATATAGATACTTTTGCTGGCCCTGGGTATTTCCAATAAATGTTACTATTTTCAAATACCTACAGCTATTTTCAAGCTCGTGGTCAATTACAGATCAGTTCCTATAAAGCTTTTTTAGTATGTAATTGACCCATCAAAATTTTTTTTAAATGTTTGCTTTGTAACTCTCCATATTTAATGTTATTTTCTTTACAGGTAGCATGTAGTATGAACTAATGGAGACAGGACTAAACTTGGAAAACATTGGGTTCAAATCCTACAACTAAGTGGCTTCAGAAAAACCGTCTCACTTCTCAGTGCCTAAGCTAACTCTCAGACTTATCTACTAAGTCAAAGGCAGGTTGGTTTGGGAAGCTACCATATCAGAAGCTCCCCATATTGATGAAATCTCATAATATGCATACCTTTTATACTATGTATATTAATCCTCTTACAAAGTATTGTGTGGTAGCTGAATTTTCTTAATGAAATCTGTAAAGACTGACTACTGAATGTCATTTGCTATAGTTGGAGTTCATTATAATTTGACCTTCCTTCAGTGGACCCATTGAACTATGTATACTGCTTATGAAACTTCTCACATTTTCCTCAGCTCTGGAGCATTGTTTCCTTATTCATTTCACTAGAGGTATGTTCTTAAGGCAAAACAAGAACTGTGGGTCTAGCACCATTGCTTCCCTCTTTGCTAAGTCTCACCTGTGGATTCATTCTTGTTGATAGCAGTGACTATCAATATTGTGGCAAGTGTAGGAGGGAGAGATAGATGGATTTTGTTTACAGGGCTTGCCAGATTTTTATACCCTCCGATGAGAAAAATCCCAGAGCACAAATGCTGACATCAAGCCCAGAAAAAGTCAATGAAATTCCACTCAACACTCATTATACTATTGACAGCTACCCAGAAAGTACAATTTGATAGTCATTGTTTACCTGCCTTATCACTATTACATCTAGAGAAAAATATTTCTAATACTTTATTTACTTTAATTAATTACATTCTAAAAGACAGCATTATGAATGCTACAATTTTCCTCTTTCTTAAGGTCAGTTTCCTTTAAGAAGAAAACAAAATGTTACTATGATTTTAACAGACAGCTATTTACTACTGTTTAGCACTTTATTTCTAAGAAATTGTAAAGTGATCTTCTGTTAGAAATAAAACAAAAATCTTTCAAAGGTTCTTTTGGACTAAGGGACTGACTGTCTTTGGGATCCTTAGGTTACATTTATACGGCATATTTTCCTACCATTCAGTTCCCAAATCTAATAAGAACCTAAGTACTTGAGGAGTATAAATGATACCTAATCTCCACTAGACAGTGCCAAATGAATCTCAAAATAGATGGCTTCAAAAACATTTCTCAGCACTGCATCATTGAAGACAGGATTATTTGAAGCATTTCCTGTTCTTGTAAACTGAGCTTATGGAAACCATCATAGCTAAAACTGATTTAGACTTCTCTCTATGGGACTTACACTAGGACACACTATTATGTTATTGTCACAGGGTTACTGGGAGGATCAAATAACATCACATAGGTAAAGTGCTGTATAAATGTTAGATATTATCATCCTCTCGGTAACTGATAACATGTATATAGATGCTAAAATGCCAATGCTTTTTGAAAATTTTCCTGTATTTAAAGAGCCTTTATAACAAGTACAACTAGAATCACTGACTTTTGAAAGTTAGAAAGGATTTAGATGGCATCTAGTCCATCTCCTTCAATTTATGAAACTGTATCTGAGAGAGCTTAGGCGCATAGTTATATAGGAGCAGAGAGCTGAGGCTAGAATTCAGTTCTCCTTTGTCTCAGTCTTGTCTTTTCCATCCTGCCTTGTCGTCTTCCAAACAAACACTTTTATCCTCACTTACTTTCCTCCTTCTCCCTTAATTATGAGAAGCTATTAGCAAGAACAGACAAAATCTCTAAAGCATTCATTCCCAAAGTAATTTGGGAATTGCATTTTTTGTGTCATATCTCTTTCTTGGTTCTCCTTCTACTTGTCTGACCTCTCCTTGGTCTCCTTTGTTGAATTTTTGCATCATCCCCATTAACAGTTGGTATACCACCAAAGTTCTCTCCAGAGTCCCTTTTTCTTCTCTTTATGCTCTCACTTGGTAATCTTATTAGTTCAATTACTATCACTGCCAAGATGACTCCCAGATCTATCTATCTATCTATCATCTATCTATCTACCTATCATATACATATACATTCACATACATACATATATATGTATCTATACCTATACACATACACACACAGGTCCACATTTGCCTATTGAACATTTAAAACTGGATTTTCCATAAGCATCTCAATCAACATGTCAACAACACAGATAGGGAGTGCAGTGGCTAGGATAGAGTGCTGGACCTGAAATCAGAAAGACCCGAGTTTAAATCTGGTTTCAGATACTTACTAGTTATGTGACCCTAGACAAGTCACTTAACCTCTTCTACATAGCTGCCAAAGTGATTTTCTTAAAGTGTAGGCGAGACCATTTCAGCTCTCCAAGTCAATAAACTCAATATTATATCCAAGATCAAATATTAACTCTTTTGTAAGGTATTTAAAGCCCTTAACAATTCTTTCCCTTCATACTTTTCTGGTGTCTTCCACATTGCCTCCCTCTACATACTGCACAATTTAGCCATACTGACTTTCTTGAAATAGTCCTCACAAACAATGCTACATCTTCCATCTCCATACCTTTCCACTAGCTGTTCCCCACATCTAGCCTGATCTCCCTTCTCACCTTGCCTTCTTAGAATCTCTGGATTTCTTCAAGCCTCAGCTCAAACACCACCTTCTGCTGGACACTTTTCCTGGTTTCCTCCTATGTTAGAGATGTTAGTTTCTATCAAAAGTTACCTTTCATTTACTCTGTATATATCATGTATGTACATATACATATACACATACACATATATACATATGTATCTATATATACATACAGATAGATAGATAGATAGACAGACAGATACACACATTGTTTCTCTCATTCAATGTTTAAGTATCTTAAGGACAAGGGTCATTTCTATTTTCCTTTGTCTTCCCCAGCATTTAGCAGGGTGCTTGGCATATAGCAGGTACGCAAGAGATGGATTAATTGATTATTGGACATAAATATATTGATGGAATCTTTAAATTCTAGTTCCAAAATTCTGGGCATCTTGGATATATCCAGAATGAAAGGGGGGAAATCACAAAATGCTATATAAAAATAAATAAAACTAAGCTCACTTTCATAACAAATAATTACCACATATATCATTTTAACACATGATTTGAAATGTAATATTTTGAGGGAAAATAATTGACGATATAGAAATGTCCTCAAGAACCCTTATATAAATTCAGGAACTTATGTGATAGGACAGAAAAAGAAAACAAAATGCTTCCTGATATCATCTCACATAATATATTGAATTCTTTTCAAATATAGGGTGGAGGGGACGAAAGTCTGGCAGAACACCATCTATAAAATGATTTTCTAAGAATTAGATAAGAATAATCACAGAGGTATTAAGTTTGTTTAACTAGCTCCTTTTGTTAAAAGTAAAATTAAAAATTCCTAACCTTGTTCATACCTCTAGCCATCATTGTCAATTCCTCCAAGACTCAGGTCTAGAGGGCATAACCATTGCCCACAGTCACACCAACCAGCCAAGAAGGGATAATGATTCTGAAGCAGCAGGTTTTGCTGCCAATAGAACAATATCTATTTAATTCTTTCCACTATTATTTCACTTTTTAAGCTAAATTATCCAGGGGAAAAGAAAATGTTATATAAAACTTTTAAAGTCTAATTTCCTTTCATAACTAAGAGACAAATTTAGCTATCCCAGGGAATGTGGAAGATCTATATTTCTCTTTTGAATACTTTTACTAGCACATTTGGCTGGTTATCTTAGAGTCCATGTAAGCAAAGGTATAAGATACAGTGAAGGCAGAGTTGTGATTTAATTGGTTTTAAGATGCATTTCTTCTAAAGGTACTGACCACTTGTAATTCTTTTTTTTTTTTTTTGCTTTTTGGGCGGCAATCAGGGTTAAGTGACTTGCCCAAGGCCACACGGCTAGTTTTTGTGTTAAGTGTCTGAGGCCGAATTTGAACTCAGGTCCTCCTGACTCCAGGGCCAGCGCTCTACTCACTGTGTCACCTAGCCACCCCAACTTGTAATTCTTAATGCCAATATAAGTAACGTATACTCTTACAATATGCAAGGATACTTTTTTCTGACTTGTCTGTCACTTAAGCCAGCAAAAATAATGCTAATTATTACTGGATCACTTGTAATGAGAAATGTAATCTTATACTCACTAATTATGGGCAAATCATTTAAATTGCTATACAAATGTGAACTTTTAAGAATTATTAGCAATGATAAGCTTTCTGAGCCTCATTTTCCTCATCTGCAAAATGAAAATACTTTTCCTATTTATTTTGCTTTTTTTTTTGGAGGGTAATTGGGGTTCAGTGACTTGCCCAAGGTCACATGGCTAGTTTTTGTGTTAAGTGTCTGAGGCTGGATTTGAACTCATGTATTCCTGATTCCAGGACTGTGCTCTACTCACTGTGCCACCTAGTCGCCCCCCATTTATTTCTAAGAGTTATAACAATCAAATGAGATCATATATGTAAAGTACATCGCAAAACTCAATGTCATGTGAATGTAAGAATAAGAAAAGAAAAACTTAAGTTTTTAGACACTTTCTTCTCACACAAATCTGGAATGATTTAGATGTTTCTAATGCTAATTCTCAGTCAAATAGTGTTTTTCTGCAAACTGAAGTGTAACTATTATCTATCCCTATCACTTTTGGAAACTTTGTTCCATGTTGTTTTCTTTAAAAATGATCATAATTTTTATTTAATTTGTTGAAGAAAAATGACTTTGTAAATAGTTAACTGATAGGAAATTTGAATTTATTAATATTTTTAACATGACTCATAATAAAATATCAGCTTTGCAATCAGATAAATAACATCTGTACATGGTTATTGTTCTTACTCTCATCCATTAGGTGTTTAATGACTATGAGCAAATTTTCAGCTCTTGACTTTTACACGAAAAGCCTTTAAGATCACCAGCAGCTACCACCTTCCAAACTGATCCCATGCAGTATAGTTCAAGCAGGGAGGAGTGCAGTCATAGCTGCTGCTATTGCTGAGGGAAATGATTATGTTCACCGAGGCTCGACTACATTATCGTTCTGTGTGAAGTATTTGACAAAGACATCATATTGTTTTGTTGATATCCTCAGCTTCAAGTACAGTGCAACACAGAAAGAGCTCAGGCCACAGGACAGTGTGGATTAGTTTACTGCATATTCGCACAAGGTAAGCCAAGCTACAAGCACATAACAAAAGGCAAACAGAAGAGAGGAGTTAAGGTGTAAGAAAAATCTTAAGAGCAGAAAAGTAGCACAAAGGAAATACCTTAAGATCTCGCCTTTCCAGGTGCAAAAGCTCAGCCCCTCGGATGTCATGGCGGATGAAGATTTCTGTGTACTCTCCCAAATTGAGCTGATCCAGCCAAGCAGCAACTTCATCTGTGCCCCACTTTTGAACTACCAAAGTTAAGAGCAAAACCCCCTTAATTTCTACATGCTCAATGCATTACAAGCAAAGGATGGCAAAAGAGACAGGAGAACAGAGTAGAACAGCAAGTGCTAGCCAAGGAAAAGATTAAAGGTATCATTTCCACAAAACTGGACAATTTCCTGGGTTTTGTTTTTTCCATGCAGGTCACAGATTAGCAGTAAATATGAGAAAATAATCTCTTCAAAGACAGAATCCGTTGCCTTGCAGCCGTGCTTTCCACTTTAGTCATTAACACTACTGAAACTACAGGAGATGTATCAAAACTTTACTTTTTTACTATTAGGATCAGTGATGCAAGGGCCACATGAATTCTGATTACTTCTTTTTTGTTTGTTTGCATTTTGGGAGGGCAATTGGGGTTAAGTGACTTGCCCAAGGTCACACGGCTAGTTTTTGTGTTAAGTGTCTGATGCCATATTTCAACTCATGTCCTCCTGACTCCAGGGACAGTGCCCTACTCACTGCACCACCTAGCTGCCCCCTGATTACTGCTTAATGACCTTAATAAGCTTCATTATCAGTAGAAAAGAGCTACAAGTTCTAAAAAGAATATAAAATCTGACATGGGGATTTCAATTTTACAGAAACTTTGTTCTGATTATAGTCTGTTAAATTTAAATCTCTTCCTCTTACTGATTTCTCTAGTACTCTTAATTAAAGTAGCCAATACTATGTTGAATCAATTTAATAGGCCATCTAAAAGCTTTGTCAGCACTACATTCTAAGGTTAGTTGTGTTAGATTATTGTTTAATAAAAAATGATCATTCTCTTTGTATATTTTATTAAACATTGATTAGCTTCAGACTAACCTGCTCATCTGCCATATTGTGGGTTTTTTTTTTAAATTAGCTCTTAGACAATTATTTTATAAACCTCATCATTAAGATCTTCTGAGCCTTTTTGAGTAAGATAGCTAATTCAAAATAGGCAATGAATTTGGTTGTAAAAAGGCTGCTACCATCAGAAAGGTCAGCTCTTGTTTGTACTTAAGGCATATAATGTCATTAGGTTGGATCTCTAGGGATGAGTGAACTGGAAAGAGAACAGCAAAGAGATTGTTTAATCTCTACTTTATAAACACAGGTGTTGCTGTAGATTGCCATCAGAGTGTGTGTGTGTGTGTGTGTGTGTGTGTGTGTGTGTGTGTGTGTGTGTGGTTGTGTTGGGCTGGGGAAACAGCAGGGTAAGATTCTACACTTGAGAGGAAAAAGAGAATGTATGGCTATTACAGAAACATATTTAGTAGGTTAAAGGAGCAAATGAAAGCTGCTATACTCCAGTAAAGGACTCTAGAGTGTCTGGATCCTTCCCTTTGAAGTGGAAAAACAAGTCACAAACCAGTATCTTGGATTGCTGGTTAGAGGGATAAAGAACCATCCAAACACAAATACATTAACATCTACCAAGCAAAGTAGAAGGCAAAAAAGTAGTTACCTTATTTCCTTATATAGATGATAAATGTGGATGCCCACTGAATCCTTGCTACATATTTTAGGAACAACATTATTTGCATCAGTTCTGTTATAATGAGAATATGTTTTCGCTTCTCATATAGAGTACCTACCAGGCAGTGGGCTCGCCTTCAGCTTCTGGACTTTCTCCTTCTTAAATTTGGGCACAATGCGAAACATGGTGCTTTTGTTTCTTTTTGTATAATCCAAAGGAGGATCCTGTTTGAAACAGATTTTAAAATGAAGCACTTCATTGCTATTTTAGGAAAGGCAACTCACTGATACAATAGAGATGATCCTTGCATATTTCCCTAAATGACAATATTATGAAATAAGGGTAACTTTAAGAAATTGTCATTATGCAGTGGTTGTTTCAAAACATGTACATCCCTTGGCTACCTCTGTTTATATAAGAACTTTTTAATTCTTGTGCAGAGAAGCAGGGCAGTTGGAAGTCAGAATTCATAAGTTTGCCCCAATATAGAATGAAAAAAATCAAGATTATTCTTAATTTGTCTGTTTTTACATGCTCTCTTTCTCATTTTGTTTTGTTTTTGCTTTTTGGAGGGCAATTGGGGTTAAGTGACTTGCCCAAGGTCACACAGCTAGTAAGTGTGTTAAGTGTCTGAGGCTGGATTTGAACTCAGGTCCTCCTGACTCCAGGGCCAGTGCTCTATTCACTGTGCCACCTAGCCGCCCCCTCTTCCTTATTTTTAAAGTGAAAAGAACAAGGTTCATGTAGAAATAAATCAAACTTCACAAACCTCATCGTCATTTGAATGTAGGACGCAATAAAGCCATGGAATCTCTGCTAACTTCTGCAATTCTACTTCCACGCCATGTAAAGCATTGGATACCAGTTCTTCATGTGGAGATTCCAACTGCTATTTACCAAAGGATTAGAAACATTCCTTTATCAACCTCAGAGAAAATCCTTTGAAAATAACTTTGCACAAGTTTTATTAATCTAGTTGACAATGAAAAAAATGTTTTTTTCCAATTCACCATATGAAACATAATATCCTTTCCACCCTTGCTCTAATCCCTGCTTCCCAATGATGTCATCAGCAGCTGGTGTACCTTTAGTAACCCCACAGGGTAAATGTGCTGCTTTTTGACATTTCTATTCATGTGGATTGTTACTGAGTTGTTTACTTTCTTGGCATGAATAGATGGGAAATGACTCTTCCTCAGATTGGCTAGACCAACTGTGTGAAATAAATATAATTCTCAAATAAGCAGAATAAAGGTCATCATGGATACAGAAAATAATGATTAAGGACTTGCTTGGCACAGATACCTTCTGGCAAGTTTAACAGAGCAAGCTTAAGGAACATGAGCATGAGACTCAGAAATGTCTGGAGTGAAATTGTGGAAACTAATGTGAAACAGGTAAGAGAATATACAACTAGTCAAGGAATAGATTAAAATGGGCAAAGGGAATAAATCTGGATTCTACAGAAAAGGAGATGATCACCTTTTAATCATTGCTATTCCCAAGGCTCTTGTGTTCAGAGTCCTAGGCTATCTCCAAAATGGTTTAAAGGCAGATAATGGTAGTGATTTGGATTGTGTGGAACATACTGCCTCCTCCTCAGAGTGCCTTGCTTCTGCTAGCCTGGCTTTTCTGCCCCATGAGTGATAGTTGGTTGGTGGCTGGTAGGGATGGCTGGCCCCTTCTCCATAGGAACTGATTCCACAAATGATGCTTGTGAGAACTGGACCAGAAACAGGACCAGTGAGTGGTTCAGAGGATGCTCTGACTGCCACAGTTCTTGTGTCTATCTGTTTCTTGGTAGCAGCTGGTCAGCACTTGTTGCTGGTGGTTATGAGAAAGGGAGGTCCTTCCTACACAATGATTTCTCCCTTCAGTGCTGACTATGGGGCCTAGGCTAGACGCAGGTCTGGTGGCTTCAGGAGCACTACTATCCCCAAGATTCTTAGATTTAGAATCCTAGACTATCTCCATCAAGGTCCAAGAGGAAATGGGTGTTCAAGGTAATGGGGATTGTTTGATTTGCCTGGCACATTCTTCCACCTGTTTCTTTCTATCAGGGTGCCTTACTTGCTGTTCTACTTGGAATTTTTCTATATTCTCATGACATTCTAATTTCTCTTATAGTCATTTGGGTACTTGTCCTATCCTACTTAAGGAACAGACTATGTGGTTTTTCATCTTTGTAACACAATACAATTCTTTTCACATAGGTGTTTAATAAACATTGAATTCAACTAAATTACATTGAATTAAAATTGAAGTAAATGGAATTGTGTAATTTACAGAATATTTTTTAACTGGGTATAGACAAAACATATTCTTTGTAGGATTCAAACAGTTATGCAAAAGAGAAAATTTTCATTCGTATTCATCAAGAACATAATGGGATTTCCAACTCCTTTAAGATAACTGGCATTTTCTTTGAGTTCAAAAACATTCCTTGTGAAGCTTATACAATATTAGTTCTATGACTAATTTATATGAATGGATATTAATATTATTCCCCAAGTAAATAACTGACTGCCACTCATATATGCATGTGTAGGCATCTAACGTGTGTATACATGATATAGTAACATAGGTCACTTTAAATATACAGACAGAAAATACTTCCTGAAAGCATCAATTTGTACTTTATATTCATAGTGCACAAATATCACTATTACAAAAATTTACAGAGTGAGATTCACTTTTATTTTTAAGTTTAACATTCCTTCCATTGTCCTTTTATCATCTGTTGCCTATAACAGACAAGATTAGTCCAAAAATGACCTCTATCCCCCATCCCAGTTCTTACAATTTAGCAAACACTTATTTAGTACCTGTTACATGCAAGGCAGAAAGTGAATGGCCTAGTGGATTAAGGGGCAAGCTTGGAATCTGGCTTGATAAAGTCTTGTTCCTGACCAGCTACCATGGGACTTGCCTATATCACAGGCAAATGATGATGAGTCTATTTTTTTTATTTATGTACTATTCCCTGTCCCCAGTTAGGCTGAGAGCAGAGATTGTCTCTCATTTCATCTTGGCATACATAATGCTTTGCTCATTTGGGGTTTTTTTTGGTTGGGTTTTGTTTTTGATTCGATTTGATTTTTTACTATTGAAGGTTAGCAACTAATTTGTAACTTCATATTTTGAAAGGATTTCCCTGAGAGATTAAGTGATGTACCCAGGGTCACATGGTATGGGTCAGGAGCAGGACTTTCAACTGAAATTTTCCTGATTCCAGGTTTGCCCCTTTATCCATTACGTCATTTACTTTCTACCTTGCACATAACAGGTACCAATAAAATGTTTGCTGAATGGTCATAAGAGGGGTTGGTTATTCTGGACTAATTATACCAGTAAAACTGACAGTGCATGAGCTGACAACCATTACTATTAAACTACCCAGGAGGCAGCATGCACCTCAGCCCCAAGGTGCTTGCCATAATGAACTGTTTTAAGACACTAAGTTTTCAGAAACATAAACTACTCAAGGATCTACACCTATCATTAGTCCTCTAGATGAGGAGAATAAAAGTACAGAAGAAGTTATGTTGTCTAGTACACTTTGCCAGCAGGAAAGTTTTAGAGACTGTTAGTTCTAATATCTCCCCCATACAAATCTTCATTCTAGTAACTGGCACCAAAGCCACATTTGAGTGAATTTGCAAGAAGTCATTGCCAATTGTTGCTAAGAATGGATGATAAGGCTTCACAGCTGAGAAGGAGTGAATGCCAGGTGGCACCAAATGCCACTTTGTCACTACCAGTCATGTTTACAAAGAACAGTACTGTTCCAGATTCTGCAGTATGATAGCTTTGGATCCCTGCACAGTGATTCCAAAAGGAAACTCCTGTGTACACACATCTATACCAGGGCAAGGGAATGAGAAAGAAATGCCATCCTATCATGAGGACTGTCCCTTGGCTAGTTAGTTCCCTCTTATCTTAGCACTTGCATTCCTTAAAGAACCCATCTTCCTTGCTTCCTTCCTTCTTTCTTTCCTTCCTCCTTCCCTCCCATCCTTCCTTTTTCCTTCCCTTTTCTCCTTCCTTCCTACATCCCTTCCTTCCTCCCTTTTTTCCTTCCTTCCTCACTCCCTTTTTTCATTCTTCACTCCCTTCCTTCCTCCATCCCTTTCTTCCTTCCTCCCTCCCTTCTTTTTTCCTTCCTCCCTCTCTCTCTTCCTTCCTTTTCCCTCTCTCCCTCATTTCCTTCCTTTGTTCCTTCCTTTTTTCTATCATCTCTATTATTTATCATCCATTTATCTATCCATCATCTATGTAGCTACGTATCAATCTAAATATCTGTGTGTGGGTGAGTGGGCAAGCATGTGTACACGTGTGTTTGTCTATCTCTATGGGGATTATCTTATATGTTTATACTCCCTGTGCTCAGCACAACACCTTACACCCAGCAGTCATTTAATAAGTGCCCTATGACTGTCTACATGTGTCTGACTGTCCATCTATCATCTATTTCTAGCTATCTATATCTATCTATAGTTAATTCTTAGTTAATACTCATCCTATAAATATTTATTAAGCATTTACTATTTGCACTGTGCTGTGCTCAGCTGCTAAGGAAGAAAAGAGCTTGAGAGTCATAAACTGTTGCTTCTAGACTGGACCTTAACTACAATCCTAGGTAGGATTGAGGTTCATAACCTTAGAGTCTGTGAACTTGTTTAATTTTTTTTATTGTAATTGTATTTCAATATAATTGGTTTCTTTTGTAAGTCTATGTATTTTAAAACATTCTAAAGAGGGGTCCATAGGCTTCAGCAGACTGTGAATGGGACAAAACGAAAAGCTTAAGGAAGAACCCCTGCCTTAGGAAATCAAGACCACATCTCCAACAAAATTCAATAGTCCAAGGTTCTTCTGGCCCCAAGCTTAGATAGACTAAAGAATAACCTATGCTTGAATGCTTTACCTCTGGCCAAGACCAACCATGTTACACATTTGCCACCTTCTGGACAAATGGAGATTATATCATTTATGTTTTCAGTGTTAATTCAGTGAACAATAACTTGACCTTCCTTTGAAAACTTTTTGGGGAAACACTGGCAAGAGAAGGCTTATATGCTTTCAGGGAAACCCTGCAATTAAATCTACAATACAGTCAGGGCACAGATGGGGCAGATTTTTCTTTCATTCACTAGCAGGAAGAACTTAGAAAGAGGGACTGGAAACAGCTAAAACTCATGAGCAAAGGTTCATCAGTGAATCTGAGGCCTTCAAATGAATTCCCTCATTACTGCCCTGATATCAAACCTTTCTTTTCCTCTCCTTACCAGAGGAACTCTCCCAATTAGTAAAGACTCCGTTTCATTATTTAGTGCCTTCACATTGACAGCTATTTCGATGGCAGTGTCTCTGGTAAGGCTCTGGAAAAGATGAACATTATAGAGATAAGTGGTACTGAATTAAACTGAGATTCAATCATCAGTAATCAGCAAAATATTGAGATTCTTAGTCAAATTGGCCTTGTAGTTTTCCAAAGCTATTTGAACTACCAGGATTCCTTTGAATTTACAAATTTTTCTCATCACATTTGCCTCTTTCTTCTGTATCTTATATCCAAGGGCTAAAAGAATGCAAACATCTGGCTCCAGTAAACATTCTCAGCTCACCACTTCTAAAAATACATTCTCTTGAAAACACAAAACAAATGAAAGGAAAGATAGAGTTAATTAAATTCTCACTGTTCTACTATCAGATTCTTATTCAGATTTCTTTTAGGCCCTGAACATGGGGTCAAATTCTTGTTTTCAAATCTTATTTAAGTAACTTATTTAAGTGTGTGGCAGAATGAATAGAGGACTGGCCTAGGAATCAAGGAGACCCAGGTTCAAGTCCTGCCTTTGATATATGCTAGCTGTGTGACAGTGGGTAAGTCACTTAACATCTGAGGGTTGCAAGTAACTCTCTAAGATGAGTAACTTATATTAATTAAATCATGGATAAAAGAAAGAAGAACAACTTCAAGTAGAGGAAGTAATAATAATAATAATAATAATAATAAAACTGATACTAACATAATCCTTTAAAGTTTACAATGTACTTGACATAATGCAGTGCAATGCATTATTTCATTTAATCCTGTGAGACGGATACTACAATCATTATGAGGAGATAAGGAACTTAAATGACTTGGCTGAAGTCCCACAGCTTATTGGGGGCAGGATTGGGGAAGGGAAAGCTACTGTGATTCAGTCACTGGGAACCTATGAAATAAGAATTTGGGCAGCAACAAAATATGTATTGACCTAGAAAATACCATTAACAAGTCAAAGCTGTACAGGGCTTGAAGATGAAAAAGAATGCTAACCTTAGAAGTTTAAGTGTTAAGGGTCTTATGTTAAGTTTCACCTGTGCCACAGGGGGAAAGGGGGAGGTTTCCCAATAGAGAAATGGAATCATTCGATCATCTGGACAAAAGGGAGACCTACAGGCAAGAAATGGTTACTTCAGAGACCACAGACAAGACCTAAATAACTGAAAAAAAGAAACAGGTCAAGCTGGGATCACCCAAGTGCTAAATCAGCAGGCCTTAGCCAGCCAAGCTAAATTCAGTGCTGACAGTAATGTCCAAGGGCACTTAAGTTGTTCTCCTGGTAATGAAAGTCATGAACCAGGCCTTATCTGAGCCATGCATGCAAACTGTGATAAACAGTGAAGGTAGAACTTCTTGGAGGGTGGGATTAGTGAAGTTAGGAGAGAGTTGAAGGATGATGTCTAGAAATCTCATGGATGGGTCTGGAAAAGAGAAAGGGTTAAAACAAATATATGCATTAAAGTCTTGAAGGGACAGGACTCAGGATATACATATATATACACATATATGTATGTATATACATGTATACACACATATACATACGTGTGTGTTTCTCATAACTAATAAAGTTCTCAAATGAAATCTAGGTTCCTTTACATTACAATTAGTGACCTTGGGACCAAGGCAAGAGCAAGGGAGAAAGTCACTACAGTTAGTAAAGTGGGGTTTGAACCCAGACCTTCCAGATTCCAAAGGGTGCAATCTATCCAGTATGACAAAAGAACAAAACCTTCTTATGATTTATTTTTACAATTCATTCAGAGTATAATTTTTATAGTGGAGTTACATTTTAACAAACACAAGCATTTTATCCATTTGAATAAAAGGCTATATATTTTGAAATTATAAAAAGTGACCTAATATTTAAAAATTAAATAAGGAGACTGTTGTCTACATCTTTGAAAAGTCCTATACATCTTTGATTAAAATGTTTAGGGGGTAAAACCTGAGATTTGTGTGGGATCATAGGGAAAATAGGAAGTGGAAAAAAAGAAGTCAAGAGAATTTCTGGAGGGAGAAAAGAAAGGACGGAATGGGAATAAGAGAAATATGTGAAAGGCCACATTTAAAGGATGAGCTATCAGAGAAGGAAATGGCAAATCACTCCAGTATCTTTGCCAAGAAAACCCCAAATGAGGCCACGGAGGGTCGGACATGACTGAAAAACAAGTGAACAACAACAAAATTACGGAGCCATACCAAAAATGGAATTGAAAGTATAAGGAAAAAAAAAAGAAAAAAAGGAAGAAAATGAGTCAAAAATGAAGCTACACACATGAATACAAATCACACATTTCTCTTAAGATCATGGCAATTCTTAAGCATGTTTATTTTTAGCTCAGTAATGAATCTAATACACTGGAAAACATGGTGAACTGAAATCTAAATAAAAGATTAGATTTTGTTCATAAGAACTAGTGCCTTACTTACCTCTGGAAATCTTGGGTTGGCTTTATTCAGGGCATGGGAACATGCATTCACAGCATGAGCTAATTCTTGCTCCAAAAGACTGTGTACTTTTGCTGCTTCACAGATTCTATAAACAAAACAGAATTTTAGTGCCCTGACTTTTAGGGGATCACAACAATGGAGGTTTTGTGGGATTAGGATGGAAAGATGTGAGAGTGTAGAAAATGTAGAAAGAGAGCAAAGAATTTAAATAAATTAGACAAAACAATTTGCTTTTAAGTCAAAATGCATCCATTATGGGGGGAAAAAGCCTGTTTAAGCATCATTAATTTAGTTCAAATTCTATTATAACACCTTTATAAGAAAAAATATACCTATAACAAAAAATATTCATACAAAAGGTGTCAAGGCTTAATCAATGACTTATTTATTCAAGTATTATTTGATATAACAAATTCATTAACTCTTTCTTTATCTTGCCCCATTGGAGAATCTGTTATATTAAAGTGCATTTTCCTTTTCATAGAACCTTGGGGGATAAAACTTTATTTTCATCATTTCTGGTGGAAATATTTCTAAAAATAAATGCAGACTGATAATTTGGTGGCAAAAATGGGTTCTAGGACATTAATGATGAAAAGACATGTTTAGAAAAGGAGATAATCAAGTCATTATTGATAAGAATAATAATAGGGTCTAGCATTTATATAATGTTTTAAGGTTTGCAGATATGTGAACATGTTTTATGTACTATCCATGTTGTTTCCTGCCATAAATGTGAGTTCCTTCAGAGTAGCGGCTCTTTCATTTTTATCATATTAGAGCTCATCCATAGCTAAGCACAATGCCTGGCATTCACTTAGTAAACATTTGTTGATTGGTTAATCAAACTCAGTCAGTGTGCTAGTGCTTACCGAGTAATGAGTTCTTCTGCAGCCTGTGAACAGAGCTGCATCTGTGTGACTTCCTCTTCTGTTGCTAAATCAACAGCTTGCTGCGGATACAGCTGAGGTCGGGGGGGTACCTTAGAAGCATCATACTTTTGTTTGTCTTCCCAAGATTTGAGGGTGTTTTCAAAAGCCTATTGAATTCAATATATAGTGAGTTATTAGCTTATTGTGTTGCAACCAAATTAAATAGGGATTTGCAGAGCTTACATTAATGTTGCATGAAAGCAATCTCTTCCCGATTAAACCTTATATTAAATCCAATAAAAATCTAGGAAATATATTGGATGAAATCTTTCCATTTTGCTACAAAAACAATTATATATGCATACATGCATGTATATATGTTAGTTATAACATTTAATAAAATGTAAAATAGAATACACATTATTATATACAATCTGGTATATAAACATGTACCTATATCTACTATACAGGTATGTGTATATATAATTGTTTTTCTTTTGTAGCAAAATGAAAACATGTGTGTGTGTGTGTGTGTGTGTGTGTGTGTGTGTGTGACTTAAGGGCCATAGCACTGAAATGGTGAAGTAGCTGAATTTTATATTTTAATCTCTAAGTGAAGATAAATATGGGCAGAGAATGAAGTCTATATTTTTCTGTTTTAAGTATTTAATCTTAGAATTAGTGAGCACATGAGTTTAGCATATGCACATGAGCTTATCAGCACATGAAACTGATTTGAATTTCTAATATTAAGAGAAATTCTAGTCTTTCCTTCATTTTATGTTTTCCAGAATGAATCGAGTTTTGCGTGTTGTTGTTTTTAACAAAAGGCAGGCAGCAGAATGGTTCCTGTTACATACTCTGTCTCTTGTTAACATCTGAGCTCTGTTTTTGTGCACGATTTTAATAATCCCTGGAGGCTGGATCCACGCCTCTCCATCGACTTGTACCGGCACCCCTTCATCTCCAAGTATGGTGATCTTTACCGACCGACACTGAAATAAAACAAAGATGTTATTTTATGGCACAAATAGACCTGGATAACAGCCCACCTTCACTCAGCACCATTTTAGAGACTGTGGCTTTTAGCCACGATTATCCAAAGAAGGATATGTTGCTGTACTCTGTTCATCCCTTATGGTGACTCATTAACAGTTGACATTAAAACAAAGTCAACACTTCATAAGTTAGTGTCTGGCATCAGAGTGACTTAAACGAGCTCTCTTCTCCCTGGCCCAACTCCCTGGCCTGATGTTGGATGTTGCAAAAGACACAGACCTGAGCTATTCGGTGATGCTGCAGTTTTATGACTCTGGACATTGCCATCTGCATGCTACCAAACACTGCAACGACCTCCAGTATCTTGTCATCAAATGATGGCGCAGTAAATATCTGCAATGAAAAAGAATACACATCCAGAGAGAGGCCTAAGGGTTGGACAGTGTTAGGTTACAAGAATGAGGCAAACTTCAGTCTAACAATAAATCAATACTTAGAAACAAAAATGTTCTGCAGTATAACAGCATTTATGATTTAAACAATGAAGAGAATGGCAGGTAAAATATGGAAGACAGGTCTCCTCTATCAGGGCATGGTCAACCAACAAAAAGAACTAGAAAAAAAGTATAAAATTATACACAAAAATATAATGAAAGCAGGCCATCAACATATGTACCCTTATCAAGAGACGTGTTTCAGGCACCATGTGGAGAGAATTTCCATACCTCTCTCTCCTTAGAAAGCAACCTTTTAAAGTTATTTGGTAGGTGTCAATGTATTTATAAATGCCTTATACTACTATAAAGCAGCTTTCAAAAAATTTCTCATCAAAGGTCTGTGGGTACATCAAAACTCCTTAAAATGTCACGTGCCTATTTAGAAAACCCAAAAAGTTTATAAGCTGAGATAAACTTGATAAGTTTTGAAGTGGTAAACAATGAATTTGTGGCCTATTTTAGTTGAAGTTTTCTAATAGGCTCCATTCTTCAAGAAAATCTAACAAATAGTTATGAATAATGAGTGTGCATATAAATCATTTAGTGAATAGTAATTTATTTCTTGTGATTAATGAAGAAACAAAACCACCATTGGAAAATTACCATATTGTGTCTATAGTAACACATGTCTCCACAAACCTTTTTATTATGAAACACTTTGGGCTTTTAATCAGTTAAGATGTTTTACTTTATAGTCTTCCCTCAATCCCACAAGTAATCTTTTTATATTAAAAATAAACAATAATCATTACACACAGAAAAAAAATCAGGCAATATATGGGTTATTTTAAACCTCAAGTGGTATCCTAATAAAGAATACCTTAGTAAATAATACTTTATTTCTGACTATTGATGTGGAAATAAAATCATTAGTGAAAAATTAATATTTTACTTTCAGTAGTAAAATAAAGACACATATGTTCCTACTGAGGGTAATAAATTGTCCCCAAATTTGATGACCTATTGTCATTTTAGAACCATTGATTCCTTACAAAAATATTTAAAATACATATCCATATGGGTCAGAGCTGAAAGACTATCTAGCCTAATTTCTTCATTTTACACAAGATGAAACTGAAAAATGCCAAACTGAAGTGACTTGCCCAAGGTCACAAAGGTAGAAAGTAAAGAGCAGAGTCAGGATTCAAGTTCACCAGTGGACAGATTTGAAAAGCCTTCAAATTGGGGTGGCTAGGTGGTACAGTGAATAGAGCACCAGCCCTGGAGTCAGGAAGACCTGATTTCAAATCCAGGCACAGACACTTAATACTTACTACCCATGTGACCTTGGGCAAGTCACTTAACCCCAACTGCCCAACCTTTCCCCCTCCAAAAAAAAAAGCTTAAAAAAAAAACCAAACCCTTCAAATCAAGTCCCCCCAGTGAGCTCTAAAATTATTTTGCCTTATTGTAATTTTCTTGACCTTGCCCCACAAAAAAGAACAAAATACTTTTAAATTACTGAAGTGATCTGTACTTTCCAATTTATTTTCATATTTCATTTTATATGTTCATGATAGAAAAATGAGGGAGGAAGTTATGAGAAATCAGAGGGAACAGAAAAAACAATAAAACAAAGTTGAGAGGACCTCTTTTCATCTCCATCAAGACAGATTATTAAAGTAAAAGTTCTTTTTTGTTATTGTCATATATGCTCTTTTTTTTTTTGGAGGGGGGAAGGCAGGGCAATTGGGATTAAGTGACTTGCCCAAGGTAACACAGATAGTAAGTGTTAAGTGTCTGAGGGCAGATTTGAACTCAGGTCCTCCTGACTCCAGGGCTGGTGCTCTGTTCATTGCGCCACCTAGCTGCCCCCTGTCATATATACTCTTGCAATTGTCTCCTGATTTCAAATTCCTGGAAGTTAAAAGTAAATTCAATCAGAAACTGTTTAAATAAAGCACTAAGATTTTTTTTTCAAATTTAAAATTAATGGAGGGCATAGTCTATCTGTGTGGGCTTGAGGTGGGGAGGGGGAAGAGTTAGATTGTTTCATGTGTTTTCTGAAGCTCTCCATCACGTTCCAGTCCCAGGTACCTTCTCTACTCTCCCCTCGACTTTTCAGCTTCCTTTTATATGTTATCTTCCCCATTAGAATATAAACTCCCTGAGGAAAGGGAGTTTTTTGCCTGAATTTGTACTTCCACACATGGCACAATGCCTATAGGGTACATAGTAGAACTTAATAAATGACTGCTGATTGATTGGCATATCTTTCTGTTAATTTTCTAGGTTAAAAGTAAATAGAATCACTACAATGAAAAAGATCGCAAAGTTTTTATTAACACATATTTCAAACTACTTATTAATACTACTTACATCGTCCTCTTTAGTTCCACCCCAGAAATTAGTACCTCCAGCATAACTTGGGATATTCAACACTGCTATTCCTTGTAGACTAGGAAGGGGGATATACTGTCCATCACACTGAAATGTAAAAATGTAAAAGATGTCAGCATGAATGGAAAGGAAAAAAAAAAAAACACAGAAAAACCAGTTCTTCATATCTCCAATTTACTGCCACCCAAAGTAAATGAATATGAATACTGCTTTCAGTATTGCTAGTTATCTTGCAAACTCATTCCTCCACATTCTGAAGGCCTTAATTTCTAAATATATTTTTAATTAAATATAAATAACCATGGTTAAGAAATATGGGAAATACTTTACAATTTTTATATCTTTTCACATGATATTCTGCCCAATTATGAAATCTATGGGAGTTCTTCAAGTTTAGTGAATATTTTCTTTGACTAATACCCGATTCCAAAGACATACAATAATATGGAGGCAATCCTGGGCTCTTAAATGCTATGTCTATTGAGTATATGCTGGAAACGCTTTGATGACAGTCCCTTTGATAGGCTGCATACCTACTGTACAATGATCTATCTGACTTTGGAGAAACAGCACTAGTAGGTTGGCTATCAGAAAACAAGTTGCATTAACCACAGTGACTTAAAAAACTCTACTTTGGAATGGAGGATCATGACTCTCATTGGTAGAAGCAACAGCCACAGAGATGAAATCATAGATCCTTGAAGAATTAAGCACAGAATAACCTAAATGAAAGCACATGTGGAAAAGCATCCTAGAGCTCTTACTTTGTAACTCATTACTCACTACACTACGACTTAAGTGAAAAAAGTCCCGGGGGTAGGAAAATGTTTTTCCTATTTATTTACTTAAAATACTTTGTCAATTGACTATCAGACAAGTTAACATAAGTAAAGTACTTTGCAAGCCTTAAAGCACTATATAATTACTGGCTACCATGTCATTAGTTATTACTATTATTTGCATTTGACCAAAGTATTCCTTTATGTTAACACATAACACAATTTCTTTTTTTTTTTTAAAGCAATTGTAGTTAAGTAACTTGCTCAAGGTTACACGGCCAGTTATTTCTGGGTGTGGTGCTAAGTATCTGAGCCTGGATTCGATCCCCAGGTCATCCTGACACTGGGGCCAGTGCTCTTACTCGCTGTGCTACCTGGCCACCCCCACAATTTCTTTCTAGACAAAATTAATGTCTTCAATCATTTTATAAAGATCAAGTAAAAAGTTTATTTGATTCAATAATGGACAATATAAATATTTTCTTATAATTAGTTCATTATAATTTCCTCCTCTTCTTTTAACACCATGATTAACTGTAAGCCTTGAGTAATCATTTTTTCTTTTCTTTTTTTATTTATTTACTTTTAGTTTACAACATTCAGTTCCACAGTCCCTGGAGTTCTAAATTTTCTCTCCCTACCCCCAATGGTAGCATGCAATTGACTAATCATTTTTTAAGAAATTAACCAAGTAATCATTTCTTTCTAAATATAAAGAATTAAATAAGGAGTTCTTTGGTATAAAATTCCCATTGAAAGAAATACTTTTGAAGTTATATGAATAATTCAATCTGCTTTTGAATTATTTTAAATTCTACTACACTTCTACAGATATGAGATATTTTGAAGAAAACAATAACATTTGGTTAAAAATGACAGTGTCTTATATATATCAAGATGTAATCCTATATGCAGCAAAAAGTTGGCAATATGTCATATATAGAATAAATGAACAAAATATACATTTATAAAACACTCTGAGCTCAATGTCTGAATGTTGTTTCATAGATTCTCCTGGAAAACAGAGGACACAAGGATCATACTTCTACTGAAAGAACTATACAAAATAATTTCACTAGAAATTATTACCCAACCACTGCCCTGCCCTTCCTTTCCCCCCTAACTCAATATTCTAACTTCCTTATATTTGCCTCAGTGCCTCACTAGAACAGCAAGTGTGTCTATGAACTCATGCCCCACTATAATATAAAGTTTCTCTCACCTCAGGATCTATTTTAACCAATATAATATTCTTCAAAATCCTCCCTATATTTCATGCATTGTCTTTCATTAATACATTTAACTGACTTTTTGTTTCCTGATATTGCAAATTACCATAAAAATATTTAAACACTTTTTCTAATAATTATCTTCTCCCCTCCTATAGCTGCCCAAATCACTTCATATGTATTTTATATAATTTTGTAAATACACATGTGCATGTTTATACAGGGCGTCCCAAAAGTTTTAGTGTAGTTTTAAACTCTACTACCTTTAACACCACACCAAAACTTTTGGGAAACTCTCTCTCTCTCTCTCTCTCTCTCTCTATTTATGTATGTATGTATGTATATGTATATGTATGTATGTATATGTGTGTGTGTGTGTGTGTGTATATATATATATATATATATGTATGTATGTATGTATATGTTGTCTCCCATAACAGAATGTAAGCTCTTTGAGGTCAGGAAACACTTTGTCTTTGTATTTCCATCACTTAGCACTGTGCCTGGACCTTCATAGGTGCTTAATAAAGGCTTCTTGATTGCTGAATGATTGATCAATTATAAATCCTAATTACAATTTGGTGTTTTTGATGTAACATCATCAAACAAGTGCATAGTCACTGGGAAAGCCATAATCAACAAAACAGAACAATGATTCAGGAAATTCAGAAATAAAAAAAATCACAGTTTTATTATTATCACAAAAAAGTGAACATGAAAACAAATCTATAACAGCTGCCTTTAACAGATTTCATTAAAATTGATCCACAAAAGGGACGGCTAGGTAGTGCAGTGAATAAACTACCAGCCCTGGAGTCAGGAGGACCTGAGTTAAAATCTGACCTCAGAACTTAACACAAAAACTAGCTGTGTGACCTTGGGCAAGTCACTTAACCCCAATTGTCCTCCAAAAAAGCAAAAACAAAAAAACCAATTGATCCACATATGAGAGTTGTTTTTATAAGCGATTCTCCTTTGTTTATTTAATCTTGACCAAATATCCAATTCTTGAAGAGGTTTAGAACAATATGTGATCATCATTTCCCACATTCAAATTGTGCAAGCTGTTAGGTGAAAGAAATTGAGGCAAAATAAAGACAAATTGGTTGCCCTGCCTAACCTTTGCATTCCTCATGCATATGTACTTTTCTGGCACTTGGAGGGATATAGAAATATCATGGCTCCTACCCTCAAAGGTCTTGTAATCTAAGTGAAATGACAAAAGGATAAATGAAAATGACCCAGGAAGGGGCGGCTAGGTGGCAGTGAACAGAACACTGGCCCTGGAGTCAGGAGGACCTGAATTCAAATCCGGCCTCAGACACTTAACACTTATTAGTCGTGTGACCTTGGGCAAGTCACTTAACCTCAACTGCCCTGCCTTCCCTCCTCCAAAAAAAAAAAAGACCCAGGAATAGTCCAATGAAGTAACAAATGAGGTAAGATAAAGAAAAGGAGTGTAGAGGAAAGCGTCTTTTGGATCAAAATGGTCAAGTGTAGTTCGTGGAGGGTGACACACTTGGGTGAAGACTTGAAAGATGTATGTTCTTGAGATAAGATCTAAATAAGTCTGGCCAAGAATGCTATCTGGTTTTTTTGTTTGCTTTTTTTTGGAGGGGAGAAGGCAGGGCAATTGGGGTTAAGTGACTTGCCCAAGGTCACATGGCTAGTAAGTGTTAAGTGTCTGAGGTCAGATTTGAACTCAGGTCCCCCTCACTCCAGGGCCAGTACTCTATTCACTGTGCCACCTAGCTGCCCCAGATGCTATCTGTTTTTATGTGCAATCTACAAGGCAAAAGATATGGATTAAGGATATCTATTTAGGGGGTCCTAGAACCAAGGGTTCCAAGGGCATTACTTTCATTATGTTTAATAAACCACAGTTATACTACAAAAGATGATTATTTCTAAATGAAAATATAACACACGAATATAAAATATGAAATAAAAAAATAACACACAAAGCCATTATTTCAAATGTGAAAGCTATAGGTCAAAGAAAATCAGTATTGTTTCTAGGATGATACAGTCAGTGTACTTCTTGTTTATCTTGTGGTGTGGACTAATTATTCATAATAACTGCTTTTTCATTCATTTATGAATTCATTCATGCATTCATAATTTACCACTTGGTAGCAAATTCAACATATAATAATAATAATGATAGCAATAGTAATTTACATTTTATAGTGTTTTTCAGTTACAACATCTCCACTTTTGTTGTCCAGTTATTTCAGTGTGTCCAACTCTCTGTGACTCCATTTAGGTTTTCTTGGCAAAGATATTGTAGCAGTTTGCCATTTCCTTCTCCAGCTCATTTTACAGATGAGGAAACTGAGGCAAACAGGGTTAAGTGACTGAACCAGGGTCACAAAGCTAGTAAAGTATCTGAGGGCAGATTTGAACTCAGGTCTTCCTGACACAAGGCCCTGTGCTCTATCCACTATGCCACCTAGAAAATTGATCACTGGCTTACTCAAGTATTGGAGAATGAAAATAATATTTTTCTAGGATTATTATAACATGGACAAATACCCATCAACATTTTAATAAATTTCTATTTCTCAGGAACATACAGAGTTTCTTAACACAACAAATTATTGTTGTACAAAAAATAATTACAAGTAAGATGCCAAATTCCTTACTACTATTTTCTGCTTACACTTATTTTCTGATCACTAGCAAATTGATTGGAGTTGAGTATTAGATAGGAAAGGTTCAAGCTTGATAGTTGTCATATAAATTAAGGCTGTTTCAAAACTAATTACATACGAAACATTAGTTTAGAAAAAAAAATTTAACTGGCTCAAAATCTTTCTAAAGAGGTTGTTTAGATCTATCTATCTATCTATCTATCTATCTATCTATCTATCTATCTATCTATCTATCTATCTATCTATATTAGCCTGGAGATTAAGTTTACAAATTTTAAACTTTCTTGAAATCGTATATTCAATATGTGTAAGTCCAAGGGGTTCTTGAATTTGATACTGAAAATGAATGTTCTAAGGTTTTTTTTAAAAGGGCATAAAATTAGAATGTATCTAAACTTTATTTGATTAGCTGGAATGACAAAAATAAATGCATATTTTAAAAATTATTACCTATTCAAGAGATAAACTGGAATCTTGAACTTTCAAAGCCCATGATTTGAACTGACAGGCAGCTTTTTACACAAATCATGTCCATTCTTCAAGAATTAGATCAAGTCTCTATTTTTCCATGAAATATTTTGTGAATACTCAAGTCTGCACTGATGTCCTTCTCAGAACACTCTATAACAGCGTGAAATAGTTGATTCATTCAAGATTGAGAGACAACTGGATTTCAGCCCTAGTTCTGTCATTTAGGTAAATCATTCGTGCTGAACCTACATTTTCTGCCTTCTCCCAATACTGCTTGTGATGTTTAAAAAATCTGAGTGACATAATTTCTGGGTAATTTAGCATTTTACTAATAATGTTAGCATTTTATTAATAAAAGGAATGGTCATTTGGTCATCTCTCTTGGACCAAAGATGACTCATGGTGGTGAACTCACAGTTTATAGGCTCTTGGAAAAAAGGGGTGCACCAGAAATAAACTCTGACTGGTTAACAAGTAATGAGAGATGGGTTTATTCTAATGAATATCTTGAGGTACTTGACACTGAAGAAAGAAATTCTAGTCAAAGAGATTTATCAATTCTCGTATCATTCTGACAACAGGGAGAATCCACATTTTCCCAGACCAGGCTGAATAAACACAAAAGCAGGAATTCACCCATTTTTGTCATTGACTAAATCTTAGCCATCCTGGCTGGGTAAGTCTCCGCCCAAGATTACCCACACTGATTAATTTCTGGACAGGAAGTACAATGGGGAAAAGCTTGGTCCTAATTGAATAATTAGCTATTAATATATGAAAAAAATAATCATTTCTTTCATACTATTTACAAAAGCTAACATTTACATAGTGCTTTAAAATTTGCAAAGCATTTTACATATCACAACAACCCCGTGAAGAAGGTGCTATTATTATAGCCATTTAAAAGAGGAGGATAGATACAGGCATAAGTAAGTGACCTGCCCAGAGACACACAGTTAAAGTTTGAGGGTCTGGCTGCCTAGATACATAAGAAGAATAAACAAATAAAAACTGAGTTTACCAAAATAAATACTCTGCCTCAAGATTTATTAGAAATTATTCCTATATGCTATATCTCCTCAGCTCCCTAGAAGAAAAGAAAGTTTTAGCATAAATAGTTGTCATCATTCCAGAGTCCCAATAACAAGGAAGCAGGCTCCTTAATATTTCTAGACGATGTTACATAGATTTGATAAGCTCAATTTGGAAATTATTTCACTACTCCTCCCCAGGTAAGATTTGGTCACCATCAGGTTTTTCCATTCCAATGTAATCTAGCACAAAGATATTATCATATAAGCTCCATTAATGGTATCTTAATGAATTAAAATGGAACTAGTTAAAATAATCTTACCTCAAGCTGAACTCTTTGTTCTAAATTCTTATATGTTCTTTGCAATAACTCTTTGGTTCCAAGGACCCCATACCACATCATGTTTTTCGTTCGGCTCCTGCAAATAAAATTATTTAATGTATTAAAAAATGTAATTTCAATAAAATTCTCCTTCAAATAAAAATCATTTTTGTAACAAATATCAATAGCTATGAAATTAAAGTAAAATTACCACTTTGCAATAACAGTAGCCTGCAATATTTGATTAAGTATGACCAAAGGGCTACAAAATCATTCATACTCTGATCAAGCAATACCAATACTAGGACTATATCCTAGAGATTTTTTTTAAAAAGGAAAAGGACCTATATGTATAAGACTATTTAGAGCAGCCCTTTCAGTTGTGGCAAAAAGTTGGAAATTTAGGGGATGCCCATCAACTGGGGAATGGCTGAGCAAGTTGTTGTATATGTGATGGAATTTATGTCACGAGAAATAATGCTCAGGATGCTCTCAGAAAAACCTGAAAAGAACCTACATGAACTGATACAAAGTGAAATGAGCACAAGCAGGAGAACACTGTATACAATAACAGCCACACTGTATGAAGATCACCTATGAATAACTTAGCTATTGTCAACAATACATTACATCCAAGACAATTCTGAAGCATGTGAAAGGTGATGTCCATCTCCAGAGAAAGAACTGGTGAAGTCTGAATGTAGACTGACGCATATTTTTTCTTCACTTTCTTTATTTTTCTTGTTTTTTTTTGTCTATGTTTTCTTTCACAGCATGACTCACATGGAAGGGTTTTTGCATGACTACGCATGTATAACCTATGTCAAATTGCTTGCTCTCTCAATGGGGGAGAGAAGGGAGGGAGGGAGAGAATTTGGAACTCAAAATTTGATTTGAGAAAAAGAAAGTTAAAATTATTTTTACATATAACTGGGGAAAAATAAAATATTAAGTTTAAAAAAAGAAAAGAGATTTAATTACCTGCATTTTTCAGGGTGTTCCTCTCGCTTATTGTTAAACTCTAATGAAATTTTTGCATCTAATCCAATTCCAAAGTAATTGTTCATGACACATTTTTCTGAATATCCTTCTCTATATTAAGTAGAAAAATAAGACATAGTATCATGGTACATAAAAACAATTATAATCACACAATGTAATCTTCTTTATTGAGACTGACTTCTCTCAGGAAAAAGGAGCAAAGTAGGGATTTCGCAAAAAAGTCACCAAGAATCACTCTCCATCTTTGAGCACAGACTGCAACATTATTCAAAGATCAAGGTACTATGAAGGATACAAATAAATATGAGACATGATGTCTTGAAAACATAATCTCAGGGTAGCTGGGTGGTGTAATAGATAGATCACCAACCATGGAGAGTTTAAATCTGGCCTCAGACACTTACTAGCTGTGTGACCCTGGGCAAGTCACTTAACCTTGATTACCTCCAAAGGTGGGGGGTGGGAAGGAGGGAAGAAACCATAATCTCTTAGTGAAAATTTGATATAGATCATATAGATATCTATATATTTATAGCCACATATGTCATACACATGTATGTATAACAAACATGTGTATGCATATGTACATATATGTGTCTATATCTCTGCTGTCATTTCAAAACTGTTATAGTGAGTTGAGGAGAGGAGGGGAACGGAGAAGGGAGGGGAGGGGAAGGGACAGAGAATAAAGCTGAAATAAAATATTCATAAAAACAAATATATTTTCTTACAGTGAATCTGGATCTGGGTCAATAAATGGAGTAGCACCAAAGGGATCAATATTTGCTAGTAACATTTTGCTGATAATCGAACTCCCAGCAATTGAAGCAGCTAATCCTGCTCTTAAACCTGATGAGAAGGGAAAGCACAAAAGATAAAAAGTAGTTACTACTTTTGTAGTGGAGGAATTGTCAGGAAATACACCAACTAAATTTAAACCATTAAAGAAAGAACTTGGGGAGGCTAGGTGGCACAGTGAATAGAGCACCAGGCTTGGAGTCAGGAGGACCTGAGTTCAAATCCGGCCTCAGACACTTAACACTTACTAGCTGTGTGACCTTGGGCAAGTCACTTAACCCCAATTGCCCTGCCTTCCCCCCTCCAAAAAGAAAAAGGAAAGAAAAAGAAAGAACTCAACTATTTTGTGGTTATAGCCATCAAATTTTTGATTTCTTTGAATTAACTTCAAAATGCAAATCAAAACATAAATCAAAGGTAATTCAGTACATTACAGCACTGAAACTTGAAACAGAAGTAAAATCTGAGAGCATAATACAGTAAGGCTGAGGTGAATTAAAAACACAGGAATGCAGCATGAAAACAAGGAGGGAAGAAGGAATGGTGAAGAGGAAAAAAAAAGGAGCTGCAGGTGAAGTATATGTTGGGGAATTATTAGAACTCTATTTCTTTAGCATAACTATTCTCCATCCTTTTAATCACTACCACCTCAAATTTCTTTTCTTCAAAACAAACTATTACTTGAATGATTAGTAGTAAAGTCTGACCTACTTAATTTTATTCTGCCACCAAATCTGAATGTTTTAGAAATACTATAGCTGGTTTTTAAAAAATGTCACTTTTTACATGTAATTAGAAAAAATAAAATCTTTAACAAAGAACAACAATAAAAAAGAAATACAATACCTCATCACCTCAATTCCTATCAATTCAAACCTTCAGTAACACACTTCTTTATTTTGCAGAATGTCATCAGGGGTCTAACTTTCTATCCAGCAAGCCTGGATATCATAGCAGGCCTGCAGTGTAATCCTTTCCAGATCTTGACAGACCCTCAATATAATTCTAAGGGATCCTTAGAATAGTAGCAGGTTGGCTGGAAGATGCCACTTTTCCACCAGTTACAACCTACAAAGGAGTTGAGGAAAAATCCAGAAGTCTCCAAGTAGTTTCTAATTCAATGGGGACACCCATTAAGTATTAATCTCACTCCAACCAAAAATTTCTCTAGATTATTTTAGTCATGGTCCAAACCCAGACCAAACTAATCTCAGACCCTTCGTGTTTGCTCCAGTCCTAGACCACACCACCCACTCCCCCTGGATAGGTATCCAGAAGTAGAGGAAAATTTAGTGGCCTAAAAATGGCAAAGTGTGGTGCCACCTGGGAAGCAATAATGGACAGACTGAAAGATGGTATTGGAGAAATCTCATATAGGAACTTTAAGTTACAGTCTTTAAAAACATGATTTCTTGGTCTATGTAGAGTTAGTGTGTTTCAGAGTTATTACTACCTGGACAAATTATTCGGGTATTAAGCACAGGAAGATTTTCTTTGTTGGATGTCAAGACTGGACCAGAAATTGAGATAGGTTGAGAACAGCTTTGGTTGAGACATGTATCTGGGGACCGAGGCACAATTTTAACTGTTGGCAAAAAAAAAAAAATCTAAGTTAGAAAAAGAAATAGATAGATAGACCCACAAATAGACACACATGCCCATATAACCACAATCCAAAGAAGAGGAAAGTAGGCTTAAGGGAAATCAGGATTCTTCTCTCTAGTCCTTTTTTATTTACTTTTATTAGGAGCTAATATGTAAAGCAGATTCTTGGACCCTGAACATAAGAGTCATATAAGGAATGAAAGGGAGGAGAACCTTGGGTAAGATCTGTTTGTGTCTTTTTCTCTGCTTCTCTATCCCTATAGTTAACATGGATTGGAATTGAGTAAACAAACCAAGCTAGAGAGAGAGAGAGAGAGAGAGAGAGAGAGAGAGAGAGAGAGAGAGATGGACGGACGGACGGACAGAACGACAGACATATATGAGACAAGTTTTTGATAAAATACTAAAACACAACTTAAGCTAAGCCTTTAAAATCATAGTAATAAATGTGCTATTTATTCCATAATGTGACAAATACTATTTATGTAAAAGTAAGAATTATCATTAACTTCACTAGAGAAATTATAGGAACCTTTCTTTGTTCTAAGAAAAGCTAGTAAATATTGGTTAAATTAAAAAAAGAATATTCTGAGGTTATCTGATGTAGGGAGGTTTTTGGTTTCTGATTTCAGATAGGATCATAAGATTTCAAGAAAAAAAGGGGGGGGAGCCTCTAGGATAATCTAATTCATTTGAGAGATGAGGAACTGAGGCCCAGAATGGAGAGGGACTTTCCTAATATCACAAAGGTAAAAAGTAGATTTGAATTTGGACAGAGGTCCTCTGATTCTGAACCCAATATTCTTTTCACTACCTCATGCTATGATAGAGAGAATTGTAAGAAAAAAGGTGAAAGAATATAATCATTTACATAAATGGGTATGGTTAATGGAAATTTCACAGGTAAACAGAATTATTTATTAAACAGAAAAGTCTAATGACTTTTTCAAACAATAGATTGTTTTGAATGGGTGATTCTGTCTTAGTAATCTTACTGGTCTTTATATTTGAGAAAGTCTAATAATATCTTTTACTTATTAAGTACTTAATAGACATCAATTTTAAATAGAATAATCAAGAAGTAACTGAAGAATTTTCTTCTACAGAGCTTTGGAGAAAAAAGCATTTGACAGCAATAAATTGCTTTCAAATCAAATGCAATGCACTAACACCTATAAGCCTTCATATGATATTAGAGCAAATCCCTGACTGCCTCCTCTATTCTGTCATACACCATAAATATGCATAATATATATGAATATCAATATATTATTTATTATCTGAGGTTGCTTTTTTTAAAAGGAATTGTCAAATTATTTAGATTAAGATAATTTCATGGTCAAATAATGTCTTCAATGGGGCAGCTAGGTGGCTCAGTGGATAGACAGCCTGGCCTGAAGTCAGGAAGACTCATATTTCTGAGTTCAAATCCGGCTTCAGACGCTTACTAGCTGTGTGACCCTGGGCAAGTCACTTAACCCTGTTTGCCTCAGATTCTCATCTTTAAGATGAGTTGGAGAAGGAAATGGCAAACTAGTCCAGTATCTTTGCCAAGAAAAACCCAAATGGGGTCACAAAGAGTCAGACATGACTGGAACGACTGAACAACAATAATATCAAAATGTCTTCAACTAACTTGAAAATACCCTGGCAGATGATTTTAAAAACAACTTCCAAATTGAATTATCTTTCACTCTTCATGATGCGAAAACAGATTGCTAATCTTATAATTCGATTTTCTTTGTGTTTTGGGACAGACCAGGTGCAGTAAAAAAAAACAGAGGGACAGCTGCTCTTTGGTTTGACAGATGGGACTCCTGGGGCTAAGCTGCCATAAAAATAACCTTTTTATGTTCATGCTCTGATAAAAACCAAAGGTCCTAATGACAAAAACTGATGTTGCACTGCTAGTAATTTAATTCATATTTCATGGTTTCTTCTTAAGCAGAACATACCATTGACAGCATTTATATGCACTATGCTTCATGTATTTTAGACCTATGACTTATAATATAATTTACCAATAATAAACATGGGCTTAGACCCAGAGACAACACATACTTGATAAAGAAGCATTATCATGCCACCATTAACTAATTATTCTTTTGGGGACAGAATGACTACCATCCAGAAAATAAGCAGATCTATAATGATAGACAGATATCAATATTTAAATAAATTTCTGTATTCACCAAAAACAAGTATACTATTTATAGGGAGAATAAAAACCTCAAACATCCATGCCTTGAATAGTTTCTAACATAAGAATAGATAGGAAAATTTGCTAGTTATTAGCTCATCAATCAATTAAGGAACATTAAGTACCAACCATGTGTCAGGCACCATGCTAAGTGCTGGAAATACAAAAACATGCAAAAGACAGTCCCTGTCCTCAAGGAGCTTACAATCTAATGAAAAGCAACATATAAATATATGGATCATTAGCCATTACTTCTGAGGAGTCTGTGACAAAACCAGGTTGAAAAGCTAAAGCAAAAAGGTTAAATTGCACCATAAATTTACTATTAGCCTCTCACCAGAAGGATACTCTTTTCCATCATCATCTTTATCTTCCTTAGAATATTCTGTTTCTCTACTGTCATCTAGGGGAGCTGACAGCAGGTTCCCCTCTTCATCAGTATGAATATTCTGTTCATCTACAACTAGAAATAATAAGAACAAGATAAATTTCACATTTCTATAAGGCAAACATGGTTGTAAGAATGAGAAAAAAGTGAAAAAAAATTATTTCCCTTTTCTTCCTGAAACTTTAAGAGAAAGTAAACACTACTCCAATAATGGTAGATGATTCAATGATAGTAACAGAATGGGTTTTAGATACTGTTATTACTATATTACTTCAGAGACAGTGTGACACAGCCTCAGAGGTGGTAGGACTTGCGTTCAGGATTATAGCCCCTAAAAAAAAGGTATCTGTTAACTTTCTAAGTTTGTTTTTAAACTTTCTACATTGCCAAGACAACTTTCTATGGCCACTGTTTGAAGAACTGGTGAAGTTCTACTTTGATGGAAGTTTCCTCATTGAGTTTCTCATACTAATTAAATTACAGGTCTGACTTAAAAAATATATATATATATTTATTTATAGACAGACAGATAGATAGATGATAGATAGATAGATAAAGAGGCAAACCATCATCTAAGAGAAACATCCTCATTTAAACAAAATTTTATATTCATCTAAAATATTAAATTTATAGAGAAAATAAAAATGCCTATGTCTTATCAAATTACACTAACACAAGACATGGAAAAAATTTGCTAAAAATTTTAACCCAAAAGCACTATGTAAATTGAAGACACTATGTTGAACTGTACTAAACTTTTCTACTATGTTATTGAAACAGTAGATCTTTGTTTATTAAGAATTCAAAAGTTACCCCAAAAATCAACTTCAATTTTAAAAGCATGAAATCCAGAGTAGTAGTTTATTTAGTAAATATTTTAAAACAGATACCATGTAAAATTATTATCCAACTGAGTTAAACATTTCAACAAATTCATTTTAAAGCCTGCTTTGCAGGTACTTACTATAGTAGTAGTAAGATTCCACTTACTAATGGATTAAGAAAAAGCATGAACAAATTTTACTTTAGTGGTTCCATTTTCCATTGAGCTCATAAAATCAGGTTATTGAAAGGGAGCCAAGCTGACTCAAAAGATGAAAACTATTTACATGATTGCACATGTATAACATATATCAGATCGCTTTCCATCTCAGGCAGAGGAGATGGGAAAGAGGGAGAGGAGGACAGAATTTGGAACTCAAACACTTTTTTTTTGCTTTTTGGAGGGCAATTGGGATTAAGTGACTTGCCCAAGGTCACATGGCCAGTTTTTTTTTTCTGTGTGTATTGAGTGTCTGAGGCTGGATCAGAACCCAGGTCCTCCTGACTCCAGGACCAGTGCTCTATTCACTGTGCCACCTAGCTGCCCCCAAACATTTTTTTAAAAAGTTAAGAAATTGTTCTAACATATAATCAGGGAGTAAAATATAATGTTTTTTAAAGAAAGATGAAAACAATGATGCTGACAGGAGGAAAGAATAGATGCTTCATGATCCTGACTTTGCCCAAATGTACCTTTTTCAGCTTGTTCGATGATCTGCCTCACTGCTTTCTTTAAACTGTTTGCTCTCAACATTAACTCCTTTGGCTTGAAAGTTTTCTGTGCCGGAGTCTTTGGGGCACTCTCTACAATGCTCCCCTTGCTGTCAGATAAGGACTCTTCACTTGAAAAGTCCAGAGATTCTCCTTCAACACTGGGAGGAGCAGAATGTTTGAATTCTGAGGCCGTCTGAGCTTCTGCATGTAAAGTCTGCAGTAGTTGGTCAAGTTTCTCATTTAGTATTGCACACTGAAAAAAAATGAGTAAAAAGGATATTAATTAAAAGGAGAGAAATGAGTGGAGATGCATGGGAGGTGGATCACAAGACAAATAGATTTGAGAGGTTAAGGAATTTAACCACAAGAGAGAACCTCTAGAATTTAAATATGTGTCTGTATACACAACTTCCATGATCATGTGTATGTTAGATGAGGAGTCTTATGTTTTATCATCTTGAGGGGCTGGAGATGGAGCTACCATCCCTGCGATTTCATTAGGAGAGGGAACTCTGTGTGAGGAAACTTCCTTTATCAAGACAAGTCAACTCTATTTCTTCAACTTAGAGTCTTAGCGCACAGACTCTTGATTGCTGTATGACTCTGGGAAAGTCATTTAATATCTCCCAGCCTCAGTTTCCTCATCGATAAAATGGGATAACATTAGTACCTTCTTGACAGGGTTGTTTTGAGGACTAAGATGATGTTAAAAGCTTTACAAACTTTCATGCTTTTATTATTGCTACTGTTTTTGTTGTTGTTATTAAGATTTGTCTATAACCAGCATATGTTACACAGACTTGAGCCTAGGAATTCTCAAATCAAATGCTGGCACTATTCACTGTGCCTCACTGTTTCTCATTATGTTGGGAAATCCTTAATAAAAGGATTTGTTCTGTGAAGTTTGGATTTAGTCAAAGGACTGCACTTGAGGACCTAGAGGGTAACATGTGGCCTCAAGGCTACAGGTTCCCCACCCCTGATCTAAATTAATATACTCTAATGACAGGAACAACAAATAATCTCATTTTTAAAATCTGACCTGGGGGCAGCTAGGTGGCACAGTGAATAGAGCACTGGTGTGGAGTCAGGAGGATCTGAGTTCAAATCTGGCCTCAGACACTTGACACACTTAACTAGCCGTGTGACCTTGGGCAAGTCACTTAACCCCAATTGCCTTGCCTTCTTAAACTAAGTAAAAATAAAAATCTGACTTGTAAATGTTTATAATTTTTAATTGTACTTATGGAATATGGAAATATTCCATATATATTTATAAAATAGAAAAGAATGATCTTATAACTTCTTAAATTCGTAACTTTCACAAATCCTTTTGTGATTAAAATGTTCTAAACTTTTTATACAGATATCCTTCCTTAAAAATCAATTTCTTTAAAACAATATAGTAAATATCTTTCTATACTAATTTTTTTAAATGGGAACACAATTTAGTATATATTTCATTAACTATATTTTAAGTGATATCCAGTTACCTGAACCTGTGGAGCCATTTTGACAGCCATAAATGGAAGTTCTGTTCATGTAGAATAAACTAGCTGACCATTAGAAGTTCCTCTTATGAAAGAGTTTGCATTTGCTATCTACCTTGCTGAATAATAACTCAATAGGAAAAGAAAATGAGGAATGAGGCAAAAGAAATGGTAGGCATACATTCTGTTGCTATTGTCAGCTTTTTTAGGATCAAGAAACACTGGACTGGGCCTAAATTTCACCTCCATGTTAACCTTCCCTCTTGGGATGATACCAGTCTGCTGCTCCTCTTTCTCCTTGACTTGATGGAATGCTAAGACAAAATGTTGTAGCAGAAACTAGAGTATGAAGGTGACGGCAGAAGAAACCATCTGCCTCCCTGAAATCTTAACAAAGTAGGTGGAGGGGAGGGAACAGGAAGGAGAGACTGGAAGTCATTTAAAGGCAGGAATGTCAGCAGCCATAGACTCAGTGCCAAGAGTTTTTTTTAATGGAGATAGATATGATGGTGTAGATGAATTGACAGAGGAACTGACTTAGGAATACCTGAAGGTCTCAAATCCTTCCTTTGAAACACATTTGCTACAAGATCAAGAACAAATCACTTAAACTCTACCATACGGTGTCCTCATCATAAAGCGGGAACAGTAATACCTGCAGCATCGATCTCATAAGGTTGTGAGGAACCGATGGCATTGTGTAAAGAAAATGTCAACTATTATTGACATTGTTGGGAAGCTGAAGGTATTAGCGGTGTAAGTAGCACGGTACTTGCCCACTTCCATTCTCTATTCTATTTTTTCCCTCTTACAATCTCTCAAGGAAATGGGTCTGGAAAAGGTCATTCCATTCCACGTGCCAGTTGTCCTGGTTTATTAGGTGAGACAACTAGATCCAAACTGTGAGAGGCATGATAAGGGTCTTGGGGATTTACATTCACTGCAGCCTTACTCATGGATATAAGGGTAGAGGTGAATGGAGAAACAAGCCATCCAGATTCGAACATGGTGGAAGACAGACTAAAAGGAAATCCCACCAGCAAAAATGTACCTGGAAGAAGAAAACTATTCTTCTCTCTCCATTATAGCCTCACACAGTACCTTTCCAACAGACAACTGTCACACCTTTCCGCCTTCTGAGATGCAAGTGCATTGAAGAACAGGATTCAGTTTACATAAATTTTCTTTTTAGACAATTTTAAAGAATGTACATATTTTACACATTTAAGTAATGACAGTGAAATTTAAATATGTCTATGAAAGCTTTTAAATAAAAATGTTTATATTCTACACCAAATTTCTTTTTCCTGATGCATGAAACATTTTGGCAGGGAAATAAACGCTTGATGGATTGTACCATGAAGTGTAGTTTTATTTCAAAGCATTCTTCTGGGCCTATGATTTCAATGATGTAAGGAATCCCTGGTGGGAACCTTCTTCCAGTGCAGACCTGAACCTTTTCTACAACAATAATCTTAGAGACGTTCCTGAGGAATGGAGCAGGGTACCAGGATCACACAACTGGTTGCCATCAGAAGCAAGATTTACCCCAGATCTCTCAGTGGTCCAGGCAACTCAAGTACAAGCAAATCAAGTCAGTACAGGTACCCATCTGCATTGGTGGAGATTTTCCTCAGTAGGAGTTCCCCACACAGATAATCCCAGATCCAGACAAGAAGAAGGGGGAAGGGTGGGGAAGCCCTCACTGTTAGGATCTGGAAGGTTTTCTTACTTTGACGGCCATGGCTTCTGCTACATCACTGTTTTCCTCTGTTCTTTCATATGTCTTCCCAACTTTGGCAACGAAGTCCTTAACAGTCTGACATAGAATCCTTTGAGGAGAAAGGAGAGAAGCAGCGCCGTCACACATGTGTCAAAAGGAAGCGCCACAGAATAGAGTGCTAACACTTTCCTTTCCTGAATGTAAATTCAAAAGCTGCTTAATGAACCAAGTAATCTCATATGGAAAACATATAGATGAGAGCAGCATCTTAAAACTTCATCGTTAAAGTCATATGAGAGAAAAACCTTGAAGTCCACAAATAGTTAACTGGATAATCTTGAGAAAAGTCTATTTCCAGATGCCCCTCTTTAGTGGCGTTATTTTTAATTATCTTCATTTATAGAATTACTTCCTCTCTCTTAAACATCTGGTTTTTAAGACTATTTGCAATGTTGGAAAAGTAATAGTTAATAGTATTATGATTTTGTTTATTTATTTAGATATATAGAAGGGAAATTATGGTCTTTCTTAAATGTGAAATCAAAAATTCTCTCCTCCCACGTCCCTTACTACCTCCCTTTCATTTGTTTACCTCAAAATTAAAAAGCATTGAACTTAGAACATCATTTACTTCCTATATGACCTTGAGAAAATGACTTTAATTCTTAACTGTACAAGTGAAGCAGTTGGACTAGGTGACTGTGGAAGTCCCTTCTAGGTCCTAATCCTAGAGTCTAACCTAAGTTTTCAAAGGAGACATCAGATAGTCTAACTCACAGAGCTGAAAGAGAAATGAATGATTCATAGAGATCACGAACTGAGCACTGAAAGGAACTTTATAGGTCATCTCATACAACCCCTCATTTTACAAAAGAGAATACTGAGAACCAAAAAGGCTGAATGATTTTGCCCAACCTTGATGTCATCCTCGACTCCTAATTCACTTCTATCCTATTATATAAAGTCTGCTGCCACACCTCTCCCATATGTCCCCTCCTCTTCACCAGAACTGCCACTACCCTGGTAAAGACTTTCATCACCTCATGCCTGGAATATTGCAACAGATTTCTGGTTGGTCTCCCTGCCTAAAGCCTCTCCCCATTCCAATCCATTCTTCACTTAGTTGCAAAAGTTATCATCCTAAAGCACAGGTTTAACTCATGTCACCCGACTGGTTTCCTATTACCTGTGGGACAAAATGTAAAATCTTGTTTGGTGTTTAAAGCCCTTCATAATCTGGTCCCTTACTACTTTTACATCTTTCTTACACTTTACTCCTCTATGCATTTTCATTGGCTGTCCCTCATTCCTAGATCGCTTCCTCTCCTCACCTCCATTTACTGGCTTTCTTCAAGGCTGAGCTCAAATCCCAATTCTATTGGAGGTTCCTTTCTGACCCTCTACTGCTAATACCTACCCCACTAAGATCATTTTATAGTCTCTGTCTCTCTGTTTCTCTCTCCCCTGTCCCCACCAAACAGAGAGAGAGAGAGAGAGAGAGAGAGAGAGAGAGAGAGAGAGAGAGA
>NW_027187341.1:12330172-12367348 GCF_028583685.1 Petaurus breviceps papuanus | reverse complement strand
AGAGAGAGAGAGAGAGAGAGAGAGAGAGAGAGAGAGAGAGAGAGAGATAGAGAGCGCATATATACATAGTTGTTTGCCTGTTTGTTTCACTCTCCCATTAGAAAGTAAGCTCCTTTAGGGCAGGGGTAGTGTTTTTGCCTTTCAGAGTTCATCATATTACCTGAGGCATAGTAAGCACTAAATAAATACCTGTTAACTGATAGACTATTTCTTAAGATCACACAGATAATAAGCAGAACAGCCAGGATTCCAGCCCAGTTTCTTTGGTCTCCAAATCCAGCACACTTTCCACTGTACCACATTGCCTTTCTATCTCTAACTATATATACATACATACATATATATGTGTGTATATATGGTGTCCCAAAAGTCTTAGTGCCATATTAAGCTTTAATAGCCTAAACTACACTAAGTCCTCTGAGACAACCTCTATGTGTGAACAATTTTTTAAAATGGGTGGGCTATTGTAATATATTTTCTTTCAGGATCTACATCAACTACAGATACTACAGATAGAGTTCTTGCCTAGAGCAAAGAAAATGATGTACTCTTGTTACTCGGCTAATGCCTCATCTGGGCCCACCACTGGTTTCCAAACCCTACTCTCGGCAGCAGGGTGAGGACAGACCAGTGGCTGAAAAGAGTCAAGTCTTGTACCAGGTTGACAGCAAAAGCTATGAAGTGCACATGCAGGTTGTGATTGCCCTAGGGGGAGGAAGGGACCTGGCACCTACATTATCTCTACCTCAGGAAGCAATCAAGGCTGCTCAGTGTCCAAAAGAAGTCACTGCATTTACTTTCACTGTCCCATTTACATAAGGTCATATGGATCGCAGAACAAATCTCCATATATACATAACCAACATATACAAATGACCACAGATCTTGGACAAGAGTACTTACCTGATATATTTTGCAATCTGGAAAAAGTGTCCCAGAAACCATGGTGTTTGTATGTGATTTGCCCAAGGCCACACAGAGAACACTCTCCATTCCAAAATTTGACTTCTAAGTCTTCCTCCCCTCCTTTCCTTTCATTATCAAGTTGGCTTGATTCTTCCTCCACAATACCGATTTTCTACATTGGTTCCTCTACATTCCCACTGCCACCCACAAATGAAGTCTACTTTACCTTTTAGCTGAATTATAACAACAGTCTACCAACTGGTTGCCATCATCAACATGGCTCCTCTCACCAGAAGTGATCCCTTTCCTCCTTTGAATTTGTGTAACGCTTTGTTCATATGACTGTCCATCCAATACGATATATGATTTATCTCTGCCTCCTGCCTCTTGCATTGAGGGAACCATTTTCTGCTTAACATGATTGTACATGTATCACCTATATCAGATTGCTTGCTATGTTGTGGGGGGGGTGGAGGGAGAAAGGTAGAAAAATTTGGAACTCAGAATCTTACAAAAACAAATGTTGAAAACTTTCTTTACATGTAATTGGAAAAAATACTATTAATTTTTTTTAAAAGGGACCATTTGCAATTCATCTTTATATTCCATTCAGTGTAAAGTATAGTGCTTTTGTCATGGTAGATGTCAATAAAAAGCAGGATGGATTGGAACGACCATAGGAGCTACCTATGATGTAACCAAAAAACTCCTCTATTAAAAAGTCTGAGAAGGCCTATGTCCTGAACCTTACTGACACTAATTAGCTAGGGCTTTGGCAAGTCAGATGACTGAGTTTTTCTTTTTTTTTTCATCTACATAAGGAAGGGTTGCACTAAGGACTAAGAATTCTCATATTTCTAATTTGTTTTGATGATATAATTTTAAAATTTGCACAAGAATGTTATATTTTCTTAACCTGATTAAATTATTTCATTAAATGTGAGATTTGGCCAGAAAGTATACTTTCAACATACACTCCTATGGGCCACTTCCTTCATTCCCCCCTCAACTTCTTCATAGCCCCTCGATTCCTATGATTTTGATACTCTGCAGAGCTAGGCAGCCCAGCTAGAATGAAAACATCGAAGGCATAGGTTAAGATCAGACAAACGAACTAAGGCAGTAGCAGGGGCAAAGAATGTGGTCTGGGATGAAGGCCAAAGCTAAGGCCAGGAACAGACCCATGAAAACCTACTGTTAAGACAAAGACTAGAAACAGAGCTGGATGAAAATGCAGGCAATAAAAATAAGAATAACTTACAATTGTGTAGTATCTGACAGCTGGTAAAAACATCTTTTGGACATTAGACCACTTAATTCTTAAAACAACCCTCTAAGGTAGACAGAACAACTTCACATTTTTATAAATAAGGAAACTGTAAAATCAAGTGACTTGGCCAAAGGTATGTGCTAATATCATTGCCACCACAGACTAGCCCAGTAGTCTATAGTGAGAGGACACCTAAATTAAAGTTACAGATCATACAATAATCTTATTTTAGACACCCCTTAACTATTTTCC
Source organism: Petaurus breviceps papuanus (assembly GCF_028583685.1). Taxonomy (NCBI): domain Eukaryota; kingdom Metazoa; phylum Chordata; class Mammalia; order Diprotodontia; family Petauridae; genus Petaurus; species Petaurus breviceps. Next base: position 12,364,920 of record NW_027187341.1, on the reverse strand, counting down.
CTACCAAACCTTTTGTAAAGTCTTGTAACAATAAGAAAAATCAAACAATGTGTTGTATTAATTAGCAAAAGACAAAAAGAAAAAATTAATACCTTTCATAATCCAAAATTTAAATCATTTATTTCTGAAAGACAGGTGGCCAATGAAGAGGGAATTTTTTGTCTGTTTCTTAGGAATGTTAATTAATTTGTTAAAAAAAATTAGGAAATGGTCTTGAATTAACCTTTTCAAATAATTATATTTAGGTAATAGTCCTTTCCTCTGAGGTTTGAGATTATCATTCTTTTCAAAAGAAATGAAACCTGGGTTTCATTATTAGGTTTCTTGATGTGTGGGGGAAGGGATGAATTTAAGGAAACATAATCTTGAATCAAACCAAATTCATTGCATTCAGTAAATTCAACTTCCTGATTTCCTTGGCAATCTTGTCCCAAGTGCCCCCAAACTGATGAATTTGACCTTCTGGGTTTTTTCTCCCCTTTTTCACTTATTCCTTTCTTATTCTTTCCAGGATTCACATTGCCCACAAATAATATAATTTAGATTTTTGCTTTTAGTAACTTATATTTTTAAAATATTCCACTCACTCTGCCATCACCCTAGTTCAGGCCTCTATTACCTCCCACTATTACAAGAGTCTTCCTACCAGATTTTTCTCCCCTCTCCAAACCACTCTCCATTTATCTGCCAAACTGATGTTCCAAAAGTATAAGTTTGATGGCACACAACTACTGAAAAAGCTTCTATGGTTCCCTCTTACCTCTAATATGAAATGCAAACATCTATGACTTGCTTTTAAAGCCCCTCACAATTTCCCTCTTACCTATCTTCCTATATATTATGTCACACTCCTTTCTCCCTCCCTGCCTCCCACATTCCAGAAAAAACAGCCTACTCACTGATCCCCATACATTATCTTCCATTTTCCATCTTTGCACAGGCTATACCCCATGACAGGAATGTAACCCCCTTTCATTTCTGCAATCCTGTGGTAGGAGCTTGGTCATCAATGAGGAACCCTTTGCCCTCCACTGCAGAGTGGCCCAAGCTTTCTCAGCTTTTGAAACCCTTTCTGGGGTCTCTGCCTTGGCTTCAGCCTTCCCCTACCCCAAGTCCTACACTTGACAAGCGTGGAAGCTGTAAGTATAAAAGAATATCACTCAAAGTCTGGTAAAGTCATTGGTCACTTGGGGACTGTGAGGTTCTGCATGTATCTGATGCTCTCCCAGTTTTTCCTGACCTGGTACTTGTGGAAATGGGGAGGAGTAACTTTTATACTCCAAAGAAACTGATGTGTATCATTTTAAAGTGTGTCTTTTTAAAACCACTTTGAATTGGATTTTAGTATTGCATTTCAACCTTAAACTCGCTAAACATGGCCCATTTTAATCTTGGTCTATAACACCTCCTATACCAGATCAATGCTGATCATCTCCCATTCCCCACCATTTACCCATGCCTCCCCTCCCCCTATCCCTGCCAAATACCTTGTATTTTCTTTGCATCTATTTTGTGCTTATTTTTCCAAATGCAAGTAATACAATAGAATGTAAGCTCCTTGAGAGCAGGGGTTATTTTGTTTTTATACTTGTATCCTCACTGCCTAGTAAATGACTTGGAATAGAACAGCATTTTAAAAATGACTGCTGAATAAATGAATGAATCAAGGATTTCAAGTCACATTCATCTACACACACCTTATTCATTACACATAAACTCCCCAACTCACTTAGCAGATGATATGACCACCGAGTGTTGATCAGAATTGAGGATTTTTGCAAGATGAACTGCAACTGAGTCCTCATAAGATGTCATCTGAATTAAAAGGGAAAAACACATTTGTTTATTTGCATGGTATTTGACACAGCACAGTAATTACATCTGCAGAAACAGAAGTGCTTCATAACACATGGAAAGCAGTTGTATCTACATATGAAAACATGGTTCTATCCATACAGATGTAGAGCTTTCTTTCTTATATATCACTTTTTAATGATAAAATTATTTACTGTAGACCCTCAGAACATCAAAGAAATTACCACAAACTTTTTTAAAAATCCCAATGAGATGGAACATTAGCTTCCTCAGAGTGGGGATTGTTCCATTTTTTATTTTGTGCCTCAAATGTCTTGCAAGTAGTAGTAGGTGGTTACCAAATGCTTGACAGATACAGTCACTTACACAATTTTTTTTTGAACTACAATGAAAAATTCAAATTTGGAAGCGAAGCATGACAAAAAATTAATAACTTCTGCCTGACAATCAAATTTCAATACCTTATGTGGAACAGAAATTTTATCTTTGTAAACAAATATAGAAATACATTAAATCCAAACATGGCAGTCTTTGAGGCAGTCTAGAAGCTGCCCCTCCCCCATCATAACTCTCTAATGTCATATTCTATATATTATAGACAGAGCCTTTCTTTTTTTTCCTCCTCTTATTCATTTCCTCATACTAAGTTCACTGCCTGGGATTGTTGTTTGTTGCTATTCATTCTTCATTCTCAAAGAAGACCAATGATATCTTTGGGGTAATGTTTTAACTTACTCATGAACTGGATTTAAGTGAGGTAGAGCTGTGCAAAGTCATCTCACTGGCTTTCAAGGAAGTTCCATTATTTCCTTCCTAATATGGTTAAAGATGCAACTCTTTTAAGAAGTTTTTTAAACTCAACTTTACAGTATTTATTCTCTTGTTTTGTATTTCAAGTAGTTTGTGTCCAATCTATATTCAGCTATTCTAGTTTCCTGTATGTCTTAATGTTGTAAATAGAAAATAAATTCCTTAAAGAGAAGTCCATGTTTTCTATTATTTTTATATTTCTCCAGCACCAAACATTTTTCCATATATAGAGTACTCACACTTATATTCATATACCATATGTGCTAAACAATTAATTGTTCTATTTAATAGTAAAACACTAAAATGCTTCTGTCATCTCATCAATTTGGATGCTCTCAGTGGTGAAGATAATAAGCTAACTTCCCATAAGCTCACCACAGGGCATTCACCCAACATGATAATGACCTTTCCGGCTTTCTCCTGACATCTCAAGGATATCAGTGAATTATCAACCTGTCAGACTTCACCCTCATCAAATGACCAACCCATCTTCTTATTCTATCATGCATTTCTTTGATGATATGTCTTACTACTGTTTTTTGGAGTTCTTCATTGATTACATATGGCAGCCTGCTTATACCTACCACCCTATTTCTCTGTTACCCTTTGTATGCTATTCATTATAAATATTTTGGAGATTTTTTTTCTCTCTTGTAGTCATACAACAATACTGATAGAATTCTGGTGTTCAACAGAGGGGCCTTTGTTTCTAGGAGAAGCTTAAGTGTCATTAAGAGCTTTGCAGTTTTCTACAGGCAATTCAGCCCATTCTCCTCCTCCTATTTATTTCTGAACCCGACTCATTGTCCTTTTGTCCTGTTTGGCCTACAGATGCATACTGTTGGATAAGCTCTACATTTGACACATCCAACTGCACTTCATAATATGGGTAATAGATAATCTTTATTCACTTTTCTTTTCTTGTGTGGATAATCAGGCTAAATCCTTTTGAGTAGTTGTGGGCCTCTTCTACAAGGTTCTGCAATATATCATGGCTTTACTGAGCCAACACAATGTCATCGTTAGACAGGAACATTTGCAGGACCTCACCATCCCCAGGGAATCCTTCTTCATTTTGAACCCTGTTCTGAACCTCCCCCCCATCATCATGGCCTTTAGCAAGCATTCATCTTCATGCTTTATGCCTCACCCATTATTTATAATAAGAAGGTCACTGAACATTGGCAGGTAACTGCATATACACAAAATGTCATATTTTCAAGGAATCTGGGATGATTTTGATTTATGTCAGAGAAACACTTAAAGATAAGCTTTTCAAACAATGTTTTGTTCAACTGAATCAAATGCTTGTTGTTGTTTTTTAAAAGAACTGTTGAAAAAAATGACAGGAGCTGTGAATTGGTTTAGTCATTCTGGAAAACATTTTGGAATTATGCCAAAGAAGTTACTAAATGTCCTGTACCCTTTGACCCAGTTATAGAATTATTAGCTATATCCCCAAAGAAAGAGGATTACGAAAATGCTTACAGTAGCCAAAAATTGGAAACTCAATAGGTGTCCTTTTACTGGGCAATGACTAGTGGGTTGTTCTTTGGCATACTTCCAAAATGCTTTCCAGGATGACTAGACCAATTCAGAGCTCCATTGTCATCTCCTCAACAGTTATAAAATAAAATTTTAAAAATTGATTCAGCTGAGTAAAAAGTCTTTGAAAGGCTATCTTTTTTATATGCAATTGGTGGGAAAATAAAATAAAGACTAACTTTTTTTACATGTAATTGAGGGAAAATAAAATTAAAAATAAATATTATTTTAAAAAGGCATCTCCCAGCCAGAAATCAATATCATCCCAGATTCCTTAAAAGGGAGAGGAGGGAAAGAAAAAAGGAAAGGACACATATGAACAAAAATATTTATAGGAGATAATACTGCAACTAGATGATACAACATATAAAGTGCTGGGCTTGAAACCAGAAAGACCTGAGTTCAAATCTGGCCACAGACATTCACTAGTTGTGCATAAATATGTGTAATTAGGATGCCTCTATTTGCCTGCTTCCCCATCCAGAAAGTGGGATGATAATAGCATCTATTTCTCAAGGCTGGTGTAAGAATCAAATGAGTTAATAATTGTAAAATGCTCTGACTCATAGTAAGAGCTATATAAATGTTAACTATTATTATGAAAGCAGTACTTCTGGTTTTAGCAAAGTGGGTTCCCAATCAATTAGGAGATGACTGAACAAAATGTGCACAAAAATATAATGAAATATTATCATACAATAAAAAATGAGAAAAGAGATGGATTCAGAGAAACCTAGGACTTGAACTGATGCAGGGAACTGAGCAGAACCAAAACAGTACATTCACTGACAACAATGTTACAAAGAAAAACTTTGAAAGACTTCAGAATTCTGATCACTGCTCTGACCAATCACGACTCCTGAGCACTAATAATGAATCATGCTTTTTATTTTTGGCAGAGAGGTGACAGACTAAAGATGTAAAAAGAAACATTTTCAGACAAGGTCAGTGAGTAGATTTGCTTCACATGATTATATTAATCATTATAAAGGAGAATTTTGGGGGGAAAGTTGAACAATAGTGGAGGGAGTGATAGTAATAATGAAAAAAGAAAGGAAAGAAAGAGCATCAATGAATAATAAAGGATAAGCATGAGCACTGAAGGAAATTCAGATGGGGAACACAGACAAGCCATCTTGAAACTAACACGTACAAATTTTTAAAATTCAAGTTGTATGTAGTGGAGATTAATGATTTCATATTCAGTGCCTTTTTCTGTTCTTCTTTGTATAGGGCAATGTTCATATTTGTCAAGTTTATAACAATAAAAATTGTTTTCAAAAGAAACACTGAAATGATTTATTTCTTAGCTCCCTTCAAAACAAAAAAGCCAGATCCTATTCATTAAACATTTGTAACCACCTGATGAAACAATTTCTTGCTACACAGTAGTTACCTGCTTTTTTCTCTACATTTTCCAAAGAGAGATGGAAATGCAAAGTAATAATAGTTACATGGCATCTGTCATAAATGGGGCAGCTGTCAGAATTCATGCTCTGGAAAGACTTCGAAAGGGACAAGACCCAGAGTTTAGGTTCTCTCTGTGTTTATCTGTCTCTCTGTTTTTCTGTCTCTGTATGTCTCTCTCTCCATCTCTGTTTCTGTCTCTCTTTGTTTCTTTCTCTATTTCCTTGATCCTTTCTCTCTGTGTTTATCTCCATCTCTCTATCACTCTGTCTGTCTCTGCCTCTGTGTCTGTTTCTCTGTGTCTGTCTCCCTCCCCCCTTCCTCCCTCCCTCCCTCTCCCCACATTATCACAGAGAGTAATTAGAGAGGAAACTGCAAGGTAGGTGACTTCAAGTTACTCTACCAAGGTCAAGAACCCCATAATCACCTGGTTGTTGGGCCAGCCTCTACAGGCCCAGCAACATGTATGTTGATCACACTGGCAATTCAAGGAGATGACATTGGCCAGAGTGTGATGGACTGGGGCTTCTCCTTGTCCTCCTTGATTTCTGAAAGTGATCACCTACAGAAAAGGCTTAGGTAGCATAGAAATAGCCTAAAGAAGAGAAGATATGCTTTAGAAATTTCCATGGAACTACAGGAGGCTGTGGTTTCTGAAGCCACTCTAGAATTTAAAGTTGCTGAATCTTATTTTCAATTTCCTTTTAGTGAATTTCAATTAGGCAAAATAGTCAAGTGATTTCTTTGGGACTACATCAAGAAGAGAAAACAAAAAGAACCTGAGATGCAAATGGGGCATGGAGTCATTACATATGCTATGATTTGGAGTGAATTAATTCATATTCCTAAATATGAATTCAAACTAGCATGCCAGGGAATGTAGAGAATGAGAGCAGTGGTAGGTGTACCTGGAAAGGCTGTTTGCAATGAATTGATCTAGTTCAATCTCCGCCACCTGGTGGCTTGCAGAGATATTGCACCCTGCAGCTACAGCTCTGAGCTCTACCTTCTGGGAGAAACACATACAGGAAATGTTTCACATTTTTAGATGCCTCATGTGTGCTAGGCATTTAGAATACCTGTGGCAAAACAATATACTGTCTTAACTTTCAAAGAACTGACAACCGGGACAGTGAGGTGGGGGTAGAGAGAAGTTAAACTATTTAAAATTTTTAAATTGATTTGCATTATTAACATTTTCTCTATCACTTTCTTAAGTCTAGACTAGGGGTGGGTAACCTGCGGCCTTGAGGTCACATGTGGTCCTCCTCTCTAACCCTAACCCTTCAAGGGCCGCACTTGAGGACCTAAAGGGTCTTGTGGCCTAGAGGCTGTAGGTTTCCCACCCCTGGTCAAGACCATCAACAAAACAATAAACCCATCCCTGATTTGAAATGTTTGCTCATTTCCAAAGTGTAAATGCTCACATTGAAAATTTGCCAGTTTCTGTAGCATGAGTTGGCTCCTGCACAGACACCCCTACTTACATCCTAATGTGATGGGTGGGGGGGAATCATTCTCTTATCATCTTAAATAATTCCTTCAACTAATAGCTAACACTAAACATTCATGAAATTAGTAAGTTCATAGGCCTTACTAAGCCAGAAGTTACAAACAGATATAAAAAACATTAGAATCCGTAAATTTATTTTCACATTCGACAGACCTTACAAAAGTATATCAAGTTCTAATCTTCTTCTAAAGAGGGTGGTTATAGAGTTTAAAAATAAGGTAGAGATATTTAAAGATGATTAGAGGCTGTAAAATAAGACCTTCAGAAAACAATTTAAAGAAACCAGAGTTATTTATTTGGAGAAGAGGTTGATGGGATGTTTTTTCCAAAGACATAAAAGTTTCTTACAGGGGATGGTAACCAGCTGTCTATTGAGGCCATTAGCAATAAACCAAATTAGAAGATGACAGAGATTTAGGTTAATGATAAGGAAGAATTTCTGGCATTTGGTTGTTATTGAATAATAGAATTACTTTCTGAAGGAGGTTGTTGAATTATCTTCTCTAAAAAGGCTTTTAAAAACAGATGGTTTATGTGTGGTCCTGCCTGGCAGTATGGAGTTAAGAAAGCCCTCAGAATCCTGTTAAGCTTTGTTTTCCTATGGTACTAGCAAGATGCTAAAGTTAGTATGTTAATTAGAAGGAGATACTGAGTTTTGTGTTTTTTCCAAGGAAAACTGAACAGGCAATGGTTTCACAATCATGCCTAAGGGGTCTGAAATGAATACTGTATGAGAGAACTACACATTTGGGGTAATGAGATTTATCCAGGGGAAGGGAGGTTGAGATGTTTTTAATGAAATTTATTTCTTCAAAACAAGAAAAGCACCATCAAAAAAGTACATGGATGCTATTTGATAGGACCTTGGGCCTTTCTCTGGGCTGTGTAGAACAAACACTAGTATTAGCCAACGGGCCTACACATGCTATTCATTTAGAAAGAAAAATATTAATAGGTAACAGTAATGAAATGATAGAGATTTCATTTTTCAAAATCTTTTTATACTAAAGAAAAACAGGTTTTCTTCTAATAAGTAGAGTACTAGATGTTGATTTGGCAGAAATCAATATAGTGCTACTGTTTAATCTGTTAGATAATTTTTTCTTAATTTTCCTAATGTAGGTATTTTTTTATGGAAAGCTGATTACTATTCTATTTCAGAATACTATTTAAAATATTTAGTTTCTACAAGGAACAATCTGATCTTCAATTTCATAGTCTTTACAACTCAACAAAATCACCACATTATCTTCAACAATACAAAAATTTCAGAAATCAGGTAGGCAGATTTCTCTAAAGGAGAAAAGTCTACACCCAAAAGTGGGCATGGACTCAATAATCTTAATCCTATAAAAGGAAGTTAATACTTTGCAATTATAAAGACCAAACATGACCCCAGAGAAAGAAAAATAAAATATCCCTTCCCACTTCCTCCCTCTTTTCCTTCCTTCTTTCCTGCCTCCTTTTTTTCCCTTCCTTGCAGAGGTGCAGGACTGTAGTGGGGCTTGAGGAGACTTGGATGTGTTGTCAGACCCATTAAAGAAGTTAATGTTGCTAAACTGATTTTTTTTTTAATTTTTTTTATTCTTTCTCACAAGGGATAGTTCACTGGGGTAAAGGAGAAAAGAGGGAACAGATCTAGAGACAAAGCTGGTGTAAAAAGAAAAGATATCAACAAAAATTATTCTTAAAGTAAATTCTGCTTAAAATCCTTCACCACCTGGGTTTAATCAGAAATATGGGGGGGGGGCGGGGCGCCAAGGCAATTGGGGTTAAGTGACTTGCACAGGATCACACAGCTAGTAAATATCAAGTGTCTGAGGCTGCATTTGAACCCAGGTCCTCCTACCTCCAGGGCTGGTGCTCTATACTGCACCACCTCATTGACCCCAGAATTAAGGGTCTTCTGGGTTTTTTTTTTTTTACTCTATTGACCTACCTTAACATAAAGATATTGAAGTCTTAATAAATATAAAGAAAAAATAAACACATTTGGATTTGTAAAAAGATGAATATTGTGATGTTTAAGTTAATCATATAGAACTGACACTATCTGGTGTCTCTTTACAGGAAAGAAAATATATCTGCTTCTTCACTTAAGTATGACAAATAATTAGTAATTTATTCCAAAATTAATTATTCTCCAGTCCTTGACACATATTTAATTTGGAAAGGCTTATCCTAGGTATCTGAGGAATAAAAGCCTGCTAACACAGCAGGTGAGCAAGCAATTTTATTCCCATGCTATATGTCATATTTACACATGTTTTTCCTCCCCCAGTTTTGAGAAGGCAGACAAATGACTTTCCCTCTGCATTATTTCATCCTGTGAATTTATACTATCAAGCTGCCACACATTCAGAGTCAATGATCCCAAACCCCTCATTTGAACCTGGAACTTCCTAGGATTGCTGCCTTTAAGGACTGTTAATTTAGACATGTAAACTCTGTTTGCTGAGGGAAAATAAAGGGAATGTGCTTCATCATATTCATGCTCCTTCAAAAATAGGAAAATGATATAATAAATAAGAAATATATTTAATATAATATAGAAAATAGTAAGAACAACAAGAGTCTCTAATGCTGATAACAGTCAGAGCAAGCAGCACCCTGCTCCTTACTGAAGTAACCATCAGGAACAGTGCTTCTGCCTGGTGAGAATACAATGACTCGTCACCCTGTCAACCAGTGGCAACAATATGCCTAAGGAATATCCTTACTCAGTTGTAGGAGTCAAATATTTATTAAAAAAGGAGCAATTAATTTAGAATAAAAGCAATATGGCAGTTAGGACATACAATCAAAAGACATGAACTCAGATCCCAATTCTGTTTAGGAGACATTAGGCAAGTCTGATGTCTCAGGTCTACAATTACTTCCTCTGAAATTAAAGGGTTGAATTAAGTAATCCCTCTAGCTCTAAATCGTATAATCCTACAATGTGATATTGAGTAATCCATAAATTAGGGCAGCTCGGTGGTGCAGTGATAGAGTGTCTCCCTGGATTCAGGAAGATTCATCTTCATGAGTTCAAATCTGGTCTCAGAAACATGCTAGCAGTGTGACTCGGGGCAAGTCATTTAATCCCATCTGTGTCAGTTTAGTCACCATAAAAACAAGCTGGAGAAGGAAATGTCAGACCACTCCTTATCATCACCAAGAAAACCCCAAATGGGGTCATGAAAGCTGGATATGACTGAACAACAATTCATAAGTTATGCAAGTTAACTGTTGCCGACCAATTTAACAAACAGAAGTAGCATTATATGCAAAGATAGACACCAATTTAATCATGGAGAAAAGCCATGTATACAAATAACTATCATGCATAGAAGGTGCTATTTCCAGTGGATTCTCCACCACTTATCTGGTGTTCACTTGTTAGGAAGATCACAGAGAGACTTTTTATATAGGTAGAGGTCAAAATAGACACCCTCTGGGGTTCTTTCCAACTCTGAGGTCCTGTGATTCTAAGAGTTGGCTAAGTACATAAAGAATAGGCTCTAAGAAATCTGGAGAGAGTAAGATTCCTTTCACATGAGGAGTAGGGAAGGCTTCATGGAGTAAATGGTACCTGAGTTAAATCTTGAAGGAAGGGAGCAACTTCTTTTTTTTTTGCTTTTTTGGGGGGAAGGCAATTGGGGTTAAGTGACTTGCCCAAGGTCACACGGCCAATGTTAAGTGTCTGAAGTCACATTTGAACTCAGGTCCTCCTGACTCCAGGATCAGTGTTCTATTCACTGCGCCACCTACCACCCCTGTAGGGAGCAACTTCAATAAAGACATGAGGATGAGATTCCCACTCTTCATCCTGACTTTCAAGGTCCTGACTATCCATAGAACACAGATAACTACAATACATGACATTACATAGTAAATGCATCAGAGTTGCAGAACCATCCTTTCTACTATGTTAGTGTAATGACCTGTCCAAAGAGGAAGGTTATTAATAGGAGAAAGGGAGGGATGGGTCAAGTAATGTTTCCTGAAAGAGGTGGCATTTGAATCAGGTTTTGAAAGGCAGAACTCAGTGGGTAAAGGGGGAGAAGGAAAAAGCCAAAAATAAAAGCAAGTCAGACTTTGTGGTAGAATCCAAGGTTAAAAATTATTATAGTCTGCTATGGTGAAAAGCTAGAAAGATTAAGGAAAATTCACATACCAGTAGTCAATGATAGCTTAGTCAAGTAGGGGTTGTTTTTTTTTTTTAAAGAACACAGAGGAATAAAATAATTTTAAATATAACTATAACTGGATGACAACACAAAACTGTAAAATTAGTGACTGGGCAGCCTAATTCTCCTCTTTCCTTCCTACAAGACAAAATTCATAGCTGGATTATTTTTGAAATTGCAGAACTTCAGAATTGGATGGAATTTTATAAGGGTCATCTCATTTAGCCCAGGTTCCCGTATAGGAATCTTTATTATGACAACTCTGATAAGTAAACATCCAACTTCTTGAAAATATGCATCAAAGGGAAAAGTCACTAACTTACCAACTAGCCCATTCCATGTCTGGACAATTTGAATTGTAAGAAAATTCTTATATTCAGAGATTTAGTGTTGAAAGGGACCTTAGATACCATCTAGCCCCCTCATTTTACAGATTAAGAAACGGCAGGGTTAAGTAACCCTAAACAACCCAGGTAGGCAAACTACAGAACAGGAATGTGAGCTCAAGTACTCTACCTGCACATTCACCCCTCTTTTTTTATTGTGCCATGTGGTCTCCAGAGCAAGAAAAAGATCAAAGGAACAGTTTGAATGGTGATAAGAATTTTTTGAAATTTCATTCATACCTAAGAATGCCCTTCTGACCGTACAGGTAGGAAACAATAACGCTCAGATATGTTCATATATAACTTTTATGTTAATGTTTTAGTGAGAGAAATGAATTTAACATGTAAGGAATATGGTTTGAGCTAGACTGGATACAACTGACACTGTAGACTCCATATGAATGGATTTTATTTAAATCAAGAGTTACATTGGCCCTCCAAGCTGGAAATCTTCATTTTTAGAACTGACCTTCCTTTTAAAATGAAATCTCAACAAATCTCAACTCTATAGAGTTCATTTTGGTCCTTCATTGTATATACTATTGCGCATTGTTGTTTGGCAATTGGGGTCAATAAGACATAATGTTAAGTGTGATTAGTTTGTAGGTAGGAAACTTGGGTTTGTATTCTTATTTCAATAATAACTAGATGTGTAACCTCGGGCCAGTGACTTCAGTTTTCTAAATCTGATTCCTTATCTAAAAAACACAAATGTAGAATTTTAAAATAAGTTGTCTAGGATCTTAAAACAAAAATTATTTGTTTTCTTAAAACAAAAATTATTTGTTTAATCATACTCATAGGACCATTCTGAGGAAAGAACTTTTTAAACCTTAATGTTTTACACAATTTTTTGTAGAAAAAATAGATATTAAAAACCGAAGTCTAATCTGCTTATGTCTGTTTTGTTTGGAATAATCAACTAACCCAAAATCTTCTGTAGGACAGAAGCCTTATACTTCCTTTGTCTACCATCCAGGAGCCAATTTGCTATGTGTAGAGTTAGTGCCAGATAAATTTCAAATGAATAAAAATAGTGCATTGGAAAATCTTGTGGAAATGAATGATGTAAACTAAAAAAACAGAGAGAAAGAACTGATATTATCTAAAAAAAAAGGAACTTTCTTTAAACAAATCCATGTGTCATATATGTACTTTTCCTTTGGTGTAAGAAATGAAAAGTAGTCAATGAAACCATCTACATACTACATGGAAAGCTCCTATTTGAAATTCAGTTGACACTTCTTGCACATTTTACATCTCCTATTATTTAGTGATTTTATTTGACATTACAAGATGTTCCCTAACTTGATAAATATTAAGCACATGTAGAGTTAAGTCTTACGTAAGATTCCTCATTTTCCTCTTCTGGAGTGATGGGAAGGATAGAAGGCTTTGTTGGCAATTTGAGTTCATATGTCATTATACTCCACCTGAAGGAAAAGAAAACAGTGGCCTAAAAATCACTTCAAAATCTCATGAATTATTTACCTTCTCATAAACATAAATATATTTGTCAATGGTAATTAAGTCATCTAGGATCGTAAAATCGTAATAATTTCATGTCAGGAGACATGAAATTCTGAGAGCCTCAAAAGACCTGAAATTTACAAGAATCTATGTAACTACCCTCTAGTATTGATCCTTTTCCAGATTAAGTATATTTATATTTTCTAAGTTATATAAATCACCTTCCATATAACAATCTCTCTTATTAAACTGTCTTGTCCTTAAAAAGCAAATTAACTGTATTCTAATTAGAGGAATATATGGGGGAGGTGGACTTAAGCAGAAATTATCACGGAAAAATTTAATTGAATTAGATATTTTTCAGTCATCTTTTGTTACTGGAAGCTATTGTGTTTGAAGGCAAATATTTAAAACTTTGGCCATCCAGAAAAAAAGAACACAGAATAAGCCCAGCTCCTGCTCAAAAAAGGGTTCAAAATTTATGATATATAATTGTGTTGATGTAACAATATGTCAAATAAAAATTTTACCAACCTATGAAAAGTAACGAATCAGTCCTAGAAAACATGTTTATTAGAAAAGGTTTACTGTGACTGAATCTAGAAACAGAATATAGAGGGAAAAGATATATGAAAATAAATTCTAAATTCCATATATCAATTAAATCAATATATTAAACTATCCTTATTCATACTAATGAAGGTAAGCCTTGGGTTCAATTTTTCTTCAGTACAAGTGATTTGGGCATTTGTTTTCCTGCTACTGATTACAATTCCTTTTCCTTAATGAGATGCTGTGGCTGGGAAAAAAAACAAACAAACCTCATTTACCTAGTGGCCACCTACTAATCAGCCTCCATGAATCTATCTAGGTTGGTCCCTGAATGACAAACAATTCATCAGATGCTCAAAAGTTTTTCTAGTACCCCAAATCTTCTCCTTTATCTCTTTTCTTCATGATCTTAGATAGAGTATGACTTGGTTAGGTTACCCACTGCCCACTCAGATCACAAAGGTGCTTTCCAGACAGGTGTGAAATGTAGTCTCCAGATGAAACAGGAACAAGTAGGTAGATGAAAATCTTTAAGTATATTTGCCATTTTATCCCCAACTCCAACACAGACATCCTTAGCCAACCCTTTCACCCACCACCTTCTTGGGTCATCATTTCCAGGGATGGAAGTGACATAACTACAATCAAATTAACAACACTAAAGACGCCAAAGAACCAGACAAAAGAAGAAGATTCTACACCATGTCTTCGCCCTGGTAAAAATACCAGGGGCCAGGAAGAAAGGAAGGTAGAAAAGCATGAACATACCATAAGCAAGTGTCACTAAAAAGTATGCTCAAAAGGCTGAATGGTAAATTATGTAAGCAAAGGTGACGAGAACATTTCAAAGAGGATTTAAAAGAGCTTGAGTTAAAGGAGAAGATGTGTTGCAGAAAGGGTTTTTTTTTTTTAAAGGCTGCTCAAAGTTTATTAGTTTCAGTTGAGTACAAAGTAAACAGGTTACTGAGGCTGCTGAAAAGCACATAGGTGATTCAGATAGTAAAAAAACAATAGCAGTGTGGTTTCTTTTACTTGTTTTTTGGTGTTTTGCTTGTTTTCCTTAAAAAAAAAAAAAACCACAACTACTTCTACACTTATGCAGCCTATCTATTCTAAAGGAATAGGTGGGAGAGGGAAGGGAGGGAAGGGGGAAATGGGCTCTGATGCCTAGCACACTTCAGAAGCGGGGGAGCAGCAGGGAGGGTGCTGCTGCTCATGCAGAAGGCCCAGTGCTGGTCTTGCTGGGCTCGCTGACATGCCGCTTCCTCATGGCCTCCTGAGCCAGGTCACAGGTGATCGTGCCATGAGCAACCTGGAAAGTTCCTGAGTGCTCTGGGGATTCCAATACAGTTGTCATGAATGGATGACTCGACTTGCCGAAGAAGAAGCTTGCCCACCAGTGGCCTGGGTCTGATTTGGGAAGACCAGGATGGTGGGGGATCACTTCCCCAGAGTACTCAGCACTTCCACAGGAGCAATTGCTGGAGGTGGAACCCAGATGCCTTCGGTAGTAGTCATGGGTTGCTACAAGTGAACCTCTGGACGGGATTGCTGCCATATTGCTTGTTCTTCTTATGATGATGTAAACCTTAGTGGCGGCTCCCTAGCAGCCCCTGTCAGGCAGTGGGCTGCAGCGGACGATCACCGGTGACCTGGCTCGGGGGAAGGGGGCTCTAGGCCACAGAGCCCATTTGTAAAGGAGATCACGGGAGGATACTCCACGGCAACAAAAATGCGAGAGTTCTTTGGGTTTCAGAAAGGGTTTTGTATATGCTGAAATTTCAGTTTGAAGGAAAATTTAAAGGTCCCTGTGTGTAGATTTTTTTAAACACAATTTCAATATGAAAAAAGAGAAAGAAGAGAAATGAAAAACAGGACAACAGAGATTATAAGATGTTTTGTTACTAGGGGATTGGAAATCTCTACAAATGGTTAAATTTAGTTGGTGAGGGAAGTCAGCTGCTGGGTGGCTTCAGACTGGGTCAATTGCAGTGAAAAATATCTCTCTATATCTTCCTTCTTCCTTTGCTCCACTCCTGGAAGATGAGGTGGTCCTTCTCCTAGTCAAGTCCATCCACTCAACCTATGCTTTTGGATCCTATTCCCTCTTATCTTATCTGGGATGTTGTCCAATAAATATTCTCTCTGTCTCTGTCTCTCTCTACATCTAAACACAAAGTCTCAGTTTCCTCATCTGTGAAATGAGGGGGATGGAATAGATGGGCTTTGAGGGGTCTTCTATTTTGGGTAATCACCTTATGATGCCTTAATAAATGCTAAATGAATTGATATTACTGGTGATCTAGGACCAACACTCAGTTTCGTAATTTCAGGAATCTAATTTTATTAGTGTGATCAGGACTTATCAGAGGCAACATTGCATAGTTGAAACGTGCTCAAGGTTAGGAAGACCTGGGTCCAACCCCCACCTCGAGTCATCAAATCACTTAATGTTGTTGTGCCTTAATTTGCTCATCTACAAAATGAAGGCATTAGATTCACCGGCCTCTAAGGTCCCTTCCAACTTTAAACCTATGGATTCATGCTGCCCACAGTCATAAGAGCTCTGACTTATAAGTCAATTTAAGCATAAGGCCACATCCCTAGATTAGTGATGCCAAGGAGCTACATTTAGAAATTTTTGGCATAGATTTCCTTTAATTAAAGCAATGAGTTCAACAGACTACTTTCCTCATTTGATTTCTTTTATTTTCTCCCATTAAAAACAAAAACCAGAGCTTCCAAAGAAATGTTTTCAAAGTACCCTTTACAACCTCATACCAAAAAGTATTCCCCTTTACCTGTCAAGCATTTTTGTACTGGCTCGTTCCAACTTCTCCAATATCTGTGGTAGCTGGGTGTCATCATCACAGGAACCACCCCAGCCAAGAACCCGAGCAAGGTCATTTCCTGTACCTAAGGGTAGGACTCCCAGTTGACACTGAAATAAAACACATTTGGAAGACCTTTAATTTAAAGAGTCTAGAAACAGAAAACCCTTTCTCCAGATACAAATTAAGTAATTTGTGTAATTACTTAACACAGTAACAGAAAATTGATAAGAATTGGCAAAAGACAGGCACACATACTTGCCTGTTTGTGCAAGCTGAGTTTATCAATTTCCGACAAAACCCAACCAACGCTTCCATCTCCTCCACAAACAAGAATCCGGAAGTTGTCAAACTTCTGAAATAATCGTAAGCTGAAGGGGGAAATTGTTTTATTTTAGTAAGTTAACTAGTTCAATGAAAAGTCTAATATTTCCCCAGAAGTACTGTTTTCATTAGTATAAATGCAATTATTTCAGATTAATTACAGATAATTTTCTGGGTAAGCATATGAATCGTTCTAATTCAGTTTTGCACAACCTATACTTTTCTTAGAAGATAATAAAGAAAGGGAAAATAAAAATATGAGGAAGGTGAGAGATGAAATTAGAAGGAAGAGAAAAATGAGTAATCATATAAAGAAAAAGGATACCAGGATAGAATGTAAAAAAGAAGAGGATGGAAATAACATTTTCATATTTCAGAAACAAAATAGTATTTTAGATATTACTATTATATTCTAGACCACAGGTTCTCAGCCTAGAGTCAGTTACCCTTTTTAAAAATATCATAATAGCTGTTATTCACTATAAGTCTTTTCCTTATATACTAAATATTTTATTTTATATTATATATTTGATTTTGTATGTGTATATATGTATATGTATATGTGTGTATATACATATGTGTGTGTGTATACACACACATATATTTTAAAATATTTTTTCTGCAAAGGGATTCATAGCCTTCAACAGACTGAATGCCAAAAGGGTTCATGGCACCAAAAAGGTTAAGAAACCCTGGGCTAGTTTTTTTGTAGGCACTTAGGTATCAAATGCCACCTGAGGCACTAGTCTACTATTTTCTACCATATACATTGTGTTCTTTTCTCTTTATCCCCCTCTTTTCAATTCTGCTCTCGCTCTCATTATTCACTTTTCCATTCCTGGCATATCTGACCCTACAGATGGATCTCTTCCTGCTGTTGGTTTGCCTTGTTAAGTTGGTAAACTTTCCTATAGAAATTTTTGCGCAAAATAATTAAAGGACCAAGAGTTTATATACTTTACTTAGTAGGCAATGGGGAGTTACAGAAAGGTTTTGAATTGAGGGGTGAGGCCATCAGGGTGGCACAAAACATCAAATAACTGTGTAAAGAAGAGGTTAGAGTAGGACAGAAGGCAGCAAGACCAGTTGGGGGCTATTACAAGAGTCTAATGAGAAGAGTCTGAAATACAATGAGTGCAGTGATTTAGATTAATCAGTAGCATCCATCGCCACTGTTAAGTACAGCTGGAAGTACCTAGACTCTAGGTCCTAGAGTATACAGATTCATATTTCAAATAATGTGTCATCATCTGACATTACTTCTGAAAAAATGTGCACACAAGTGTTTTTATTTTCTGGGACTTCTATATTTTCTTCTAGTGAAAAGACTATATGTGTATAGGTATATATGAAATCTTGACATTTTAAGTAATAAAACACATTGCGGACATAATTAGAAAAAACAGATGATGGAAGAATTATTTTGGCCATTCCTGTATGAATGGAAGGAATAAATACACACCCTAATGAAAGGAATAATTACACAATTGTAACACATGGATGATAGTAAGTCAAGTATTCTTTCTATTGGTTTAATGGCAGAATTTTTAAGGTTATCGGCAGAAGTTATGCTGGAAACAGTGTATGGGAACACCAAAATTAGATAAAGAAGAGAAATAAAATATGCAGTCTTAGCCCAAAATGTACAGAATACTATACTTCAATTACATTGAAAGAAGGTAATGACTGGATACCTAAGTAATCTGTTATTCAGGTGTTCTAATCTGCTGCAGTAAAACAATACTTTACAAAGACTTTACATAGTTTTAAATAGCTTATAGGTTCACTTAAGGAAATAAGTTTATTTAAAGACTATGTTTGTACTTGCCTCAAGAGAACAAGGGGTTCTGAGTAATTTGGAAATGCTAAAAGTCACCTTGTTTTGGAGGCATATTGAACAACAACAATAAAAACCCACATCCAGTTCTAGAAGAGGTATGAAAATTATTTGATAGCATCAGACCATGCCAAAGTGCTGACACTTTTTTTTGAGAACATAGAAAATCTGACTCTGAAAAATGGGAAATTAAGAAAATCACAAAGAAATAAAAATAAATCTGAAGTTTAGTTGTTGCCTCTATCTATCACAAATATCTCATGAGAACTAATGATTATATCTTGAAACTTTTGAATTCTTTTGGACATAAAATGATATAAACATCATGTCAATAAAAAGTAAATTAGAATACTGCTTTCAAATAAAAGAATAAGACAAATGCTGCATGAAAACTGAAGGGATGTTTTGTTTGTTTTTTTAGCATTTTTGCTTTGTTTTAGGAGAGAATCTTACCCCAAAAAATGGTATTTAGTGAGGAAAAACTATTGCATTAATACTTTTTTTTAAAGTAAAATCTAAGCAAAGCAAATTCTATAAAGCTACTAAATGAATTGAATAGACTATGATTTCATTGTTATAAGAATTACTAGATGAGGAAATTTCCCCTAGTGATACAGGTAGGTGACTTCTTTGAAACTACAAATCTTAAGAAAACTGCCTCAAGAACTTACAGGTTAAGTGACTTGCTCTGGGTCACATGGCCAATATGTGTCACTGACAGAACCTGAATGCAGGTCTTTCTGGCTTCAAGATTGGCTCTCTACCCACTATGCAATGCTGCTTCTCAAAGTGAGGGGGAAAAAACTAATAAAAATGTTTGAAAAGCCTTTGAAAAGTGACAAAGCAATTTACAAAAATACAAACATACAATGTATATAGAACCACACACAAATATTCCTAAACATTTCTGTAACTTACAGGGCTTAGAACAGAAACTCATGTGTAGTAGTCACTGCATAAGTATTAAAAGGGCATACTGTAATATGCAAGTGATCCCTAATTAAATGCTTTCATATGATAAAAAAAAAACTTTCATTTTGAGAAAAGAAATAAAAGATACCATTCTGAGAGATACAGCAGGCCTGGAGAAAGGGAAATATTTTCCTTATTTGGGTGGGGGGGCATAAAAAAGAATTTGTAGACTTCAGACCAGTATCACTGTAACTCCTGCAAAATTCTAGAAAATAATATCAGGGATAGTTTGGACAGGAAGAGGACGTAGTCAGTATGACTTCATAGAGACTGGGTCATTCCAGGCTCATCTGATGCCATTTTCTGACAGGAGTTTGTTACAATAGAAAGGGGATTTCTAGTTTGGTAGATCAAGGAGATATAACTATAGTTTACTTAGATTTTAGCAAAGCATTTGACAAATCCTTTCATGCTACTCTTGCAGAAAAAATGGAGGACCACAGGCTAGGGAGTAGTATAATTAATTTATAGAATGGTTACCATTAATTATTCAGTAAAGGCAAGAATAGGAATGGGTGCAAATATCAAACAGGCAAATTTAGGCATGATAAAAGGACAAACTTCCTGACAATTATAGTTATCCAGAAGCGGGATGGGCTTCTTCAAGAGGCAGCAGAGTTGAAGTCGTCAAACAAAGAGTGGATGATCATTTGTGAGACACATTAGATTGATGGTGTGGTCTTTTCTAACCTCAAGATCTGTCAGTCTGTGATCTCAATGCAAAAATGCTTCTGAGTTGGAAGGAACAGAAAGGGCATAAATATTTATATGTGAAATTGATATTCAAAGAAGTAAGAGTAATTCAGTTGTTCAGGGAATTCACTAAGCAATACAAACAAGTACTATATAGTTTTGAAAATATACCTTCAATCTCTAGTAAATCCCTCTTCTATCCCTGGGGCCCCTCTTGAGTTGAAATTATCCATCATTCCAAATTACATGATTTTTTTTTTTTTGCTTTTTGCAGGGTAATTAGGGTTAAGTGATTTGCCCAAGGTCACACAGCTAGTTTTTGTGTTAAGTGTCTGAGGCCGAATTTGAACTCAAGTCCTCCTGAATCCAGGGCCAGTGCTCTATTCACTGCTCCACCTAGCCACCCCCATGAATTTCATTAAGAGAAGCACAGATTAAGACATGGTGAGATAACGATATTTGTTTGCCTTCTTAATTTAAAATCATAGGTCTCATTTAATAGTCCAGAGGTGAAAAGTAATGAACTAATCAGACATATCATTTACTATAGATCTCAAAATTTCAGACTTTTAAAATTATATAGTGAATACATACTTATAAATATTCTATTTTCAAAGGGGATGGGCAAGATAATAGATCAGGAATAGATTCTGATCCTACTTCTGATAATACTGTTGTCTCATTAGGTACTGACCTGAGTTATCAGTTCTACAATGTGGGAAGGAATAGACTAGATCACCGGGAACAAAATAATTTGATTAATGTTAATTAATCTCTCCATCAAATGCTCTATATCACATTATGCCCCTTGTTCAAGTATGTGGACCATTATATTAACTAATTTTAATACAAGTACCCCACTCACTACTCTATACTACTTTACACTTGAATGAACATGAATATTTTCTCCCATGGTACAGATCACTTATCATCCACACCACTTTTAAGTGCAACTTTTGCCCATGACCTTCAGTAAATCTGCTAGTGGTGCTGCACTCTGGTGTCCTGGAAAACTTTCTCTCCAGGGTTCAGGAGACCTTTCTCCAGTTCTCTTGACATTACTTGGAGATTCCTACAGCATCAAGGCTGTCTGGTATAACTCATTCTCTCAACAGGACAGACCCGTTAATTATTATAGTCATAAATCTCCTCCACGAGATTTATCACACCTCTTTTTATGGACAGCTCATCATTAGTAGAATCCCACCACCAACTCACACTGTGTCTTACCATTATCCTTTGGGTTTTCCAGCTAGGTGGTACAGTGGATGGAGCCCTGAGCTGAGAGTCAGGAAGACAAGTTCAAATCTGACTTTAGACACTTATTAGCTGCGTGACCCTGGGTAAGTCACAACCTCTGTCTCCTTCAGTTACCTCAACTATAAAATGGGGAGCTTCCAGGGTTGTTATCAGGATCAAATGAGATAATATCTGTTAAGCAATTAACACAGATTCTGGCACACAGTAGGTGCTTAATAAATGCTTGTCCCCTAGGTTCCATCTCACTCCCATTTTGGGTTACTGATCATTCTGATTTCTTATGAAGTTGCAGTAATCCATAATTTGTAGCTACATAACATCATTGGAAGAATAATGGTGTTTAAAAGAAGTGTTTCTGTTTCAGAGATAAATCTTCAGAGTGGAGCACTGTGCAGTTTCCTAAATGAAATCCAGTCTGCTCTTTCCTCCTATTCAGTTCTAGGCTAAGTTCATTGTCCATCTGCAGCATTTGTCTAAGATGCATATATGTATTAATGGACCAGTTTTAGAGCTGGTCCAGCTAATTATACATAACAAGGTGGGCAATTGACATTTTTCATCCCTGAAGCTTTTTCTTGGTGGATAATCAAACCAGAATGATTAAAGATCTCATTTAAGAAGCTCTGAAATGTTCCAGGGCTTAATGCAAATCAGCACAATGTAAAAAAAAAAAAAGAGTTTGTAGACAACTTTAGCTTCTACAGAGAAGGTATTCCTCTTCAATCTGGATTCTGAATTAGAAATCCTCTGTGTCAGTTCCAAACAACTTTGGTATGCAGAAATCACCAATCGCTGAACAAAGTTATCCCTATCATTCCCGGAAACTTTTATGACCTTAATATATGAATGAGAAACCCCTCATTGGAGAAAGGCTTTTAAGGTGGCATTTTCTCTACGAAATCAAACACGCTTTTTTGTAGCTAACAAACAGTGAACACAATGATCTCTTGTATCATGTTTACATTTCAGCCAAATACTTGACTTGAAAGGTGCACTCTACTATAGACTACATTTGTAAAAGTAATGTTTGCTACTCTTCTCTTCACTAAGGATGCTTTCAACAAAATCTCTAGCTTTATTCCAAGCTCAGCCTCTCTTCCTATGCAAATATCTTATAAACCCTATAGCTGGTAGCATTTCCTCTCCCTCATGACATTATTTTGTATTTATTTCTATGTGTATGTTGTACTGGCTCACTCCAGTAGAATGTAAACTTCCTCTGGGTATGAACTACTTTACTTTTTATCTTGGTAGCCTCAACAGTGTTTCACCTACAGCAGACACAATGTTTGCTGAATTGAACTGAAATGTGTGTAAAACAATCTCTTCTAGACTTGAGAGTGATGAGAAGGTATGTGTGTGAGTCTGTGGTTATTGATTTCTTTTCCATCATATTTTTTTTTCAATAATAACAGGTATGATATTTTTCTAATCATATGATGTCTTTCCTTTTCATCTTTCCTTTTCTCAAATATCTTGAGAATTGATTCCACAATATCTTTAAAATTATGTTAATTCCAGTCTAAACTTTCTCTCTCTATGCAGTTCTTCTGGTCTAGCTGCTCATCTCCTCTTTGACTTTTTTCTTCTTTTTGGAAGGGGGAAGGCAGGGCAATTGGGGTTAAGTGACTTGTCCAAAATACATGTCTTTTTATTTCCTAGTGTGACATATTGGAAAAAAAAAACAGATCCATTATAGTTCAAATGTAGTGGTTTCATTCTCATTGATGGAGAAAACATCTTGTGTTAGAAACCTTGAGTGTTCTTTTCCATTTCCCCTCCAATGGTTGTTATCCTGGTTTTATCCTTAAATGCTTTTGAGATGATTTAACATAATTGGGTCTCATATCAAGTTTTCTATGACCTCATTTTTCTTTCCACCACATCTAGGAGTACTATGAGACAAAACTGGTCATAAACTTCCCCCATCCTCCTCTATAATACATTGTAAGTATATTTACATTCTAAATTGATATTATTATTATTAGTTGCCATATCTCTCCATTTGGTAAAAATATCAGCTGTTTATTGGTTGAGTGCTGTCTAAAGACTTGTTTTCCTGTCATATCAACTACCTTACATTTATACTGATGTTTCATATGAAATGGTAATAGCACATCTTGATTCTTCTTCCTCTATCCATTTCCCATTTGAGGGTATTCATAGCTTGTTTATATAGGTTGGGTTGGAGCTATTTTAAATGCATGATAAAGTTCAATTTTATCTTCCAGTCTGTTGTTAGTTCTGATCTCCACTCTAACAAACCAATTATATACATACAGACAGCTGATTCAGAAAGGACTTTCAGGGCAGCTAGGTAATGCAGTGAATAGAACACTGGCCCTGGAGTCAGGAGGACCTGAGTTTAAAATTGGTCTCCAACACTTGACACACTTACTAGCTGTGTGACCTTGGGCAAGTCACTTAACCCCAATTGCCCTGCCTTCCCCTATCCAAAAAAAAAGACTTTCACATTAGGAACTTTTTCATCTGTGGTTGCTTCCTATTTGTTATGTCATTTTTTTGTGATTTTATTTGGTGAATGTCATGTCTATTATTCCAACCTTCATCTGAATAAAGTATTCATAATCTATAGACGTGCATCAGCTAACTCAATCTCTTCTTTATACTGATGAGGAAAGTGAGGCCAAAACAGGAGAAATTACTTGCAAAGGGTTACAGAAGAAACAAATGACAGAGTAAGATTCAAACTCAGGTTCTTTCACTACAAATCCACCTCTATTTCTACTCTACCATATTTTCCAACATTTTTTTTAGTATCTTCCTCTATTCACATGTTTCCCTGATCACGCTATTTTTGCTTCTGCTATCACAAGTACCTTAAAGAGAACCAATTGGGCCATAAGCTTTTTAGTTCTTGGCTTTGGCTGCAGGATAAAAATAAACTCTGCCACCTTCCATGTTTGCCTCTCTAAGAATACAGAGGTTATCCTTACATTTAATGGCGAGAATGTCAATACTGAAATGATTCCTTTCTTTCAGTAACATGTCAACTCAGTGACCTCTATGACCTTAGAACTCCCACTTACAGTGACAACAGAAAAGTTAATGTTTCTAGATGGTCTGAAAACAGATTCCTAGCATGTTCTGCTCCCTTTTCTGAAAGTTGCCAGTACCACTGCAGAAGTAGAAGAGGCCATTTTGTAATTTTCTTTATTTCATGGGTTCTGATGACCAAAAACTTATCACTTAGTAGCCAGATCCTCCATAATTAGCTAGACTGATCTTCAGAAAATAGCCAGTCTATTGCTATAACTCTACTCAACATCTTTTCATCATGGAAGAACCTACTACAGCTTGGTTTATACTGATAGCCTTTGGGAGCGCAAGGTTACCTTGAAATACAACACTGAGATACTAGAATGGATCTTTTGTGAAAGTATCATTACCTACTAAGGCAAATAGTAATAGTACACCATGATGAATTTATATATGAATATAATGAAATAAATGAATGTTTTCTAGAACCAAGCAAACTGACATATCATCACTGTATATAACTGTTAAATGGAACTCTTTAAAGAGTTAACCAAATTCTGAGAAATTAAAAAACTTAAAATTTAATTAATCCATATAAATATCTGAAATAGTAATAAAACATCTATAATTTAATTATTTTCTTTAGAATAAAAATCAATCCTTTATCTATATCTGTTTTTAGATACATCTATAATAGTAATGGCAAATACACATGGAGGGAGATGCAAACTCAATTTCTTATTTTATACTAGGTTTTATTGAAAGAAGATTTCTCAGTAATGAATAATGTATTACCCCAAATGAGGTCCTCCATTTATTAAGTCAAACACCTGAGCAGGATTTAACAACTGTTTAAATCGACGGAGAAACTTTACTCCCTGATTATCTCCACTTTTAGAGTTGACAAATACCAAAAGCGGGCTAGCACGACATGGTGGAGCCGTTGCTTTCCAAAATCCTGCAAAAACACAAATGGCAAGATCAGTAAAGATGGCTTTATTGTTTAAATAACAGTAAATCAGAGAAAGGAGAAATGTTAAAATCTATAAAAAAGGACTATTAGCTGAATATTATCTACTATTTGAATACTTGAAATAATTAAGCTAAAACATAAGCCATACCTTGATTCAATTTTAAAAGATAGTTAATGGCTATTGTTTGCATACAATTAACATTAAAATATACTATTTTTTTGTATTCTAATGTTCAGCAACAAAAAATTTCAAAATAGGATAAAAATCAGTAGTTGCTACCATTTTCTATCTGTTTTGAATAGAGGCCAATTGAATACATTTTTAGACATACTAATTGTTCTCTTCTAGGAATACTGACTTTTTAAACACAATGAATAGATTTAAGTTTAGGTTATAATAATTCACTTATTATTTAATGAAATATTTTTATCTCTTTTTTTGGAGGGCAATTGGGGTTAAGTGACTTACCCAAGGTCACAAGGCTAGTTTTTGTGTTAAGTGTCTGAGGCTGGATTTGAACTCAGGTCCTCCTGACTCTGGGGCCAGTGCTCTATTCACTGCGCCACCTAGCCACCCCTTTTTTCTCCTTTTCAACTCCCACCCCTCATCTAAATAACTATTCTTTACTTTGGAATGACCTCAACAGAACTTTGATACAATATGGCTTAAGATGCATATATTTAAATGATAAGTCGAATTTTATTCTTTGAAAATGAGAAAAATATAAAGCACCATATCAATGCCACATAATAAGAATAATGATATAGTTAAAGTCTTATACTAGTAATATAGGGTTGATTGAGAGAGATATACATTATATGTATATATATATATATATGCACACACACATATATTTTTATGTATGTGTGCATGTATGTATAGGCAGCATGGTACATAGTAAAGAGAGAAACCTCAGAATCAGGAAGCCCTGGATTCAAATTCTACTTCTGACACATACTTGCCACATGAGTGGGTAAGTCCTATAACCTCTCAGTGCTCCCCAGGGCACTCTCTCAGATTGTAAATTATAGAGCATGATGATCTGCATTGGTATAGGGAGTTTTCTCAATCAGAGTACCCTATACCCATGGAACAAGAGTTCCAGTGAAAAAACAAAACAAAACACAATCATATAGCATGTCCAAGTTTTAATGAAAGTTGTCACTATTCTCCATGTTATAAAGAACAAAGGTACTTGGTTCTATATTTTGTATTTAAACTAAGTTGTGCCATTCTTAAAAGAGAATTATGAAAGAGATTGTATAATACTTCATAATTTAAGTTTAAAATTACCCCCAAAATCATGTGGTTAGGGTTTTCCCTAGTTCTTTTCAGGCGATAATCAGTAACTATCTTATGTTAACTATCAAAATGAATAGGGTAACAAATAATACATATGAAAATTTCACAGAAAAGCAATGGAAATGTAGAACTTTAACGTTTCTATCAATTCATAATTGATAGATCATTTTCCTGCTTCAATGGTTTAAGTGAAAAGACAGAGAAACTAATTCTGGAATAAATAATGGCAGTTGTGTGGATTAAGCGAAAATATACATATGCACAATAATTATATATCAAGAACACTCATAACTTATACTATTACATACCATCAGAGTCTATGCTGTTCAGTGCAATCGGGGGTATGATAGACACCTTACATTGGTCAAGCGGACATTTATAAGGAAACAAATCTTTGCAGGCAGTGTGTACCTAATAACAAATGATGTTTGATAAATACCAGTGAAAGAGATTCAATTCCCTAACAACTAATAACATATATTACAAATATAGGTGAGCACATATCACAAAAGATCTAATCATTTGTAATAGCTTCTAGTTCAAGGTCATCCTTCTCAGTATCAAATAATAGCTGCTAAAAGACCAATAATTTGGTAATTAGCATCCTTTTTCAGTATCTGCTATACAAGGAACCACCCCCTCCCCACGACTTACCTTAAAACTTCACTAAGACTTTGAGAACACCCCATATATTCATTACATTATGCCAAGCCAGATGCTTAACCTATAGGTCACAGTTTTATGATCTGTAAGATAAATAGATCTGATGCACTAAATAAAATTCCCAAGAGAGAAAAAAAAAGGATTAGGAGATGGCTGCTAACACTGAGAAGAGAGGCAATGTTTCATGAGATGAAGACAAAAAACTAACTCTAATCACTTAAACCCTGGCCTTAGATACTTAGATAAATGCTAACTTACTTATTAATAAGATCTATGTGGTGTAAAGGAGTATATATACAAGGTCCCCCGAGATCAAGGGTGGGTGTGTGGGTGTGTGTGTTTCTATCTAAGAGCAGTAGCCTTTTAAAATATTGTCTTGGGTTTTTTTTTTAATTTCCCCATTAGTCCTTTTTTTGAAACAACCCCACCCTGCTGTCACTTTCAGATTGAATTCTCCCTTGCAACAAAGAAAAGAAAGTGAAAACCCTCAATACAACAAATGCTTTTAATAATAATTCTAATAATAATAATAATAATAATATATAATAATGTCAAATACCTGGAATATTATGCCATTTTATTCCAATTGGTGTAAAAAATTGAAAAATAACAGTGGTTACTGGAAGAACTTCATGTACAAAGAAAAGAATATTTTGAGGGAAATTGTGGTAACAAAAATAAAAGTAATCCTGATTTTTAAATATAGTTTTTACATCTAGTTTAGCACCAGATTTTGTATTTCAAAAGTATCACATTAAAATCTAAAAAGCATGCTTGAAAAAAAAGCAAATCATGATATCTAGCTGTAGCAAAGGCTGTCATTCTAAGATTCCTTGGAAACTCTCAATACAGCAAGATATATGATACAGAAATCACAAGCCCTTCATGCCTCTGTAGATTTTTTTCAAGAATTGTTGTGTTACAACATGACTAATGTGGAAATATGTTTAATATGATTATACATGTAAAACCTATATCAGATTGCTTGCTGTCCTGGGGAAAGGGAACTGAGGAGAGAGGAAAATTTAGAACTCAAAATTTTACAAAAATGAATGTTGAGGGGGCAGCTAGGTGGCGCAGTGAACAGAGCACTGGCCCTGGAGTCTGGAAGTCCTGAGTTCAAATCCAGCCTCAGACACTTAACACACACACACACACACACACACACACACACACACACACACACACAAACTAGCCATGTGACCTTGGGCAAGTCACTTAACCCCAATTGCCTTCCAAAAACAAAAAAACAAAAAAAAAAAATGAATGTTGAAAACTATCTTTACATGTAATTGGAAAAAGTAAAATAGTATTAAGAAAAAAAGAAATTGTTGTGGTAAAAAAAAAAATATCCATTACTTGGCTATACACATTCTGGTAACAGCTCTCTATTAATTTAGAATGGTTCTCTGACAAGAAGTGCAATCTGTCCTGGGAGTTTAAGTCTTTCCAGGATGATTGCACCTAGCATGAATTGTGTTCCCATTGGTATAGGTCTTTGGGAACCCAGGATTACCCTTATACCATCACATGTTATCAGATCAAAACTGGAATAGAGGAAAAATGCCTTAATGCAAAGGATAATCTATGTCCATATGAAAAATAGGATCTATAATTATAGGGAGGCATATTTATAAAGGCTTTAGATAGTAAAGGGAAAATGTGTATATAATATATAAATGGCATCTGTATGATCAGCTCATCAATGCCCTGGCTTCTTTGTCTTACTTACAAACTTTAAGATATTAAAGATGAAATGAGAAAATATATAAACAAAACTCAAAGAGTAATACAAAAATAAAAACAGATACCAAGTAACTTTATATGCCACAGTAAAAAATGCCTACCATAGCTTTACACCAAAGGCACTTCCAATCTTGGAGACGTAGGACGCTGCCACAAGTCTTATCACAGACTGCGCATTTGGCACTGACGGGTAAGTTGCCTTCTAGCCATTGATGAGGCATGGCTATCTGTGGGCCAAGGGAGAAGAGGGTAGACTGAATTAGATGGCCCAGAACCAAACAAAACAAACTCAAAATTTAATAATCACTCACATTAACAATAACCCCTTCTTTGAATTAATATCATATGTAAAGGTATCTAGATTAAGAAGTATCATTCAAATCCACAGAATTTATAAATAGTGGCTTTAGACATGAGAAAGCAATCTTTACTTTGTATGTTATACACCAACTATTTTTAGCAAACAAATCTTTTTAAATCCAGTCTTTTTAATTCTTATCCATGTCCACACACACTGCAGTGAGCAATGTTATCTTTGAATGTGAAGAGATATTCTTAAACAAACACATGTGCACAATGTCAGCTTTTATTTCTACCAGAAAGAAGAAAGGATTTGACAGTACAAGAAGGAGAGAAGGGTCCATTTTCTGCTATCATGTAGGTTATCTACTGCATTATTAGTGCTTGTAAATAGAATCATTTAATATGGACAAATGTTATACATAATTTAAAAGTCTGGATAATGCACATGATACATGGAGAAATGTACCACTCTTTTATGAGAGTAGAATGAGTAGTGCTGAAAATGAAAACCTGAGATTTCTAAAGTTCTTTTTTGCTAAAAGAGCTCAATTTAAATGCCATATGTGCAAATGCAAGAGCTGTAAGAAAATGAACACAATTATCTTTAAAATCCAGAGCATATGCTTTCTTTATTAATCTAACTTTAAATTTTAAAAATATTTTTATATTATTTCAATTTATTAAATTCTAACAGATAGCTGGTGCATAGCTAGTTGTTTAAGATTTGCAAAGTACTTCTTAAACATTTTCCCATTTGATCTTGGGCTTGAAATTGGTCAATGTTTAGTAATGCATGGTTTCTACACTAGTTGGCACATTATTTCTAAATAAGAAGAAGCTGAGAGTAAGGAGTGGCAGCTAGTTATAAACTCCTTTTTTTTTTTAACTTTCTGCCTCTACAACGGCTATGAATGATTCCTAGAAACACCCACCACAAAAGCTGCATGCCTTTTCAGCACTGCCCAGGAGCCTGGTATCCTTAGAATCTGCCAGGACTACTGGGTAGAACTAATCCATCCCTGCAACAGGCTAAAAGGAAGCAGTGCGAAATTATCTTGTTTTTTTCCATCAAGCCAGAAGCAAATGGGCAAATACTACTATTCTACTACACAACACATTTCTTTCCTAACTTCTCTGAGAAATCTTCCTTCAATATCTCACAGTGCTCAGGGAGAGCTGAAAAGCAGTTAAAAATAAAAAAGACTCAAAATTAATATTAACCTCATCTTGACTCTAGAACAAAACTTAGGCTTGATGAAAGCAGAGAGAGACCTTGCTCAGTCAAGAGGATTGGTTTTTCAAAGAATTCAGATGATTAAATGACTCTTATTGAACCAAGTAATAATTACCCCACTTAATTCTGAATTCTATTTCCCCAATGCGGAAAACATGCAATTCTGGCTGTAGGAATCATCTAAAATAGGCAAGGTAGAAACTTACACCATCTTCATCCTCAATGATGTCTTTCCCAATGGAAGCTAGCGTAGTCCATTTGCAATTATTTGTTGCCCTCACTGCACATCTTTTGTGAGCTTTGAATTTACACACTAGAAAAAAATATATATGTATGTATCAACCATTCCTTATTTTTTAAGTACCAAATGCAAATTATTCCATGAAATTAATTTCAATGGACACCAGAAAAAAATAAAACCACATAATTCAGATATAAAACTTTAATTCTAGGGGCGGCTAGGTGGCACAATGAATAGAGAACTAGCCCTGAAGTCAGGAAGACCTGAGTTCAAATCCAGCCTCAGACACTTAACACTTACTTAGCCATGTGACCTTGGGCAAGTCACTTAACCTCAATTGCCCTGCCTTCCCCCTTCCAAAAAAAAATCAAAAACAAAACAAAACAAAAAACTCTTTAATTCTAGTTTTGTCACTTTACATACATACAGTCATCATAGTATGTATTTATTCATGCCTAGACCTTTAAAATTAATTGTTCCCATGTACATAATACTTTACAAAATCCAGCCTCACATAGGGATGACATGAAATGAGTAATTTAAGTATTATTATTCCCATTTCAAAGAAAAAAAAAACTGAAACTCAGAAGTAAAATGATTTTTTCAAAGTCATACAGCTAGCAAGCATTGAAGTCTAAATTTCAGCTCAGGTCTTCTAACTTCCATGCATATGATGCTACTGCTACTTCACATTATTTTTTCAGGAAGTTATTACCAGAATATATAAGTACCATACTCCTTAATGGGGACATAGAAAAGAAATGCACATTTAGTTCTCATCTTATCTGGGATAAAAATAAGGGAAGGACTCCGGATTACTTTTTTTTTAAGAATAAGAGAGAAGAAAATACAAATTAGTAAGAAAAGTTGAGGAAAGATTTTTTTTAATACCAGAAAAAAAATTAGTCTCAAGGATGATAACTAATAGAAATATGACCAGGAACCAAAAGGAGAGTGTTATAACTTAAAGTCATTATTCTGGTATACCTAACTGGTAAATGAGACAGGAACAATGATGTAATTCTGCCACCAAATTAATCACTGCAAAGAATCTTACTAGGACATGATATCCAGCACTATAAGCAAAAACTGAAATCAATCAATTAATCAATATGCATTTTGAAGCACCTACAATGGGCCAAGAACTAGGCTATGTGCTTGGAAAATATAGAATCCAGTGAAGAGAGATAACAGGTATGTGGACGGGGGAGGATAGGATTGAATGCATAAATAAATAAATAAATAGATAGATAGATAGATAGATAGATAGATAGATAGATAGATAGATAGATAGATAGATAGATATAGATAGATAAATGAATGAATGAATGAATAAATAAATAAATGAATGAATGAATGAATGAAAGAATAAATAAATATATGTATATATATATATATATATATATATATATATAGGTAGCGATGTGGCATAATGGATAAAAGGGTAGTCCTGGAGTCAGGAAAATTCATCTTCATGAGTTCAAATTCAGCCTCAAACACGCATGTATGACCCTGGGTAAATCATTTAATCCTGTTTACCTCAGTTTCCTCATCTGTAAAATGAGGCAGAGAAGGAAATGGCAAATCACTCAAGTATCTTTGCCAAGAAAACCCCATGTGGGGTCATGGAGAGTTGGACAAAGCTGAAAACAACTGATTGGCAACAAAACAGATACAAGGTGACTTAGAGAAGAAGGCACCGACATTTTCAGGGACCAGAAAAGGCTTCAAGTAGAATGTGCTACACTGACTAAGCCTTGAAGGAAGCTAGGGATTCTAAGAGGCAGGAGTAAGGAAGGCATGCATTCAGGGTAGGAGGAACAGCCTGTGCAAAAGCACAGAGGAGAGAGAAGTCGAGGTGGGAGGTTCAGAAAAAAAATCAGTTTTGACTTTGTATTCCCAGGAGCTTAATAAATGCTTGTGAATTGACTAACTGCACTGTTGTATCAGCAAGTACCCTAGCACACCAAGGATGGCTTGCTAGCACAGTTCTTTGATCTGCTTTGCTAAAGGAAAGACAACTTTTAAAGGGTCAACAACCTTACTTTAATTACAAATAAGTAGAAAATACAAGCAGAGAATTTAGCACAGAAATTCAACAGACAGGGCTCCTACTGTCTGAACAAAGTAATACAACCACCTACATACACCACCAGACCTGGAGAGAACAAACCTCTGAGTAGTCAGGGGGCTGTTAGCAAACTGCTACTCAGAATCCTGTCCAGGGAATCAAAAGATCCTTCTCATAAGTGAACCCTCAAAGCAAAATGCCAGTCTCCCAGAGTATATAACAAAGACTCTGCATCTGATTGGCTGAGTGTCAAGGAGCTTGGAAATCCTCGTGCCCCAGCACTTAACTGGAAAATTCCTGGAGCCCAAAACCTGATTAGCTCTGGGTTAGGGCCCTATGTGCCTATTAATGGAAAGGAAAAATCTTCAAATTCCATTAATAATACAACTGTATATGTATATACTGTAGTGTATATACATATACACTAGGAAGCAATATACATATACAAAGGAAGCAATGTGTAACAAAGCTGGAAAGGTAGGATGAAATTAGGTGGCAGACGGCTTTAAATCCTAAAAAGGGAATTTGTATTGGATCCTATGGGTAATAGGAAGCACATGGTGAGATTTCCACAGTTAAAAACATAAGGCAGGCCCCAAAGATGTCATTTCTTCAGGCTACTTAATAACTCTTTTGAAGTGCATAAAGAATCCTTCTCTAGAGTTTGCCCTCTAAAGTTGCTTTTTCTCCCTTATTCTGCTCCATGGGCTCATGTCCCAGCTAGTTCCACCATGCTATAGTTTATCAAGGAAGCAGAGAACAGAATTATAAAGGATTACTGAGAAAAGGAACCATGAAGATCCAAAGATCTAATCCAAACATTTCCTTCCCTCTCCAGTTTACAGAAGAAAGCTCACATCTAGAGAGCTACCATGACTTGCTCAGGAACTAGTAAGTGGCGTACCCAAGACTGATGCTTAAAAGTCCATCAAGCTTGCTGTTAGAGCACACTGTCTCTCCAAACAAACACAGTCTGCCCTTGTGAGGATAAGGAGGGGAGGAAAAGCATATAGCTACATAGTCCAGATGATTTGGGTGAGGGCGGCCATCAAAGTCTGGTCCTCCCCCTCCCCCCCCACATACCTGTTGTCTCTCTTCGCTGGATTCTATATTTTCCAAGCACATAGCCTAGTTCTTGTCCCATTGTAGGTGCTTCAAAATGCGTATTGATTGACTGAATGATTTTAGTTTTTACTTACAGTGCTGGATATCATGCCCTAGTAAGATTCTTTGCAGCGATTAATTTGGTGACAGAATTACATCGTTGTTCCCGTCTCATTTATCAGTTATGTAAACGAGAATAATGACTTTAAGTTTTAACACTCTCCTTCTGGCTCCCGATCATGCTTTTATTAGTTATCATCCTTGAGAAAGTAAGGAGGAATCCCTCACTGCAGAGAGGAGCTAGAAACTCTGGGGAGGGAAGAAAATGGGGAAGACAACAGTTGCAGACTATGGAAAAGTATTTAAGATAATCCAACATGAAGAGATTCTTTGTATACTTCTAGGACTAAACGAATCCCAGAAAACTGTTACTGTGGCATTTGCAGGGCTAATGGTTATCTATTTATCAGTTTGGATTTTGGTTTTTTAGATTCAATCTCTGCCCCATACCTCTCTTTCTCTC
>NW_027187341.1:12292207-12330072 GCF_028583685.1 Petaurus breviceps papuanus | reverse complement strand
AGAGAGAGAGAGAGAGAGAGAGAGAGAGAGAGAGAGAGAGAGAGAGAGAGAGAGCATTGCTATCCTCTGGGGCAGAACACTGGAGGAAATGTCTTAATGCTTCTATGTTATATAGGTAATTGGGCAACTACCTGGCAAGGAAAGAAAAATACCTTCCTGGGGGTAGAGGGAGCAATCAGTCAGTTGTCAGTCATTAAGCATTTATTAAGTGCCTACTATGTGCCAGGAACTGTACTGAGTATTGGGGACAGAAAAAAAAAAAAAAGGCAAAGCAGTTCCTGCTCTTAAGCAGCTCTGAGTCTAATGGGAGAGACCACAAGCAAAGAACTACTTAGAAACAAGCTAGATCCAGTTGAAGTTGGAAATGATCAATAGAGGGAAGGCATTAGCATTAAGGGGGAATCAGAGCCTAGATCCAGTGGTTCAGACTAAGTAAGCAAGCCTCAGGAGTACTGGAAGAAGAGTGCCAACTATAATACATTAACACGTGAAAGTGAAGTAAGAAAGGTACAAATTGTGACGGAATTTTAAAGGAAGGGGAAAGGGCATAATTTATTGTAAGTAGCTGCTTCCATGTGGTCTCCTCCCATCAGACTATAGGCTCCTAAAAAGGCAAGTACTGTCTTTTGCTTTTCATATCCCCAGCACTTAACATGGTGCCTGAAATATAGCAAGCACTTAATGAATGCTTAGATGGCATTTGAGTTGGGATTTGAAGGTAGTCTGTCAATGAAGCGGAACAAGTGTGGTGGAGAGGGAAAGGAGAAGGGCATTCTAGGAAGAAAGTAATAAGGGCAAAAGCACAGATATAGGAAATTATGTGGAAGATCCAGTAAACCACAATGAGAAGAGTTTGCCCAAAGCAGTATCTGAAAGAGAATAATGGAAGATTAAGCTAGAAAGGTATGTTGGGAACAAATCAGTGAGGGATGATTTAAAAACAAAACAAAACAAAACAACAGAAGCTTCTGGCTGGGGGTGGGGGAAGGAAGGAAATAAGCATTTATTGAGTACTTACTATGTGTCAGGCACTCAGAGCTTTACAAATATCTCATTTGATCCTTATCAAAACCCTAAAAGGTAGATGCCATTATTAATCACATTTTACAGTTACTGAAACTGGGGCAGACAGAGCTTAAGTGACTTGCCCAGGGCCAAATTTGAACTCACATCTTCAGGACTAGAACTCTCTCCATTTTGCCACCTGGCTGCCTAGAGATTGGTAGATTGGTTGAGACAACCTAATACTCTATATAACACAAAAATAAATAACTGGCCATAAAACATCTGTATTTGACCATACATTATAGTAACAAAGGGATATTTATCCTTCTGAGCAATCACCACCACCATCATCATCATCTAGCTTTCAAGAGTTTTGCATATGTTAACTCATTTTATCCTTTTAACCCATTTTAGCAGAATACACAAAAAGTATCTGCATATTAATTAAAGGAGAAGCAAGTTTTATAAATTACAAAGGTAAGGAGTTCTAGAAACATGAAAAAATATGCTCATGCTTTTTTTGGGGAAGGGGGGCTTCCAAATCTGAAATTTCAAGAATATAAGGAAATGCTCTGCAATGTAATATTAGAGAGCTGCCTGGAACACTAATGTTATTAATAACCTTCACTGTTATGATGTTTCAGAAGCTGCTTTTTCTTTCTAGCATTTTATCTATGAGAAGTATTTTCTTAAAGCACTATCAGGATGGCTAGCTAGTCTTCCTCCATCTAAATCAATAGTACAAAGATCAAAAGATGGAGAATAAGCTAAGCTCTTCTGAAGGATCTGTGAACCATAATCAGACAACAATTCAATGAAAGAATGAATCAATGTAATAGAAATAAAATTCCTACTTGGATTTCTAACTCGACTTTTCCCTTGTATTTAGAAGAAATTCATATTACATGTTGCTGTTTCATGGAGCAGCCCAGTTTTTTAGGCTCTTTTTATGATGACAGCTTTCAGATAGTCCAATAATTGTTAAATGATCTCCCCTGGATCTATTTTCCAGGTCAATGGTTTTCCAATGAGTGGTTTTCCACATTGCCTTCTATTTTTTCATTTGTTTAGATCTGTTTTATATCTTGATTTTTCATAAAGTCACTAGCTTCCATTTGCTCCACTCTAATTCTGGAGGAATTATTCTCTTCAGTGAGTTTTTGAGATTCTTTTTCCATATGGCAAATTTGGTTTTTAAAGGCATTCTTCTCCTCATTGGCTTTTTGGGCCTCTATTGCCATTTGAGTTAGTCTATTTTTTAAGGAGTTATTATCTTCAGTCAGGTTGTTGACTATCTTTTCATTATTTTCTTGCATCATCCTAATTTCTCTTCCCCATTTTTCCTCTACTTCTCTTACTTGATTTTCAAAATTCTTCTTGAGCTTCTCCATGGCCTATAATCAATCATATTTTTCTTGGAGGCTTTTGATGCAGGGGTTCTGACTTGGATGTCTTCCTCTCACTCCATGCGCCTTGATCCTTTTTGTCCCCCAAAAAGGATTCTATAGTCTGTTTGTGCTTCCTCTGCTTGCTCATATTGCCAGCCAATTACTTGATTTTTGAGCTCTTTGCCACAGTAGAACTCCGCTTCCAGAATGGAGAGTTTTGTCCCAAATCACTGGGGTTTTCATAGCTGCTGGAACTATTAGGAGGGCGCCCTCTCTATAGAGCCCCTCTGTAGGGGCCCCCACAAGCTCTGGCACACTGGCCACACACCGCCTTGACCCAGATCCAATCAGGTTAAAGCAAGAGTGATTACCCTCAGAATAGTTGCTTGGTCCCCCTACAATCTGAAGGCCAGGAGCTCCAGAGGCAGCCATGCCTCCACCAACTCTTGCCCCGGAGACAGAGGCTGGACCATGCTCTTCTCCACTCAGTTCCAACAGAGTTTCCTACTGACCTTTTACTTTCTCTTTGGTGTTTATGGGTTGAGAAGTCTGGAAACTGCCACAGCTGCTGGTGATTCACTCTTCTGAAGTCTGCTCAGGCTGGTCTGTGCTGCTGATCAGGGGCGCCCTAAGTCTGGGCCCACACAGCTCACGCAGGACTGTGCTCAGCTCCCCACCTGCTCGGTGCGATAGACCCTTCCTGTTGGCCTGCCAGACTGCCTTCAGCAGGATATTAGTTTCTCTCTGTTACTTTGGAGGTTCTGTAACTCTAAAATTTGTTTAGAGTCAGATTTTACAGGTATTGGAGGTGGTTGGAGCAGGAGCTCAGCCAAGTTCTTGCTTTTACTCCGCCATCTTGGCTCCGCCCCTCCCAGTCCAATTTTTTAAAACCCTGGAAATTCTTTACTTTGGTATAATGCAATATATTCTTGAAAATACACTATTTACAACCAAATGATTAATATTTCTGCATAATTCTGTACAACTTTTATTGTCTGGTCTATAGGTTTTAAGCAGAAAACAATATCTTAATTTGTAGATGTTTGAATGAAACAATACCACCCCAGGCATGCTCAGCTTAGACTAGCTTAGACCAGGGAAGAGAATGAAAGATGATGAGAAGTGACATATAGGATTGCTCTATTATTATCAATGACTATTTTCATCTAGGATTACTATGTGCAGAAACAGTAGTTATTGGTCTTTTATACATAGTAATTCAATAACAAATACATAATCAATAGCCCCTAGATTCTAAGATTCCATTCAAAGGGCAAGAAAGATAATAAAGGAGGATGAAAAATAAATATTTACAATAGCCTTTCAGTGCTTTCATCATTTAAAATAGTGATTATTAAAATCAAGTTTTTGCAAAAAGAAAGTATCTCATGATAAGCTACATGAGCTTAAAGCCGAACAGAACAATATTAACAATGGGTGGCATCCAATTAGATCATTGTGGGCTGTTAAGGAATGGAATTTTAAAAACAAGTTAATTTAATTTGCCATAATATTTCTTTCAACTTTTAGAAGTAGTTTTTTTTACTTTTTTAAAAAGATACTTTATTGGGGCAGCCAGGTAGCACAGCAAGTAAGAGCACCGGCTCCAGTGTTGAGGAGACCTGGAGATCGAATCCCGGGCTCAGACACTCAGCACCACACCCAGAAATAACTGGCCGTGTAACCTTGAGCAAGTTACTTAACCCCAATTGCTTAAAAAAAAAATAAATAAAAAGATACTTTATTTACTTTGTTAAATATTTCACAGTTATATGTAAATAAATTTTTAACATTCATTTTTTTAAAATTCTGAATTCCAAATTCTCTCCCTCTTTCCTGCCCCTCCCAATGCCGTCCCTTGGGAAGCCAAGCAATATGATATTGATCATACACTCAGAGATCATTAATTCTTTCTCTGGAGGTGGAAAGCATTTTTCATCATGAGTCTTTAGAAATTGTCTTGGATTATTGCCTGATCAGAGTAGCTAAATCACTCACTACATCATCTTTACATTATTGCTGTTTCTGTGTACAGTGTTCTAGTTCTGCTAACTTCACTTTGCATGGGTTCATATATAAGACTTCCCAGGCTTTTCTAAACCATCTTGCTCATCATTTCTTATAGCATAATAAACAGCACTCCATCACAATCATATACTATGATGTGTTCAACTTTTCCCCAATTAATGGCCAAGTCCATTTGCCTCCCCCACGACACACACACATTAAAAAAAATGCACCTACAAAATTGGATGGGCGGTCCATTGAATTAGTCCATAAGTACATGTGCCTTGGACAAGTACTAGAATTTGACAATAAACTCAGTTCACAATGTAATAGAAAGAAATAACCTCTAGCTGATCCTTGACCCCAAAATTCCCTTTTTTGCCATCATTAATTTTCAGATTATGATATAAGGCTGTCAATCACATATCCCCACAATCTTCGAAGAAGGAAAATAGCTGATGATTCTAAGGGCAATGGCAAGATGCATGGTGGGGATAAACAGGACATACCAAATTACTAATTATGACACACTGATAGAAGTGGTGCAAGAATACCATCTGAGGAATGCATAATCAGAAAAGAAGTTATACTGGTCAAATAGTCACAGAAAGAGATAACACACAGACAAAGAGTTTCTTGGTGCCCACAGAGGGTTAAAAGATCAAAAAGAAGGCCTCTAGCAGATTATGCAGATAGCTTATAGGTGATTTCTTGGAAGATGTGGGCAAAAATCACCAGACAAAAAGTCATGGATGTTATCATCTACCTCCTCAGAGGAAGTGTCCATATCAGTGAGATCATGATCTATTCAAATATTGACATAATTACTAGTAAAGGATAATTCTTCAAACTTATGTTGATGTTTTTCAGACAAAATAAAAATAAAAAAAGTCAAAATCACCAAATAAAAATACAAATCATGGTAATATGCTTCCTGCATCATATTATTAGCATTCAGTAAATATTAAACCAGGCAGGTAGGTGGCAAGCGGATAGCCTCAGACATTTACTAGCTGGGTGACCCTGAGCAAGTCACTTAACCCTGTATGCAGTTTCTTCATCTGTAAGTATCTTTGCCAAGAAAACCCTAAATGGGGTCACAGAGTCAGATATGGCAGAAACAACTCAACAACAGCAACAAAATATGAAATCACAAAGGTGTGAAGTGATTATGAGTGACTTAGGGATGCAGTGTGATAACAGAACTCACCAGAAAAATATGGAATCATAGGACCTGACTTCAAATCCCAGATCTATCGTTTACTATGTGACCTCTGAAAAGTCATTTCCCCTTTCTTGGCATCAGTTTCCTTACCTGTAAAACTATAGGGGAAGGGAGTGAACTAGATGACTCTCATGTCATTTCCATATCTAAATCTCTAGTACCATAATCCTACATTTTTGATAGTGGCTGAATTCATAATATCGATTAAGAAATAAACCACTATCATGACAAGGAGATTTTGATAAATTGACATTTTTGTAAACCATCTTCTCAATTCACTTGATAGACTATTAAGGAAATTTTTTTTGTAATATAAATAATTTTTATTTAAAATAAATTATTATTATAAATAATAAATAATTTTCTAATATAAATAATTTTTATAATTCTTACTATGTAGAAGGCTTTAAAATGATAACTCTAGTTATTCTTCATTATAGCCAAATAAAACAGATAAGCACGGTCTATAAGTAGGACTCAAAGAAGAAACATTAATTAATTTCCAAAGATCCCATGAATCAAGAACACCTTGCAAGTAATGCTACCTTGACACTTCAGTGTCTTGTAGGATTTCTTGTAGGATGAAATATTCCAAGTGTCCAAGAATACTAATAACCAATATGCCCCAGCTTTTAAAAACAGACCACAGAAATCATTAAGGAGGTGACTTGAATGCTAATGCTTCAAAAACCAGTCATGATGGAGACTGATTTTACAACAGTAAAAGGGGGCATGGTATGCTCATTAGTGAAAGGGGAGACAGCATGGTGTAGGGGATGGTCAGTTTGGGAACCAAGTAGTTAAGAAGACTCTTGTTTATAGGAAGATATAACAATCTTATTGAAAGAATGTTCTAGATCAGCTGATCTTAGCACAAGAATTTTCTTGTTTTATTTTTAAATGTTTAAGCAGCTATGTAATCAGTTTATTTTTTAGCTTAATTCTCTCAGGATAATGTAAGTAGTTTCATAAAATTCACAGGGCAAAATTCGTCAACAGAGTACCACAATGTATTCCAGTCAATACATTTTTTTTAGTTTGAGAGGGTGAGAAAGGACAATTAGGCCTTGTACATTGTTTTTTTAGTTTGGGGGATGAGAAAGGGCAATAAGGCCTTGGATGCAGGATGGAAATAAATTATTCACCTCCTAGAAAGTACATTGACTTTTTTAGACTGGTAAATAAACTTAAACTACATCATTAAGTAAAGAGAACATCTTTTTTTAAATAAAAAAAAAATCCTACACACTTAGAAGACTTGAAATGCCTCCCCTAAATTTGATTTGAAAGTGAGAAGGTCCATAATGCAACTTGAGGGTACAAAACTTTAATAAAACTCATCTGGGAAATAGTTTACAGCCAGTCTTCCTATAAATTCCCACATGTAATAATAAATCATTTGATTGAAAGATCTATGGTAATGTTGGAATGCAGGCAGTAGTCAATAATTTAAAACCACTCAGCTGATGATTAAAATCATGAGTCTATTACTGCATAATGATTCAATTATAAGAGACCATCTATTACAAACTACTTGAGATAATTTTGTCCTCCAGGACAACAGTAAAAGGGGGTATGGCATGGTCATTAGTGAAAGGAGAGACAGCATGGTGTAGGGGACAGTCAGTTTAGGAATCAAGAAAAGCTGAGCTCATTTCCTCCTCTCACTGTATGTGCCCACAGTAAATTCACTTAGAACTCTCTTTGCCTCAGTATCCTCATTTGGAAAATGAGGATAACGATACCTGTAGTGTTCACATCCAAAGGTTGTTGTGAGTTTCAAATGAGATAAATATATAAAGTATATGGCAAACATTAAATCACTATATAAGATCAATTATTGTTAATGTTGCTATTATCATTACTAATACCATGAGCAGTTAGGGTTAAAATTCAATGCCTCTAAAAGAAAGACTGGCTTTCTTCAAAAAACCTTAATTTAAACATTTTTGATGAATGTGGAGAGAGCACTGGACTTGGCTTCAAGTCCCAGTTCAAATACTTACTAACTGCTTCACTCTGGTCAAGTCATTTAATCTATTTAAATCTCAATTTCCTCTGCTATAAAATGGAGACAATAATAGTATCTACTTCACAAGGTCATTGTGACTATAAAATAAGAAAATACATATACCGTACTTTTGTAAACTTCAATGAACTATGAAAAATTTGACTTATTATAATTCCAACTCATCAGTCAAAAAATAAGCCAAAGCCATACCAATAAAAGAAAAAAATGAAAATGCTACCAAATTATATCTAGTTTTACTGCTATACTGATCAAATTATCAAAGGGATACTTTACAGAACTAGACAGAATAATAAAATTCATCTAGAGAAGCAAAGATCTAGAATGTCAAGGAAAATAATGTAACGAAATAGTAATGAAGAGGGATTAGCAGTTCTAGACCTCAAACTATATCACGAAACAATAGTCATAAAAACCATTTGGTATTGATACATAAACGGAACAAACTAGACAAGGGAGATAAAGAAACAATAGAACTCAATAAACCAGTGCTTAATAAAGCATAAAACAAATTATTTGTGCAAGAACTCAGTATTTAATTTTTTTTAAAATGCTGGAAAACTGGAGAGCAGCTTAGCAGAAATTAAGCTTGGATCAAGATATTACATATTATCCCACAATAAATTCTAAAAGGATATATGACTTTAATATTAAATATCATACTACTAAAAAAACAAAAGGAAAGGCAGGTCATAGGGAAGCCTTTCACAGATATGGGTATTAACCAAACAAGAGAGAGCAGCAATTACAAAAGATAAAATAATTAACTTCCAACAACATGAAATTGAAAAGATCTGCACAAACAAAATTAATGAACCAAGCATGAAAAGGGAAGAAAAAATCTATGTATCGTATTTCTCAGATCAGGGTGTGGTAACCAAGATAAATAAGCAACTAACACGTATTGTGCGTATCTACACATATATGTATATGTATGTGTGTATGTAGATCGATAACTAAGTGGTCAAAGGACACGAACAAACAGTTCTCAAAAGAAGAACTGCACACTATTAATAACCATATGAAAGAATGTTCCAAATTACTAATAATAAGAGAAATACAAATCAAAACAATCCTAAGGTTTCACTTTACATATTGCAAACTGGCAAAGATGACAAGAGATAGGAAGAGTCAACATGGGGGAGGTTGTGGGACAATAGACACACTAATACATTTTTAGTGGTTCTGTCAATCAGTACAACTATTCTGAAAAGCAATTTGAAATTATGCAGATTTCACTGAAATGTCCACCTCTTTTCAGACAGAGATTCCACTTCCAAGCTTATACCCCATGGAGGTGATTGATGAGAAGAAAGTCTCCAGAGGAGAGCTGACCCTTCCACTCTCCCCATGGTCTGGAAGAACTTCAGTTGCAGGGTATTTGCCAAGAACTTCTCCAGTTGGCCCCCAAAGTTTCCCTTGGATCTGGCAGATGGTTCAGTGAGTATGCCCAGCATAGGTGGAACATGACCAGCATCACCCTCCATGTGGTTTTAATAGTCTATTTTAG
Organism: Petaurus breviceps papuanus; assembly: GCF_028583685.1. NCBI lineage: Eukaryota > Metazoa > Chordata > Mammalia > Diprotodontia > Petauridae > Petaurus > Petaurus breviceps. Next base: position 12,320,908 of record NW_027187341.1, on the reverse strand, counting down.
TGCTGCTGCTCTCTTCCAGCACAACAAGGTCCATAGGATAGACAACATGTACCAGATGATATCCATTTGGTTCCTGAGGGGTTAGCTAGGCAGAGACCCCTATACCTTGTCAGCTCTTTCCTTGCCAATCAAGTAGACATAAATTGATATTTATTCTATGTTAGTTGACCTCATAATGATGCCCCTTTGCTGCTATTACAAATACAAAAACCAAGGCTCCTTAATATCATCCCCCATCAACCTAGCCTTCCTTTTTATCTCCTTGGGGGCAGTGTCAGCTGGCCTCCTCTTCTTCAATCCCAACCCCTGAACACCACACAGGAGGTCTTCAGGGGCAGGACCTTCTTGTCTATGGAACCCATTGAAAAACTCTTCACCAAGCAGGAAAGTATTGGCTGCATAATTGGCTCCATCTCCAGCCTCCTATACCTGCTGCCTTATCTGTCCCAGATCTACACTAATTTCCATAGGAAGCCCCCTCATGGAATCTGCACTTCCTGTTTGGCCAGGTGATCTGGGTTAACACAATGTATCATGTATGGGCTGAGCATTCTGCTAAAGAGCCCTGCAGAAGAGCAGACAAATGATAGCTTCCCACTCCATCATAATATCCCTGAGCTCATTGGCAGCCTGGGCATGCTGCTGCTGGACATCATTATCTCAATTCAGTTCCTCATCTATAGAAAACAACTCTAATTCCTTCAGAGAGAGCCCCTTCTGGGCCATTCTCTCTGCTAACCATGTGCCAAGACCAAAGCAAAGATGACCAAAAGCCTAGGCAGATATTGAGGGAAGGAGAATAATTTGGAAGGAAAACACCCACTGGACAGCTGTATTTAGGTGCTAAAGAGGGAGCTGGGGGTAGAGGGAAATACAGAAAGTCTCCTGTCTCCTGCTGCCTTCCTTGACTGAAAAAAAAAAAAAAAGACTGAGTCTTCTGCTCTCAGATCTCTGAAAGCCTCCATGAACCTGCTCCCTTCTGCCCCTAGGAACCAAGATCTGCTTCTCTAAGAATCAGACCCCATTTAAAAAAAAAAAAGAAAGAAAAACAAGAAGGGGCGGCTAGGTGGCACAATGAACAGAGCACCAACCCTGGAGTCAGTAGGACCCGAGTTCAAATCCAGTCTCAGACACTTACCACTTAACTAGCCATGTGACCTTGGGCAAGTCACTTAACCCCAGTTGCCCTGCCTTCCCCCTCCAAAAAAAAGAAAAAGAAAGAAGAATCAGACCCCAATGGCACTCAACTTAAGGCTTCCAGACAGAGCAAGATGGCCAGGGATTTGTGGCAGAAGAATTAGGCTATTTTCAATGAGGATCACCAAAATTTATCCCTTCAGGCCGCCCTTCAGCTGGATTGTATCACCTCCTCTCATTTTCCTAGAGGCTGACCCTCGGTCCCCTAGGAATCAATACAACTTAGCAGCTTCTCCCTCCCCTATATTTTACCCAGCACCAAACTTTCTAGTAAAATCCATCCAAGTGGACAGCCAAAAGTAAAAGTCTCCATATAGATCAATATATTTATAGTAACAGTTTTTGTGATGCAAAGAATTGGAAACAAAATATATGCCTATTGACTGGGGGATTGTTAAAGAAATGGTGGTATGTAAATGCATTAGAATGTTATTGTGCTATAAGAAAGGTTGAAAATGATGAGTACAGAAAACTATGAGAAGATTTACATATTCTGATATAGGGTATGTTAATCAGAGTAAAAAAAAAATAACATGCAGTGACTATTGTTGGATCATTTCAGTCATGTCCAATTCTTCCTGACCCCATTTGGGATTTTCTTGGCAAAGATACTAAAGTAGTTTGCTATTTCCTTCTCCAGTTCATTTAAAAGATGAGAAAACTGAGGCAAACAAGGTTAAGTGACTTGCCCAGAGTCACACAGATAATAAGTGTCTGATGTTGGATTTTTACTCAGGAAAATGAATCTTCCTGACTCCAGAACCAGCTCTCTATCCACTGTACTGCCTACCTGCCCCTACACTATGGCTACAACAATGTAAATGAAAAGAACCACCACAAATCACTCAAAAAATAATGCTGCAAGTTAAAAAAAAAGAAACATGGATTTAAAGAAGAGGTGTGAGAAGACAGTCCCACCACATTCCTTTGCAGAGGTGGGAGGTAATGAGCGTGGCACACAGCTGTCTGGGAGAAAAGGATGGAAGAAGAATGCTCAGAGAAATGGTGGTGATATTTTTTTAAAAAGATGACAACATATCCTAAAAGAGAAAAACAAGCCAAAGATTTTAAAAGTTTAAATGGAATAAGAAGGTTAAAGATTCCTACAGCTAAATATAAATTTTTAAAAAGAACAAAGTACTGTTCTAAACTATAAATAATATCTAGGAAAAAATAATTGAGGAAACTTATTTTGCACTGTATAGTTGTTCAGGACTAAGCAAATAATACCAGAAAAAAAGCCATTTGAAAAAAAATTCCAAATAACTATTAATGAAATGCAAATTAAAACAATTCTGAGGCTCTACCTCACATCCATCAAATTGGCAAAGCTGACAATAAAATGAAAATAATAAATATTGGAAGGATTATGGGAAAACATACACATTGATTCACTGTTGGTAGACCTGTGAATTGGTCCGACTATTCTGGAAAGCAGTCTGAAATTCTGCACAAAAAGATATTAAACCATACATGCCCTTTGACCCAGGAATTATAATAAATGTTGATTGATTGATTGATTGATTGATTGAATACTACTGTCTATAACAAGATCAAAGAAGGAAGGAAAGGTCCTATATTTATAAAAATATTTATAGATGCTCTTTTTTTTGTGATGGCAAAAAAAACCTTGGAAATTAAGGGGAAGCCAATTTATTAGGGAATGACTAAGCAAATTGAGAGAAAAGATGGTTTCAAAGAGACACAGAAAAACTTGTATCAACTGATGTGGAATGAAGTCAGAAGAACCAAAAGAACATTTTATAATAGAACATCAATATTTCAAAACTGAACAATTCTAAAAGATTTAAGAACTCTGATATTAATAAAGAAGAATGATGCACATCTCATGACAGAGAGATGAGGAACTAATACATAAAATAAATGCATCATTAGACATAACCAATATGAATTTGTTTTGCTTGACTGTGCTTAAATGATAGAGGACTGGCTTTCTCCATCCTTCCTTTCTTCTCTCCCTCCATCCTTCCTACCCTCTTTACTTCCTTTCCTCCTTCCTTCCCCTCCTTTTATTCCTCCTTTCTCCATCCTTTCTTTCTTCCTCTCCTTCCTTTACTCCTTTTCTCCTCTTCTCCAGGGGGGGAGGAAAAAAAATGAATGCTACATAATTGAAAAAACTAAAAATGTGTGTGTGTGTGTGTGTGTGTGTGTGTGTGTATATATATGTATATATATATATACACATACATATGTATATTTAAAAATAAAATGTTGATATAAAAATGGAAAATAAAAGATTTGCTCAAAAGAAGCTGCCAGTATTTTCAGAGGATCAATGCCCCACCCTATTCTGATTTACCTTTTCTTTCACACATTGGTCTTTCCCATTTCTATCACATGTTCCTTTAAGACAAATAAATTTCAAAGTTATTCCTAGGTGTGGAGCACAAGTTGATGCTAAAATAAACTCAAACCACTAAAGTCAATATTTCATAAAATCAATGACAGTCTCAACCTTCTTTTCTACCCAAAGGGAATTTTTTTCTGTCATTAATAGTTCTGTTTATTTCAACGTAGTCAGAAGCATTTCTAGCTCTTACATCTTTGGGAGTATCCTTCTATCTTTGGGAGACACTGAAGTGGGAGAAGAAGCCATTGGCTAAATACATTACCTTCACAAGACAGGCCATGGGAAGTAACTCCAGAGAGACTTTCTCGGCACACGTTACAAAAGGTGGGGCGAGCATGGGAGCAGGCATACCAGTTATGCATCCCTGAGAAGTGTTCCACATTAAACTGTGCCGCCTGTTAAAGAAGAAGTTCAAACAAATTTGGAAGTATTGAATATGGCTAATGATATAATTAGGAGGTATGTGTGTATACATATGTACTTATACACACATACATACACACATATATATGTACAAATGTATACACAACACAAAAGAAAATTAAATTTAAAAGTGATAGATATTAAAAACTATGGTATATTCATTTAAATTATATATATATGTGAATGTATATAAAATGGAGAAAAAACATATCTATATGTAATTTATTTTAATCTAACACTTAGAAATCTAGTGATTGTTGATTTTGGAATAGCTACATGACACAATGAAAATGATTTTATATTACCTCATAAAGTTCCCTTGACTGTACAGATTTCAATAAACTGATCCAGTCTTCCATCTCCTTTCTGTTTTCGGCACACAATACCAGCCTCCTGAATGGGGTGATTATCTGAAAGAGATTTCTCAATTTAATGATTCCAAATGATAAAAAGGAAATTATAATATCTAACAAAGCAATTCCATTTTCCACCTCTCTGCCATTCCTTAAAGATGAAAACAAAGTGCACTTTATAAACATATGTAAGGTTTAATCTCGAACCATAATGCAATGCTTAAAATATAAAGCTATCTAGGGGGGAAATTACTTTCATTCTTGATCTTAAGGAGCCTCTCTTTTTTAGTTGCATTATTACTTATTTACCATACCATTTTGAATGCGATCTACTCAAATTAAGAAGCAAAAAAACATGTTTCTTTATAAAGAGAATGTCAAATAAATTTCAAAACAATACTGAAGAAACTGGAAGCTTTCTAAAGAATAACATTATGAATGACCTCAAGAATAAATTTTAATAAAGGGAAAAAAACCAGGGACCATCAAGTCTGCTTAGTACTTTATTTCTATTGAATTTGCCATAGAGGCAAGTGTTTGGTTAGTAATGAAATAGTATTATGTGGCAATGCTATACCCGGTGCCTACTGACTTGGATTTTAAGTAGGGATTTAATTTTGTGGAAATTAAAGCCCTGGAGGTCAAGTGGGGAGCACAGAGAAGAAATAGTAAAAAGAAAGCTCTTTCAGCTACTTTGACTAAAAAAGACCCTGTATTTCCCAAATTACTGTAAAATAACGTACATTTTTTCTTGGTTCATTAGCATAAAAGGAAAACAAAAGACATTAAGAAATGTCATGGTTACTTTATGCTGTGACACACAGCACATGCAACTTTGTAAGGAACCCAGATTCCTCAAAACTGAACTTTATTCAGAAATTCAAAATTAATCAATTTCAGTTACAGGATCTGTATGTGTTCAGGAAAAAATTAAAAACAGGGCAAAAAATCACAATCTAGCACAGAAATTGCTTTAAATGATCAACTAAAGTTAAAAGCACATCGATTTAAATAAGCATTTATTACTTCTTGTCAAAAAATCTGTCTTTAGAGTCATAAATTAACTTATTCCAAATTACATACCTCATCCTCAAATTCCATAAGTAAAACAAAAACTAAACATTTTAAATGACTTTATTTTTCATTAATTCATAAAAGGAGAAACATCGAGGCAAAACTAAAAGTCATTTTTAAAAATGTACATTGACCTTAAAGTTGAGAGAGACAGACAGAGAGAGGGAGGGAGAGAGAGAGAGGGAGAGAAAGAGAGAGAGAGAGAGGGAGAGAGAGAGAGAGTGGGAGAGAGGGAGAGAGAGAGAGTGGGAGAGAGGGAGAGAGAGGGGGAAAGAGAGAGAGAGAGAGTTAGTCACTTACCCAGTCCCTGCTGGACTTTTCTCCGCTGTTGATTTGGACTCAGCAGTAACTCATTAAGCTCAGTTGCACTTTAATATATCTGCCCAGACCCTCAAGTGCAGCAGGCTACCAGTCACATGGGCAAGTAACTCAAACCTTTCAGCTTTGGGTATTTTTTTTAACTGCACATGGAATTGACAGACATTTCACTTTGGTCTTTCCTTCAGTTTTCTACTACTCTCTTTTGATAGAGCTCATTAACAGTTGCTCTCTCCTCTTCCTGAATAAATAGTTAATGCAAAAAGCAATGCTTCTCTCATTACTTAGGAGCCAAATGGATGCTTTATTACTTGAAAATGTTTTTTTTTTTTTTTCCCTAGGACAGCTCATCAAATGAAACAGAGAACCAGTAAATCATAATACAGTCCTGGCTCCAGGAGCCAACAGAGTGCTCCAGAAATCTCTAGGCTTCACTGAACTTACTGATATTACCAGAACAAATATCCCCAAAAGCATGTATTTCTCTTTATCCCATATGACATCACTATAAGAATTCTCTCTGTTATACAGCAAGATAAACATTTGTCATACAAAGAAACCAGTTTTTCTTCTTGACTTTTGCATTATATTGGTGGAATTCTAGCAAAAGTATGAAGTACATATAAAGTTTTAATTAGTTTTACTCCCTTTGTTCCTAAAAAGCCATTTTTAAATGGCAAAAAAAAGATCATATAAGGAGAAAATGTATTTGTCTTGCATCTTTAAAAAAAATTACTCTATACATATGCCTCAAATTAATCAACAGGCATTTTATTAAGTACACTATGTATGTGCCAGCCATTGCATACTATATGCTGGAGAAACAAATACAAAAGATGAGATTATCCCTCCTCTTAAGGAATTTACATTCTAATTGGATCTAATGTTCAAATAGTACAAATATTTTTCAGTAATAACATGGTTATATATGTATATATAATCTCTATATTCTCATGAAATAAAAAGTGCATTTAGGGGGCGGCTAGGTGGTACAGTGAATAGAGCACTGGGCCTGAAGTCAGGAGGACCTGAGTTTAAATCTGGACTCAAACACTTAACACTTACTAGCTGTGTGACCTTGGGCAAGTCACTTAACCCCAACTGTCCTGCCTTCCCCCATCCAAAAAGAAAAAAAAAAAGAAGAGGGAGGAGTTTCCTTCCCCAAAAACTCAATAAAAAGTGCATTTAGTTAACTCATTTTAAAATCAATCCTTATAAAAGTAGATTGATATATAAAGACAAAACAAATTTTGAACAACTTTGTTGCATATGAAAATAAATATTATAAAGTTAAGGGCAGTTTCTGCATTTTACACACACAGACATACTATATATATGTATATATTAGACAAATCAATGTTTTGCCCTTACAAAGTACTTCCCAGGAATAGCAAGAAGACATAAGAAATATCCTTCATTCCCTGCTGCTACCTACTTTTGTAATTTCTTGTCATTTCATCCCTTCCCCCTTCGGAGGCTCTCCTGACTGAACTCACTACCCCTCTCTACCTCCACTTCCAACCAGACATCAATTCTTTTCTCACCTTCTTCCATGTTAGATCCAGAGTAGAGGCTATGGTGGCAAGCTGGGGGCAGTAGTGAAGGAGAAAGAAGAGGAGAAGGTCCCACTGAACTCTCATTGGACCCAGAAGCATCTCCAATCCCCATCCCTGCTTAACTCCAAACAACCCCCATCCGAAGGCCTGAGACTTAGCCTTCACCTCTGAGCCCAAGGCCAGTTCCAGGGAAGGAAAGTCTAGGAGAACCTGGGTGTGATTTTCTTCTGAAATGTAGAAGAATCTTATTTTCAGTCTCGTTGGTGCAGAGATTCACCATTTAGTATCTATGTGTGACTTTCTTCCTTGGCCCTCTCCTCAGCCAGAGTCAAAAGTGAAAAAAAAAAAAAAACATGAAGGGAAGAGGCTAAGAAGGGAGTCTTTTTTATTTCTCATAGGTTTTTCTCTTATTAGTACCAAAGGTAAGTATATAAATAAAACCCTTAGGAAATATTAAAAGAGCTGTATCCAAGACAGCAAGAGAGAGGAGAAACCTTGATTAGAAGCAGTGGCAACAGCCAGGAAAAATGGAGAATGATTTGATTAATAACAGGTGAGGCACAAGTGTCCTGGGAGGACCAGTTCCTACCCCCAGAACCCTGAAGGCCATCTATCTCCCCAATTACCCGCACCCATCAGACCCAACCTTTTGAAGCCTTTGCCATGATGGCTTGAGGGCTGGAAGAATTCCCAATCCCAATGCCCACTGGGTGGGAAAGATGGAAAGAGAGAGAGTCCCTGTTCCCCTGAGTGGTTGGGGGAGATGTATTCTGAGTGTCTTGAGTTGGAATCTGGAATGCATTTTCCCATAGAAACCTCATTACACAGGGTGATTAGATTCCACAAAACTGTTGGTACAGTAAAGACATCTGCAGACGAGTCTGTAAACCTGTTCATCTCCGGGAAAATGGCTTTTAAGTTCCAAATAACTGACCACAAACAAACAATTTGTTGGTTAAGTTAAAGACTAGCTTTTCTTCTGTTTTTTTGGGCCAGTATGGTAGTACCTTGGTTAACAAATTCCAGCTCTTTGTTTCAATGAAAGTCAGTCTTGCTTAAAAAACAAAACAACAAATTAAATTATACAAAGGATGGCTACCTATGTTCACAGATATGACAAAAGCAACTTGATAAAAAGCCTTTGTTTATCCTCTACGAACACATGGCAAAATTACAAAGTTCTTGAAGTTTGTCTTCTGTTCTTGGTCCCTCCTTTCTGTGCCCTTTACCCCACCTCAATGTAGATTCCACTTTGTTCATCCATCCCCCAGGAACTTCTTCCACAATTTCATCCCAAGCAAAACCAGTAGAGATGGAATAATAACTCCTTAGTGTTTGTTGATAGATTCCATTTGAAGTGAAACTCATTTTCACTCAAGTGTTGAACCATAGGTTCCAGTCAAGTCAACACATACTTGTCAAGTACCTACTATGTGCCAAACACTGGGGCAGCTAAGTGGAATAGTGGATAGGGTTATGGGTTTGGAGTCAGAAAGACTCATCACCCTGAGTTCTATTCTGGCTTCAGACATTTACTAGTTCCTGGATAAGTCACTTACCCCTGTTTGCCTCAGTTTTCTCATCTGTGAAATGAGCTAGAAAAAGAAATGTCAAACTACTCCAGTATCTTTGCCAAGAAAACTCCCAATGAGGTCATGAAGAGTGTCAAGCAAGGCTGAAAAATAACTGAATGGTGGTATGTGCCAGGCACTGAACCTTACTGCTGGGGATAAAAAGGAAGGCAGAAAATAGTTCCTGCTCTCAAGGAGTTCAAAATCTAATGTGCAAAACAACAAGCAAATGACTATGTTCAGACAAGCTATAAATACAGGATAAATTGGAGATAATCTCAAGGAAAGCACTGGACTTAAGGGGTAGTGAAAAGTCTTCTTGGTGGGGTTTTAGCTGGAATCTGAAGGAAGCTGGGGAACCCAGGAGGAGGAGGTGAAGCAGGGGAGCATTCCAGCAATGGGGGACAGCTGGTAAAAGTGCCAAGTCAGGAGACAGATCCTCCTGTTCAAATATTGGCAAGGAAACCATACGGTATACCAAGGAAGGTATACAAGGGTTGGCAAGGTAGGGAGGGGGAAAAAATGGTGATGAAGGGGTTCGAAAGGCAAACAGAGACTCTGATATTTGATCCTGGAGGTAATAGGGAGCCACTAGAATTTACTGAATGAGGGTATGTGGCAATGTTGGGGGTTACGAAACGGTTTTTTCCCCTTTTTAATGGAATTTCATTTTTGGAGGAGCTAAAGAAATCACATAACCACTCTCTGGCAGGCTCCAAGACAATCATAAGATCACAAATTTAGGGTTTGGGGTGAGGGCCCATCCAAAAGGATAACCATAAAACAGGGTCACTCCATTTTTTATTTAAGTTTTCTCAGAGACTACTTGAGTTCTGTTTCTGGGAGATGTTGGCAGTGGAAAAGTGTCAGTGTTTTTTTTTTTTAACAGGGCCTGGGACCCACTTTAATCTAGCAACAAGCCTGCCTGCCTGATGGTGGGTCCTTCCCTCTAGACTTCCCATTTATTTAAACAAATACTTAAAGTATTAAGTGTTGACAACTGGCTAGGCACAGTATGTACTAAGGCAGTAGGAGTAAAGAGATAAAGGAAATTAAAATAGTATTATCCTTTTTTTTTTGCTTTTTGGAGGGCAGTTGGGGGTTAAGTTACTTGCCCAAGGTCACACAGCTAGTTTTTGTGTTAAGTGTCTGAGGCTGGATTTGAACTCCTGTCCTCCTGATTCCAGGGCTGGTGCTCTGTTCACTGCCACCTAGCCACCCCTGAAGTACTTTTTTTTTTTGCTTTTTGGAGGGGGGAAGGCAGGGCAATTGGGGTTAAGTGACTTTCCCAAGGTCACACAGTTAGTAAGTGTTAAATGTCTAAGGTTGAATTTGAATTCAGGTCCTCTGGACTCCAGAGCCGGTGTGCTATTGACTGCACCACCTAGCTGCCCCATGAAATAAGGATTTATTAAGAACTTGCCATGTGCTGAGCAATGAGCTACATGTTTTATAAATATAATTTCACTTAATCTTCACAACCCTGTGAAGTTGGTGCTATTATTATCCTCACTTTACATTGAGGAAACTGAGTCAGATAGCGGTTAAGTGACTTGTCCAGAGTCACATAACTAGTAAGCTTCTGAAGCTAAGTGTTCCTGACCCCAAGACCAGTGGTCTATTCACTGTACCATCTACAGATAGCTGTACCTCTGATTAAGAAGTTTCTGAAACGTGATCTCTTTGTTTTACTACTACCATACTTTGAGTGCTACTGGTTTATATTAATTAATCTTATGTTTTCAAGATCTTCTTAGTCTGGTTAGTGTAAGGCATGACACTAATACATAAAACAGGTCAAGCCAATATGGGCATGACATATACAAAAGTCTATGTCAAAATAAAATGACATTTGCAGCTTCACATGGAGAGAAACAAAAGAAGCGGGATATGAAACACAAAATAGCTTGAGAAGGAAAGGATTCTAATTCTACACAGGCTTTCTGCCCGGAACATAAAATCACTGCAAAACCTAGGAGTTTCCAATATGAAAAGACGTGATTTGTGAAAACAAAAAGGAACTGACTGGCTTTCTTCCTCAGGTCTTTCTAACTCCAGGTCCAGAACACTATCTGCTATTCTGCTAACTAACTGGGAGCCAAGCACTGGAGATACAAAGAAATAAGTGAAAGTGTCTTCCCTCAAGGAGCTTACATTCTGAAAGACAAAACAGTGTGTACTATAATTATAGATTATATTTTATTATAAATTTATTTATTAATAATAATTTTATATTAATAACAATAAATTCCTTATTATAATTTGATTATAAAAAGCAAATATAACGTAACCTTGGTTAGGAGGGCACTGAGAGCTAGAACATAAAAGGTCTCCTAAAGTCATCAACCATCCAGATTCAACAGCCTCAAAAAATTTGAACCTTTCCTCATAAAATCTCCATCCCTACTTTTCTTTATTAAACTCCTCCAGGATTTTCTCCAGTTTTTTTGGATTGTAGACTACGACAAAATATAAAGCCACAGTAAAATGCCCACACAAATTTTAAGGGATTTCCCTGGCTGCAAAAGTATTCCCACTTCTATATTTAGCAGATTTATTTTGACATCTCCCCACCTTTTGAGGGAATAAGATTTCCCCTAAAGTTTAGGAAATGTTGGGTCTGTCCTAATAAAATCGTGGCATAGGCATTCTTGATCAATACAAACCCCACCTTTCCTCTGCCCTCCCAGGCATGATGGAAACATTTTAGGGACCTCAGAATTCATCTAGCCCAGCACACTGCCCAAAGCATGGCCTCCCATTTGGAGCACCCCTGATGGACAGACATCTAGTCTTCATTTAGGACCTGCAATTTTGAAGCAACACTGAGAATCTCTTTTTGTATGGTTTTAATTGTTAGCTTTTCCTTATATTGAAAAATCTTCTTTCTTGTAGTTTTCATCTACTGGCCCTTGATCTTAGCCCTCCATGGACCAAGCTGAAAACTCAATAAAACAAGCTTATGTTGAATAATGCAGAGATGAAACAATTTAATTCTTTGCCTTGGCAATAGGGCCTAGTTAGTCACTAAGGTGCACTTGGAAGAATGGAATCAGTGCCAAAAGTGAGCTTTGAGTTCATTCTCAACTTTCTACTCAACATAAGAATATGCTTTGGGAGATTCTGACGTCAGACTCAAATTTCTCCAGTGACAGAGAACTGCCTGTTAAGGTATCACTCCATTGGACAGCGGAAAAACTATAATTGATATTGGAAGTCAATGTTTATATGAGAAAAAAAAACTGTCTTTCCTTCAACTTTCAACCTTGGGTCCTAGTGCTGCTCACACAAAATAAGTGGACTCCATCATCTACATGATGGCCTTAAAATAGTCAAAGACGGCTACCACATTCCCACAAGTCATTTCTTCCTCAGTTCCTTTAACTTATCATCATATGGAATAATTTCAAGTCTCCTCACTACCCTGGGTCATTTTCTTCTGGACAAACTCCAGTTTGTCAATGCTCCTCCTAAAAGTGTTTGTTGAATTAAATTAAACTGAGTGCCAAGTTGCACTCTAGCCAATGCAAAGGACAATGTGTGAGTTTCCTTTTTCGGCTGTATTTAGCTTAACAAGTAGATATTAAGCATTTACTATGCTCCAGGCACCATGCTAAGCACTGAAAATACAAAGTCTGGAATGAGAGCCGCTACCTTCAAAAGGATTATATTCTGTTGAAGGATACAACATGTATAGAGATAAATAAGCACGAGAGTGATAGAAAATAAATACATATTGATGGGGCATTAAGGACTGTGGGAATCAGGAAAGACCTCATGGAAGAGGTGGCATTTAAACTGAACCTTGAAGGAAACTAAGGGCCCCAAAGGGTGGAGGGAGAGTATTCCAGGAACATTGGATAGTCTGTGCAAAAGCATGGAAGGAGATGAAATGTCATGAATAGGAAATCACAAGTAGGTGGGTTTAGGGGAGCAATGTGGAATCAGTCTGGAAAGACATGGGAGAAGGATTGTGAAGGACATTAAATATCTAAAAGAGGAGTCTCTATCATAGAGGAAATAGGCACTAATGATTCTTGAGTACAGGAGTGACAAAGAGCTGTACTTCAGGAACAGAAATCTGACAATCTGGAGGACGGGACAAGGGAGGGGAGGAGCTGACTTCATCCAGAACAATTGATAATAACAATAATCTAGGGGAGAGGTGATGAGTGCTCAACTGGTGTGATTGTGGGATAAATGGAGAATCCTTCACATAAGACTTGTGATTAGCAGGTTAAAGTTGCCCCTGAACTCTGCTAATCTAGGTCGTCCATTACCCAGCTACAATGAGGCAAGGGGGCACAGGGGTCATAGGACAAGGAGAGAATGCTACTAGTCAGCCCAAGGGCTGGAACAGGGAGCCAGATCATTCTGCTTGGCAAATAACCAAGTTCTGCCCAATCCCTGACAAGGCTGCCCTAAAAATATCTGAAGAATGTATAATTTTCAGAAGTCTATTTGGAACCATTCTGGCTCTTGCCCACTGGCAGATATGGCTAATGGTCCTATTTGGCTATAGGTGATGATCTCTTGAAAGCCTTTTTGTCCTTTTTGCTTTTGGCTGACTGGCATTTTCCTGACTGGTGAGTCATTGAGGCTCAATCACAGCTAGCTGATCTATGGAAGGATTTATGTAATGAAGACCGGGAGGTCCAGCCCTCTTAGTATCACAAAGCAGACCTTCAAAATAAAAGAGAAGGCACGTGAATTAGTGGTAAGGTATTGGTAATGCTATTTAGGGTTACACCTGATAGACACGTAAGCTAAGGGTTTCTGTATGTTAAATTTTAAATTAATTTAAATTTTCTAGGTACAATTTTTTGTTGTTGTTTAGTTTTCAATTTGTGTCCGATTCTTTGTGAGGCCTTTTGGGGTTTTCTTGGCAAAGATACTAGAGTGGTTGGCCATTTCCTTCTCCAGCTCATTTGACAGATGAGGAAACTTAGGCAAACAGTTAAGTGACTTGCACAGGGTCACATAGCTGGTAAATGTCTGAGACCAAATTTGAACTCAGGAAGAACTCAGGAAGTCTTCTAGTATTGGTGCTCTATCCACCACACCACCTAGCTGCCCCTCTAGGTACAACACTTTATAAATCCAAATGATAGGGAAAAGAATGAATAAACTGAATTTGATATAAATGATACTTTGATAATTACTTAGAAATGATTGAATTACTTATAAATGTAAATCATACTTTGGTAATTACTTGGAAATAACAAGAAAATTTCTAAATATTGAAAATTAAAAAATTTCAATGATGATGCTCTCTAATTAGAAAATCAATTTTCCACTCCAAGAAAACTGCTAATAGATATAGAATCATCTCATCATTGTTAAAAAAAAAAAGCATCCCACCCTATAAGGAACAAGTCAATACATCAATCTCCAGAAGCTATTTAATCTCCCTAACTTTAGAAAAGATTACACCCAAATTATCCCACACATGTGCCATTGCATGCTCCTTAGAATATCTTTGTGAATTAAGTACAAAATAACTTTATTATTACTTATTGTAGATAAGGAAATAGACAGGGTATCAGGACGGGACCTCTGCTGCAATCAGTACAGGGAACACACTGGAGAGTTCTAGTTGCAGAAATCTTCCTGCAGGACTGAGAAGTCATGAAGTGACAACTGTCACAGAGCCAGGATGTCAGGTAGGATTTGAATGGTAGTCATCCTGACCAGTTTTCTATCCACTACACCAACCTGCCTCTTTAAAGGAGGTGATAAGGATAACCAATATAATGGAGTAAAGCCATACATGTAACACCTGGGTCTTAAAATTCTCATAATTCTCTTGTTTTAACTTTTAAAAAAAATCCACATAGTAAATGCACATGCAAATACACATAGGAAAGAGAAAGCATCATCTAATATACAGAAAACTAAACTGGAAATTTAAAGCCAAGCCTATTTTACTTTATTGACCAGTAAGTTCTTTATTTTACTCCATATTCCAAATAAGTTAGTAATATTTATCAGCTGATGAAATAGCCTATTGTGATGATGGGCTTGGCATCAGATAAGATGAGGTAATGAAAGGACACAAGAAATCTTGTGGTAGAAACTGCAACGTTATACAGAGAATGTATCATTAGATTTCTTATTCCAATTTCCAAAATCTTATTCTAGGGCTAAATCACTACAGCTTTTAAAAGAAAGCCCATTTACCAATTTTTTTTCTAGTTTGAGATAGTTGTGATTTTGTAAGTTTTTAAAATATATATGTGATGAACAGAATATAAATTCTGGTATCTGTTTGTGGGAATTATCTCCACAGCCTCTGGTGCAAACAACAGTAATGTTTTCATGGTATCTTACAAATTAAATTATTTTTTAAATAGGATCCTAAGATTTTTTTTTTAAGTTTTGTTCCCTTATTTAGTCGTCATTTATTAAACATCTGCTGTGTTCTGGGCACCCTGCTAAGCACTTACAATGCAAAATTTAAAACAGTCCCTGCCCTCAAAGAGCTTGCAATCTAATGAGGGAGACAACATGCAAACACTGATGTACAAATAAAATATATAGAAGATTAACTGAGATCCTCTCCGAGGAAAGGTACTAAGGCTCCCTATAGAAGGAGTGGCTTTAGCTGAGACTTGAAGCAAGTATTTCAATAGGAAATTCCAACATATTTAGAAATCATGAGAATAAAACAAAAATATGTTTTGAATACTGTAAAAGATATCAAATCTTCTAAAGTGGGTAGAAGCCACGATGGAATTAATTAGTTAACTGATGAAAAGAAAAGCATTTATTGTGCTTATTAAGAATCAAACTCTATATGCTAAACTGTAGATGCAAACGCAAAAACAAAGATGGTCCTGGACTTCAAGAAACTTCCATTCTAACAGGAGAAAATGCACTCAAAGATGTGGTAGCCAGGGAGGGGCACTTTGGTTTGAAGAGAGGGATGGTGAGTAGAAGCTATCTGAAATTACAATACAGTGATAATGAGCATATGCCATTAACACAATGTTTATTGGAATAAACATTTCACTCCTCACTTCTCCTATACACCTTTTTATCAGGAAGAAGAAAGCTGATATCCAGCTATTGCACTGTGTTGAAGACTTAAATATACCCACATAATGTATTTGTAAGCAGAAAAGTGCATTTGAATTCCTAAGGAGGTCATGCTTTCAAGGCTATCTTTAGGATACAGGGTACTTAGGTTTCTGCTGAGAAGGAACTACTTTCCATTTTCCCAAAGATTTGAAAGGGGGAAACCATGAGGAAATGTGGGGGAGGTTGACAGAGAAGTAAAAAGCTCACAGAACACTCTTGCTGGCTATCTGGCTGTCCTTTACTCCATTCTAGGAATCAAAACAAACTTTTCAACTACCTTGAAGACCTACCTTCAAGATCTCCATGGATATCCCTGGTATTGAGCGTAGGGACTCTTATTTTAGCAGGCATCGTGCCTCCAAATCACACATTGCGCATGATGACAGTGTACAACACACCAAGAAAGGCATGGGACTGTCCTTTTGCAGGACAACTGAGCATGTTGGGGTTAAACAAAGTCAGAATTAAAGTCACCTTGATTTAAGGCAGAATACATTCTCCAAGGCTTTTGTACTGCCACAAATCTATATAAACATTGTAATTATATTATCTTAATGTTAGAATGAGATTGGTGAGTCATTCAGAAAGCTTTCATGAAATTTTCAATTTGCTTCCTCATAACCATACCCTAATCTTCCATATTATAATCAACTAATATTTCTTTCCTTAAAAGTAACCCAAATTTGCATGCCATTATCTCTACTACAGAGGATGAGGGTTAGAGAAATTCCTCTGAATTAAATCAACATCTTGATTTCTTGTTGACTTTGGCACAAAGCTGGGCATAGAAAGGATATGAAAAATACAACAGAAAATATACCAAAAAAGAAAATGGTTTAACAGACTACATTGAAAATCCACATATATGTTATAAATTATTTCTTCAAAAAGAGCATTGGGAAGAATTGGACAGGTCTGGCAACAAATAACATCACAAAAAGTCCAACAGATTACATATTGAAAGGGTATGATTGTTCTAACTAAGATAATTTCAAAATCAAGTATCTATGTATAGACAGTTCAACAATTTCTTAGTGCAAAGATCAAAATCAACATCAAACAAGATGAAAGAAGAAAGGTGGAAGCATGATGTGGTATATAATTGTAAAACAGCTTTGACCCAACCTGTTTAAAAAGCTATTGATATTTTTGAAAGGGAAATGTATAGAAGATAAGACATTGACACAGATCATCACTGGTCCCTAGGTAAGGAAGTTTAACCAATCATTTGTGCCAAAGAGTAGGCCAAAAGGGAAGAGAAACAACCATAGTCAGCAAACATCTTATCTCCTTGCCAAGTGGAAAGATGAAAACCAAGGAAAACAATAATTTACAATACAGATTTTCAAAGAAAGATGATGAGGAATTATAAACAATGTTAGCTCATAAAATAAGAACAGGATGAAGGAAAAACAAGCTTATAAAGGTCAGTGAGATGAATAATAATAATGTGACAATAATAACATTTTATATAGTGCTTTAAAGTTTGCAAAGTGCTTTATATTTAACTCATTTGACCCTCACAATAACTCTTTGTAGTAGGTGTTATTATTATACCTATTTTACAGTCCAGGAAATAAAAGCTAAGAGAAATTGGATCATCTTCCATAGGTCATATAATTCATATAAGAGTTAAGAATCAAATCTAAGGCCTCATTTCAAGTCCAGTTTCTTTCTAATACACCACAGCGTCAGATCATACTGAAAGTATTTAAGAGTAAAACTGGAATGAGGGTGGGAAATGATTTGAAACCAGGAGGTCTGGGCTTGAATCTCAACTTAGAGTTCATCTTAATATCTACACTGGAAAAACCCAAAGGATATAGAATGCTTGGTTTCCACATAATGACATGAAGTTGAATGGACAGCACATAGAGCCAGTCCATAAGAATATACTTGGACATACACTGTAGATGGACAACAAATCAGAAACCAAAATTGAACAGGAAGAAGAGAACAAGCTGAACTTTACCTGAGAAATTACTTCATGACTTTTAATGAACCCAAGCACCTTCATGAAACAAAAGCCTCCATTTCTTTCATTGGTTCTAACTGTCTATGAGTCAGAGAAGAATTAGGGTTGTAGGTCACCCAAAGAAAAATGAGGAATATATGGCAAACATAAATAAGTAGAGGAATAATAATAGTGAAGAATTTCATACAAGAAGTATAAAAGATATTATGAAAGAGATGTATGACCTGCAAAATATACGGAAAGTCCATATGTTCCATTAGTATCAATGTAATGCCAGCAGACAGGAAGATCCTCAGTTCACTGGTTTGATACTCTATGGAAGATGTACTTGGGAAATATGCGCTGGATAAAGAGATATTCATGGCTTCCAAAACACATGCTTGGAAAGGTACCCATGTCAATAAGATCACAGGACCATAAAAATATCAAGAAAGTTGATTAAACTATACTGGTTATGAAAAATAATTTTTTCAGTAACACAAGTAGATTCTCTGCTAATAGAGTGATTTTTCAAAGGACTCTGAAGCTATAAAAAATCTTGGATCATCCAATCTAATCAACACATAAAATCACAGATTCTTAAGAGCTATAAAAATGTTAGGTAATTTAGTGTACCCCCTACCTATTTTATAGCTGAGGTCTAGGGGTATTAAGTGATTTGCCCCATACTGCATAGCAAATTAAGAGCCTGACTTCCAGTCCCATATTTTTCCAATCACACTAAAATTCTGGGAACAAAATATTCATAATACATAGTCATATGGAATTTGGTATATCCTTAAACATTACACTGGTTATGCTGTCTATAGAAATTAATGTTCTCTTTTAATATTAATTACAATAAAAAGGATCACAATGAACTGATCAATTATTTATGTAGATTGTCACATCATCTTCCATTGTAATTGAGCAACACACAAGCAGCAGTTAATGGAAACTTTAAGAATATTACCATTACAGTTAATATTTTCAGTTTGTACCAGATAGATTGAAAAATACATTAGCAATATTCCCTTGGCACAGACTCTTTTAGTTTAATAACAGTAAACTGTTGTGAATAGGATACAACCGGCAATTTCAAAGGAAAGAAATTATTTTCTTTGTGTTGATCACCACAAAGTTGAAATTTATCCCAAAAACTATTTTCCATTACACTTAGATGACAAGTGACAGGCTGGGAAATAGCTGACATTCCTGAAGAGCTCAAAATAATCTGTGAAAATAATACCATGTATATTACTTTTAAGTTCTTAAATAGAATGTTTTAGGTTCCTAGGACATCCCAAAAGATCTTATAATAAGTATATGAGGCAAATATGAAATACCATACATCGATTAACATTGATTTTAGCATGATAGGCATAGATTAAGAAAGAAAAGGACAAAATTAAAACAAACACAATAATTAAGTATAGAAGAAAATGAAAATAAAGAAGAAACCAGGAAGTGTAACTTGCTTTCCCACCAGACTAGAAGGCAAAAGGAGAAAGATTAATCAGACAGAAAATAAGAAATTCAATATCTCTGTAATTTTCCACAATAGTTCTGCAGATTAAAAGAAAATCACATCTAGAAGAGCCATTGCCAAGGTTTTGTATCTTTCATATAAACATCATACCTCGTCTTGTATCACTTTGACTGTATACATGTTTTATTTCCTGTAAAAGATCATAAATTCTGGGAGGGAAAGGATCTGATCCCATTCATTAGTTCAGCCAACAAGCATTCATTAAGAATGGACTTTGCCAGGGGCAGCTAGGTGGCACAGTGAATAGAGCACTGACCCTGTAGTCAGGAGGACCTGAGTTCAAATCCTCCCTGACACTTAACACTTACTAGTTGTGTAACCTTGGACAAGTCACTTAACTCCAATTAGCCTGCCTTCCCGGTTCCAAAAAGCAAAAAAAAAAAAAAAAGATGTTGCACAGAGCACTGTTTGGGACACTAAGGAAAATACAAAGGTTGAGATAAGACAAGGTTCTAGCTATCATAGATTTTATAAGTAGGAGATGATATACATAACATTTAAAAGGTATATTACAATGTACCAAAATTAAGAAGCTATTTGAAGTTTAGTAGAGAAAGACATTACAAAGTGGTTAGGTCAAGGAGAGCTTCATAAAAGAGGAGGCATTTAGACTTTTAATGGGCAAACAGGAAAAGAAGAAGGGTAGGAAGGGCATTCTACTGAAAACAGAGAACAAAAGCATCGAAGTGAAAGAGTACATGGCATGTTGACAGAAAAAGAGTGGACCAGGCTGGTCCGAAGGAAGAGTATATAGAAGGTAATGTTAAGAAACTGGGCTAAAATAATAGCATAACATCAGATTATAGAGAGTCTTATGTGCCAGGCAAAGATGCCTGAACTCTACTATGGAGTCAATAAGGAGCCACAGAAAACTTCTGACATAAACAGATCTATACATAAGAAAGATTATTATGACAGCAGTTTAAAGAATTCACCATGCATATAATCATATAATGCATATACAATCATATAATTCACCAGCACATATAGAGGGAATGTAGAATACATAGAGGGAAATAAAATGAGGAGTTTGAGGAATTTGACTAACCTTTGAGGAATTTGGCTACATATATATAGAGCCAAAGGAAATGTAAAATATATAGAGAGGGAAATAAAGTAAGGAATTTGAGGAATTTGTAATCCTAAATCAACCAGGAAGGACAGAACTATAGACCCTCACTCTTGCTCCTGTATCTAATGTGGGTGTGTCCCTAGTGAACACCACACCCCATTCCTCTGCAAAAAACAAACAAAAAAAACCCTCACCAGCTCTAAATTCTACAATCCAAAGAAAGATGAAGTTAAAGACAAAAAGAATGAAATCAGTATATGAGTGATAGGTGCAGGAGAAAGAGAGCAGGTTTAACAGAGAGATGGTAAACTCAGTTTTGAACATGTTGAACCTGAAGCAGCAAGGGGGCACCTAGGTAGAGATGTTATCTTTTTCTTCCTTAGCAGCAAAAACAGTGACAGTGAGTGGCCAACAAACAGCTGTTTGAGAAAGGAACACATACAGTAGTAAAGATGATTACAACTCAGTTTTCTGAATCAGACATTTGTTTTGCTACATTCAAACTATATGCTTTGAAATTCCTCCCCTCAAAAGGCAAACAGTTGTTAATCGTACAACTTTGTTTCCCCAATGTAAGTAGTTATGTAATATTTTAAACTTTTAAAACATCATTTGTAAAAATGACTCATTTGCTTAATGATCTTAATAGGAAAGAACAAAACTGGATTGTGAGGACTCATAATCCAAGAAACACTTTAATTTCTAAATTAAAAAGCGTTAAGAGAGAGCAGTAAAATGTCCCTACCTTTTGAGTGCCAAGAGACACAATGTATTTGTCAATACCATACATACATTTTGACGCATGGTTTTGGCACTTCATTATATATTGTGTTTTTTTCATGTGTATACTTTATCTTATTCCTAAATTACGTTTGTTAGGGACACGAATTAGCAAACTGTTAATACTTAGATTCTAGGCTCTGGATTAACCAAAACTGGGTTCAAGTCTTTCCTCTGCTACTCTCAGTCATGGTAGGTGGTATCTGCAGATGGCAATCTGCAAATTGCTTAATCTCAGTGCCAAAATGAGGGGCTCTAAATGTCGACCCTAAGTCACTTCACCCGTGAGACTATGGCTGCCAATCAGCATAGGTACAGAGAGTTTCCATAGTGGGAATTCCTCACACAGATGAAGTCATAGGTTTGGATTTTTTTAAGTGTATCGATACTATGTCAAATGCTTCTTTTGTAGGACCCTACAGTGCTAAGTCCATCACAGCCACTAGAGTAGCTACTTGGTTACTTTTGACTCCTTGAATTGGGATATTAAAATTTGGGATCGACTCTTGGTAGAGAAAAACTGGAAAAATATAGGAAAGAAAAATTTGAAAGCACTCAGATGTTTTCCCAAAGTGGCATATAAGCTACCTCGCAAAAATACATTTCCATAAACAAATTTAATGAACTTTTGAAAAAAATTCTAATACAATCTAGGAAAAAATTTAATCAGTAAATAGGCATGGTAAGTGAAATTATATGTAATTGTCCTATCTTCCATGGCAACATTAACTAAAATAGAAAGATATCTAAATTTCAATACTTCTAAGAAGACTTGGTGAAGCAGGTGAAATCAGAAAGCAAACAATGGTATCAATAGTTCTGTACAATTTCTTAATTTATGGTAGTTCTTTCTGTGGATGTGGATAGCCCTCTCCATCATGAATCCTTTAGAGCTGTCTTATAACCTTGCATTGCTGAGGGGACCCCAGTCTATCAAAGTCAGTCATCATAGATACAACGTGTCTGTAATTGTATACGATGTTCTCCTGGTTCTGCTCTTCTTACTAAGCATCAATTTATATAAGTCCCTCCAAATTATTATGAAGTCTGTCTGCTCCTCATTTCTTACAGCACATTAGTATTCCATACTTGCATATACCACGACTTGTTTAACCATTCCCCAATTGATGGGCATCCCCTAGATTTCTAATTCTTTGCTACCCCAAAAAGAGCTGATATAAATATTTTTGTGCATACGGGTCCTCCTCCCACTTGTATGATCTCTTTGGCATACAGCCCTAGAAGTAGTATTTCTGGGTCAAAGGCTATGCACATTTTTATAGCCCTTTGGGCATAGTTCCAAACTGCTCTCCAGAATGGTTGGATCAGTTCACAACTCCACCAACAATGCATTAGTGTTCCAACTTTCCCACATCTTCTCCAGCATTTATCATTTTCCTGTTTTGTCATTTTAACCAATCTGACTGGTGAGATGTGGTACATCAGAGTCATTTGCATTTGCATTTCTCTAATCAATAGTGACTTAGAGCATTTTTTCATATGCTTATAGAAATCTTTAATTTCTATGAAAACTCTCTGTTCATATCCTTTGACCATTTATCAATTGGGGAATGACTTATATTCTTATAAATTTGACTCAGTTCTCTATATATTTTAGGAATGACACCTGTATCAGAGACACTGTTGTAAAAATTCTTTCCCAGTTTTCTACTTCCCTCCTAATCTTGGTTACATAGGATTTATTTGTACAAAAACTTTTCAGTTTAATGTAATCAAAGTTATCCATTTTGTATTTTATAATGCTCTCTATCTCTTGTTTGGTCATAAATTCTTCCCTTCTCCATAAATCTAACAGGGAAACTATTCCTTCTCTCAGATAGCTTACAGTATCAGTCTTTATACCTAGATAGTGCATACATTTAGAGTTTATTTGGTTTATGGTATAAGATATTGGTCTATGCCCAGTTTTTGACATACTATTTTCCAGTTTTCCTAGCAGTTTTTGTAAAATAGTGAATTCTTATCCCAGAAGCTAGCATCTTTGGGTTTATCAAACAGTAGATTACTATAATCGTTGACTACTGTGCCTTGTGTACCTAATCTATTCCCCAGTGAATTTATAAATGAACTTTTAGGGGCACAGCAAATAGAGCACCAGCCCGGGAGTGAGGAGGACCTGAGGTCAAATCTGTCCTCAGACACTTAACACTTACTAGCCATTGGGGTGGCTAGGTGGCACAGTGAACAGAGCACCGGCCCTGAAATTAGGAGGACCTGAGTTCAAATCCAGCCTCGACACTTAACACTTCCTCGCCACGCAACCTTGGGCAAGTCACTTAACCCCAATTGCCTTGCCTTTCCCCCTCCAAAAATAAAAAAAAAAGAACTTTTAGATCAAAATGTTGGGAACTGAATATGAAGAGTCTATCACAACTCAGTATCATATAACAACAATAATAATGTCTAGCCCTTCAGGGTTTGCTAGTGATTGCAAGTCAAGAGAGACAAAGTTAGAGAGAGACAGAGACAGACCTGGAAAGATATTTCAATGTCATCTCGTCAAACCTCTTGAACTTACACTTAAGAAGACTGAAGTCAAGTGATAAGTGATGCATCCAAACTTATACACTCTGATCCAGGATATGAAGCCAGGCAGGTCTTTTGACTTCTCCCTCAAAAGCAGTGCACACTAACTTCTAATAATCAGTCCATTTATAAGTACAATAGAGTTTGTTCAATTGAAGTAAATATCGGGTTGGGAGTGGCTTTTGGTTTGTTCTGTTCTTAAATATAGGTATATACAGACTGATTGGCAGAGAAGGCCATATGAGTTGTTGAAATAAACAACAAAGTAAGGAGGGTGATAAGAGGGGGTTATAGAAAGGTTCACCTGCCCAAAGTTATCTTCCCCACTAGCCTACTACAATCCCTGAAATTCCCAGCATTAGTCATCCCTTGGGGAGGCAGTATGGTGTATGACATGAGAAAGAAAGACACTTCGAGTCAGAAAACCTGAATTTGAACCTTGTTCTGCCTCATAATTCTTGCGTAACCTTAGGGACAGCTAGGTGGCTCATTGAATAAAGTACCAGGTCTGGAGTCAGGAAGACTCATCTTGAGTTCAAATCTGCCCTCAAGCACTCACTAGTTGTGTAACCTTGGGTAAGTCACTTAATCCTGCTGGCCTCAGTTTCCTCATCTGTAAATTGAAATAACAAATCACTCCAGTATTTCTGCCAAGAAAACACCAAAGGGGGGCTGGACTAGATAACCTTTAAGGTTCTTTCAAATATTTTGATTGTAGCTACTTAGTCATCTAACAGGGACTTAAGGGAAGCACTAGAAGATATTCTTTGGGGGGAGAAAAGGGAGGTTATTTATGTGATCTTGGGCAAGTCACTTAAGTTCTCATCATCTATAGAAAAAAGGGATAGTAGCTAGTAGCTGTTCCATAAATACCATCCTCCTCATTTTTCTCTTCTTTCTCCCCTATCTATATGACTTGGATAGTTGGTATCTTATCAAAATAAAGTAACAGGGCTAAGCAAGCCAAAAAGAAATGTAGTAAGGGCAATCATAACTTCTATATGGGCTATACATCCTTTCCTTACTCCACTGTAGCAAAATTTATAGGAAGAATTTGTTTTTGTCTTGTATCCCCAATGCCTAGCATAGTGTCTAACATGTACTATCATAGGTCTTTAGTGAGTGTTCACTGAATAAATGGGGATTGAATGAATCTTTAGTACCATTCACTGCTTTCTTAATACAATAATGGACAAACGATGCTCTTGAGGAAGAACAGTGATGATTATTTAATGTTCACAAGTTGTCCCTTTAGCAATATGTTCTAGAATTTTGTCAGAAATTAAAGACAAACTTTCCAGGTTGAAGTCTACTGAGTATGAGATCATAAATTTGGAAACATAAGGGAACATGGGAGTCCATCCAGTTCAACTCTCTCATTTTACAAATGAAGAAACTGACTCCCAGAGTGGGAAAATATCTTAAACTTCAACAACCAACTTTCCAGTCTTATTCCACAGGCACCTTTATGGACTTTTAATTATGGTCAAACTGACCTACTTGCTATTCCCTGTACTTAATCTCCCTTCCCCCACCTAGATACCTTTGTACAGGATGACCTTCATGCCTGGAACACTCTCTGTACTTTCTTCCCTTTCTTAAATATGTAACTTCCCTCAAGGATTAGGAGGAGGCACATAAGGCAGTTTCCCTAACTGATTAGGGAGTTCTGATCAGTGTTCCTTCCATCCTCAATCGACCATGTGCCCACTGATCTGTTTAGATCTTGTATCCTCCCAGGAGAATGTAAGATCTTTGAGTGCAGGCATTGTTTTCACTTTTACTAGGCAAAGTATTTACCACAGTGCCTATTGGATTGAACTGAATTCTTTCCACAACATTTGGAATATGAATCAAACATACATGGTTCTATGAACTTTGGTTAACCCAAATCCTAACAATAAGGTTAGTAACAAGGCTTCCAGTGGTTTCTATGGCCAATGATTTTCTCCTCCCAGAAAAATAGTGCAAACCATATTCAAGTAAAATAAAATATATGAAGATTGTCTTTCTAGCACCCTCCCCTCAGCTCTCCCATCAGACTCCTTACTATGATGCTATTGGATTTTGGATTACTAGGAAAGGTGTTTACCAAACACTGGGCTGCCTTTCAAGACCTACTCAGCAAATGACACTCAGAAGCAAACAGCCCAATCTTGTAGTCGACATAATAAATTGCTATAACTCTAGAAATATTAGAACTATATAAAAGAATGAAAATGATAGAAAATTACATATGAAATGGGGGCGGCCAGGTAGCACAGCGAGTAAGAGCACCGGCTCCAGTGTTGAGAACACCTGGAGATCGAATCCCGGGCTCAGACACTTAGCACCCACCCAGAAACACCTGGCTGTGTAACCTTGAGCAAGTTACTTAACCCCAATTGCTTAGGGGCGGCCAGGTGGCTCAGCGAGTAAGAGCACCTGCTCCAGTGTCGGGATGACCTGGATCAAATCCGGGCTCAGACACTCAGCACCACACCCAGAAATAACTGGCCGTGTAACCTTGAGCAAGTTACTTAACCCCCGATTGCTTAAAAAAAAAATTACATATGAAATAACTAGATGACCATATTATTATTATTATTATTATTTATATAATTAGATACTCCAATTAAGGACAATGCCAATTGTGTATATGTCTAGACTTCAACATGGCTTTGAATACGACAGAATTAAATAATAAAGCATATGTTTAACTCAAACTAATATATTCTTTTTCTAATGCTTTGGTAATTTTATATTTGTTCAGTTGAAAAGCAACATAACAAAAACATAAAAAAGAGTCTATTTATCAAACCATCAAAATGAGGGGAAAATAAGAAAAAACTGTTACCATGAAGAATTCAAATACAAGCATCCTATGATTTTTAAGTGTATAGGATTCCTTTCTAGTGGAAAAAATACAATGTATAAGTTCCACCGAAATTAGCTATGCATTTTCATTTCTCGTTTCCTTAGACATGTTTTAGGCCTCTTCTAAGACACGGCACAAAATTCCTGTAAAAATAATGGATAAGTAAGAGAGGTAGCTAGGGTTTTTAACCAAATCTAGCTTACAAAGTCAAGTAATAGTCAAACTTCCTATCAATAAAGTCAAATATTAAAAGCATACATTATTCAGAATAGGTATTATTTTCATCAAAACTCTTTGTGTCAGCTTGAAAATGAAGAAAATAATTACAGTGGGATAAAAATTTAAATGCTTCATAAAAATGGCTCCAGGCTTCAACATTAATTGCCTCTGTGGCTTCTATTCCATTTCTTGATGCTGTATCAAATTAATTTGGTATTTTAGTTGTTTGCTCAGGGTGTTTTTAAAATGTAACCTGAAAAAGGAAATGCTAAAGGAAACTGCACAGACTAATGAAAAGGGGAATTACTTGAAAGAACTAGATGAATCAGGAACCAATGAATGAGGGAGTTTTAGTGCCACAATGTTATATTAATGTCTTTATAGAGACTGAGTGTGATTGATTTTAATTTAAAGCTTATTTATGTTTATTATTACTTTCTAAAGGAATGATTATGAGGTTGGAAAACATCATTAAAGACATGATGAGGGATATCCCCTTACAATGGGTTCTGGAAAAACAAATGATGTATGCTAATGAGGACCAGAAGCCTTAACTCTCTTATCACACAGAGCTATAAAATCTTAGGATCAGTTAGGGAAATAGTAGTAGAAAATTGGAAAGCATCAGTATATTGAACAGAAACTCATTTCTAAGATCTTTACAGAGAAGTATAGCTTAGTACAGTGCCTGGCACATAATAGGTACTTAGTCAATGTTATTGACTAAGTGACCATTAAGTACTAAGTAGAATCAGTTCAATTTGGATTCTAACATCACAGTCTTAGATTTGCTTAGAGACACAATTCTCACAATAGAGTAATGGTGGCAAATGAAGAGTTCTCTTGATAGTATAGGACTTTCAAAATTTTTACATTTATTTTTGGTTTTCAACATTCACTTTTATAAGATTTGGAGTTCTAAATTTTCCCCCCTCACTCCACACCTCCCTCCCCAAGAAGGCATGCAATCTGATATAGACTATACACACATGATCATATTAAACATATTTCCACATTAGTCATGTTGTGAGAGAAGAATCAAAACAAAAGGGAAAAAAGAATCAGAAAGGAAAAACAAATCCAAAAAAGAGAGAGAAAATAGTATGCTTCAATCTACATTCAGACCCCATAGTTCTTTCTCTGGATGTAGATAGCATTTTCCATCATGAGTAAGGCTGTTTTTAAAAATGAAGGATAAGGAGGTAAACCATTCTAGAGTAGTTAGGGGGGGTAAAGCAAAGAATACATAGAATCTTCATTGCCAAATCTCAGTCCTTATCCTTTCTGGTCTCTCTGTGGCTTCTTATGCAATTGCTCATTCCTCCTCACACTCTCTCTTCCCTTGACTTTCATGACCCTGCTTTTTCTGGGTTCTGTTTCTAATCTGACCTCTCCTTCTGATCATCTTCCATCCTTTAATTGTGGGAAGTCACCAAAGCTCTGTCCCAGACCTTTACCCCACCCCCTTTTCTGCTCTCTCTCTCTCTGTGTCTTTCTCTTTCCCCTTCCCCCCCCCTCTCTCCCTCAGTCCCTCCCTCTCTGTCTGTCTCTCCTTCCTTACCTCTCTCTCTGTCTCTCTCTATCTGTCTTTTTCTCTCCCTCCCTCCCTCTCTGTCTCTGTCTCCCTCCTTTCCTCTCTCCGTCCCTTTCCCTCTCCCTCCCTCCCTCTCTCTCTCTCTCTCTGTCTCTGTCTCTCTGTCTCTCTCTCTGTCTCTCTGTCTCTCTCTCTGTCTCTCTCTCTCTCTGTCTCTCTCTCTCTCTCTTTCTCTCTCTCTCTCTG